>NC_062224.1:113515966-113828716 GCF_902686445.1 Sciurus carolinensis | reverse complement strand
ACTGCTGTTGTATTTGTCCTAGTATCTCTGGTGCCCTCCACAGTTCATGGAGAAGCATGCATATTTATTGCACTCTGAAGATTCAAGATCCTGTGGGTTAGAGCCACATCACGGCTCATGGATGTGTTTTGCTAGAATTGAATGGTATTAAAGCAGTTTAAATGCCAACATTAAAAATTTGGAGATAAGATACTACAAAGCAATAGTAACAAAAACGGCATGGTATTGGTACCAAAATAGACAGGTAGATCAATTGTACAGAATAGAGGACACAGACACAAACCCAAATAAATACAATTTTCTCATACTAGACAAAGGTGCCAAAAATATGCAATGGAGAAAAGATAGCCTTTTCAACAAATGGTGCTGGGAAAATTAGAAATCCATATACAACAGAATGAAACTAGACCCATATCTCTCACGGTGCACGAAACTAAACTCAAAATGAATTAAGGACCTCGGAATCAGACCAGAGACCATGCAGATTATAGAAGAAAAAGTAGGTCCAGATCTTCAACATGTCGGCTTAGGACCAGACTTCCTCAACAGGACTCCCATAGCACAAGAAATAAAAGCAAGAATCAATAACTGGGATAGATTCAAACTAAAAAGCTTTCTCTCAGCAAAGGAAACTATCAGCAATGCAAAGAAAGAGCCTACAGAGTGGGAAAAAATCTTTGCCAATCATACTTCAGATAGAGCACTAATCTCCAGAATCTATAAAGAACTCAAAAAACTCAACACCAAGAATGCAAATAACCCAGTCGACAAATGGGCTAAGGAAATGAACAGATACTTCACAGAAGAAGATATACAAGCAATCAACAAACATATGAAAAAATGTTCACCATCTTTAGTAATAAGGGAAATGCAAATCAAAACCACCCTAAGATTCCATCTCACCCCAATTAGAATGGTGATTATCAAGAATACAAGCAACAACAGGTGTTGGTGAGGATGTGGGGAGAAAGGTATACTCATACATTGCTGGTGGGGTTGTAAATTAGTGCAGCCACTCTGGAAAGCAGTATGGAGATTCCTTAGAAAACTTGGAATGGAACCACCATTTGACCCAGCGATCCCACTCCTTGGCCTATACACAAACGACTTAAAATCAGCATACTACAGAGATACAGCCACATCAATGTTCATAGCTGCTCAATTCACAATAGCCAGACTGTGGAACCAACCTAGATGTCCTTCAATTGATGAATGGATAAAGAAACTGTGGTATATATATACAATGGATTATTACTCAGCCATAAAGAATGATAAAATTATGGCATTTGCAGGCAAATGGATGAAATTGGAGTATATCATGCTAAGTGAGATAAGCCAATCTCAAAAATCCAAAAGGTGAATGATCTCACTGATAAATGGATGATGACACATAATGGGTGGGTGGGAGGGGTTAGTGTTAGGGTTAGAGTTAGGGTTAGGGAGGGGGGCAAGAATGGAGGAAGGAAGGACTGTATAGAGGGAAAAGAGGGGTGGGAGGGGTGGGGGGAAGGGAAAAACAGAATGAATCAAACAACATTACCCTATGTAAATTTATGATTACACAAATGGTATGCCTTTACTCCATGTACAAACAGAGAAACAACATGTATCCCATTTGTTTACAATAAAAAAAAAATTTGGAGATAAGACTCTGGGTTCCTTGTTTCTCTTTTAAAAACAGAACCTCCTCAAATTATTACATAAAATAGAAAGGAAGGAAACACTCCCAAAAACATTCTATGATGCCAGTATGACCCTGATACCAGAATGAGACAATGACAAATTAAGGAAAAAAACTATAGACCAATATCCCTGATGAACATAGATGCAAAAATCCTTAATTAAATACTGGCAAATGCATTCAAAAACACATTAAATCAAGTGGGTTTTATCCAAGGAATGCAAATCAATAAATGTAATTCACCACATAAATAGAATTAAGGACAAGAATCATATGATTGTCTTCATAGATACAGAAAAGATCTTTGACAAAATCCAGCACCCATTCATGTCAAAAAACACTAGAGAAAGAAGGAATGCTAGAGAGAGAAGGAACTTAACATTATAAAGTCTATATACAACAAACCCAAGGTCAGCATCATACTGAAAAGAAAATTTGAAAGCATTTCCTTTAAAATCAGGAACAAGACAAGATGCCCACTCTCACCTCTCCTATTCATCATGGTCCTTAAAACTCTAGCCAGGGTAATCAAGCAAGAATAGGAAATTAAAGGAATACAAATAGAAAATTAAGAAGTCAAATTATCTGCCTTTGCTGAAAACATGATTGTATACCTAGGAGACCCAAAAAACTTCACCAGAAGACTTCTAGAGCTGGTAAACAAATTCAGCAAAGTAGCAGGCTATAAGATTAACATACACAAATCATAAATTGATAGCTTTCCTGTACTCCAATAATGAATCTGCTGAGAAAGAAATCAGGAAAACTATCCCTTTCACAATAAACCTGAAAAAATACTTGAGAATTAATTATGACCAATGAGATGAAAGACCTCTGTAATGAAAACTGTAGAACACTGAAGAAAGAAATTGAAGAAGATTGTAGAAGATGTAAAGAACCTCCATATTCTTGAATAGGAAGAATTAATATTGTTAAAATGCTATATTGCCAAAAGCGATATATAGATTCAATACAATCCCCATTAAAACGCTAATAACATTCTTCACAGAACTTGGCAAATCAGTCCTAACATTCCTATGGAAGATGAAAAGACCCAGAGTAGCCAAGCAATACTAAGAAATAAGAGAAACGCTGGTGGCACCATAATACCTGACCTCAAATTACACCAGAGGTATGGTAACAAAAACAACATGGTATTGACATCAAAAGAAACATGAAGACCAATGGAATAGAATAAAAGACACAGAGACAAACACACATACATAGAGGTATCGATACTTGACAAAGGTGCCAAAGACATGTTGGAGAAAAGAGGGCCTTTTTAACAAATGGTGCTGGGATAACTGGATTTACATATGTAGAAGAATGATACCAGGTCCCCTTCTTCTACCTCGCACAAAAGTCAACTCAAAGTGGATGAAACACTTAGGAATCAGACCAGAAACTTTGCAACTATTAGATGAAAACATGTCAACATGCCAACATATTGGCATAGGACAGATTTCCTAAAACGGCCCCCAAAGCTCAATAAATAAAACCGTGAATCAATAAGTGGGGTGGCATGATACTGAAAGACTTCTGCATAGCAAAGGAAACAAGAGCATGAAGAAAGAGCCTACAGAATGGGAGAAAATCTTTGCCAGCTACTCCTCTGACAGGGGATCAATATCCAGAATATATAAAGAACTCAAAACACTTAACACCAAAAAAAAAAAATCATAAAACTCAATCAATAAATGGGCAAAAGAACTAAACAGACATTTTCCAAAGAATAAATACAAATGTCCAACAAGTACATGATAAATGTTCAACATCCTTAACAATCAGGGAAATGCAAATCAAAACCACATTAAGATTTCATCTTGCTCCAGTTAGAGTAGCAGTCATCAAGAATACAAACAATAATAAATGCTGTTGAGGATGTGGGGAAAAGGTACACTTATACGTTATTGGTGGGACTGCAAATTACTACAACCACTCTGGAAAGCAGTATGGAGATTCTTCAAAAGACCAGGAATAGAACTACCACATGACCTAGTTATCCCACTCTTAGGTATTTATTCAGAAGAACCAAAATCAGCATAGTAGAGTGGTACAGGCACATCAATGTTTATAGCAACATAATCCACAGTAGCCAAGTTACGGAACCTCTCAGGTGCCTGTCAACAGGTGAATGAATAAAGAAAATGTAAGCTGGGTGTGGTGGCACATACATGTAATCCCAGCAACTTGGAAGGCTAAGTAAGGCAGGAGGATCATGAGTTCAAAGCCAACCTCACCAACTCAGTGCGGCCCTAAGCAACTTAAGGAGACCCTGTCTTAAAAATAAAAAACAAAGAAATGTTTTTAAAAAGGGCTGGGGATGTGACTCAGTGGTTAAGCACCCCTGGGTTCAATCCCCTGTACCAAAACAAAACAAAAAAAAATTTAAAGCAATGTGGTATATATGCATAATGGGATTTTACTTAAATTATTATTATCCATTTGCTAGCAAATGGATAGAACTGGAAATCATCATGCTGATCTCCAGCCAACCTCGGAAAATTAAGGATCAAATATTATCTCTCACATGTGGAAGATAGAGCAAAATAAGAAAAATAAAAGGGAGGGGGTGGAATTCCATGAAAATAGAAGGGAGATCAGTGGACTAGAGGAAGGAGGTAAAGAGGGAGGGAGGGAGGGAGGATGGAAATAGGAATGGTGGAAGGAAATTGATCTAATTGTGCTGCGTACATATCCAGATATACCACAGTGAATTTCACCTGTATGTATCTCTACAAAGCATCAATTTAAAAACAATAAATAAATATAAGGAAGACCAGCAGAGAGGTAGGGGAAGACCATGAGGGAAGAGGGAAGAGGAGAAGTGCTGCGTACTGCAAGGGAGCGAATTACATTCCATGCGTGTATGATCATGTCAGGATGACCTCCAACATTATGTGTAACCACAACATGCTAATAAATTCATGTAAAAATTATAGGTACAAAGCCAAAGAGCCAAAAATAACTAGAATAAAATTCATCAAAAAAGAGGGATATATTGATAAAATGACTTTTTCTTTCAGGATATCTGCACTTACCCTAAGAAATAACACCAAAAGTTTTTGAGGATAATGGCACAGGAATGACTTGCTATAATTGGTGTTTCTACCCCACTATGCACCAAAGTCCATTGTACCTGACAGATAATGGGACTCTGTCACCAAGTTGCTGCAGACTAAGCAACAAGAAATACAATGTCACGATTAAGAAACAAAAGAGCAAAACCAAATCCTAGAGATTTGCTAACATAGGCTCAAACTCCTGCACAGACTTTGGTGGGACTGGTGTCCCACTGTGCTCTTCTACTTTCTGGTTGCCAGTACCTACGGGACCCATGTTCCTTTGAATTTCCCACCTGGTCACTGTGGACATCCAAGCCTGCGACCTAATGGTAAAGTTTAGCTGGACACTGGCCTCTTGCCCACTCCCACCCTTGAAAGATGGTTTGGCAGTGACTGATAACTCATATTTACCTTAAACTGAACTTTCATTCTGATGATAAATAGGATTTGAGTGTTAAAATTATCAGGAGCTGAGAAATGATAGAAGCTTAAATAACTTCCTGTGAATTATAACCTTTCAGCCTTAGAAAAATAAAAGAGTAGGTGAAGAAGACTTTCCACTGATAAACAGGCAGCTTTATCTCTGCAAAGTTACAAAAGAGATTTTGTAGCACAGCGCAAACAGACTGATAAGGAGAGCTGCCCCTGAGGTCAGACTTCACTAACTGGCCCGAGGTGGCTGGGGTGGAGCTGCACTGTGGTCAATCAGCCCTGACTCAATGCTTCCTGGCCTCGTGGAGCTGAAAAAGTGATGTTTCTGAACACAAAGCTTGCACCCTTCTAACTTTTTAAACATCTCAGGCCCTTCCTATGCCAGAAAGTAGCCTTCTTTCCATTGTATTCACAAACTCTCTAAAAGACACAAATGGTATTTTTTGTCAGGTGAGAGATAATTTACTTTCCTTCCTCTGAATAAAATGCACTCATCCTTTTCACATGTGATGAAATATAAGCTTACCCCCTCCTTGATCTTTCGTTGAGCTACAGGTTTTTCTATAGCACTCATCACAATTTGCATTTGAGATTATGGTTAACGGTACTTTCTCCTGGGTCATGTGAGAAGCACATGAGCTGTGGTGTCAGAGGTTGTGCCTTCTGTCAACCAACCATGTGAAGCCGCAAAAGTTTCTTAATGCCCTTTTTCAGCCTTTGCTTTCTCCTTCAGAATTTAAGATAACATAAGTCTTTGCCTGGATATAATAGGAATAATAATTATTTTTGATGGGTTATGAGGACTGGAATATATATATGTTTATATATATAATTAATTATATATAATATATAATTACTCCATAGCCTGTGTCCACATGCTTTTGTATTTTAGCCAAGTATTTTCTTTCCCAGGCACTTTATAATTAATATAGCCTCTTTCTCTGTTTTACTTTGGATAAGATATATCTTTTGTGTTCTTGAGTTCTCTTAATGCAGTGAGAAAGAGTGAAATTGGTGATTGCCTTAGTTTAGCTGATATAAGGAGGAACCCTGGACTGCATCCATCTAAACAGCACACGTCCCCTGTTTCTGGAGACTGGAGGCCTGAGGGCAGCGTCCAGCACACTGAGGCTCTGGTGGGGCCTCTTCCAGGTGGGAGACTGCTTTCTCCTCATCCTCACACAGCAGGAGAGGGTGGGACGACCTACCTTGGGGTTCCTTTTGTGAGGACACTAATCCCATCCTGAGGGGCCACCCTTGTGACTTAAGTACCTCCCAGAGGCCCTACCCCTCAACCATCACACAGCAGGGCTAGGATTTCAACATGAATTTTGGGGAGACACAACATCTGGTCCACTGTAGTGATGTATCTATTCTAAAGGTGATAAAAACTAATGCCAGGAGCGTAACTGCTCATAACCTCCAGCAAGATGAATGCTTGTTAAAGCAAAGGGGAGGTGCCACCCAGTGCCGACTTCCTAATCAGCCCGCGGTCCTCTGGTTCAGCTCAATATGACATTGTCGTCTGCTGTCTCAAGCCCAGAGACAGGTGCTAGGTACACCGTGAAGGAAGCACAGCCGCAGCCCAGTGTTCAGCGTGGTAACAGGAGGGTGCGTGCTGGTGGCCTAGTTGTGATGGGCCTTATCCTCAGATTTCTTCTAGGGCCCCTCAGTGCAGAGGCCACAATTAGACACCACTGTTTGATTGAGCACCAAGCAATGTAAACATTTAGGAGTTGCTTCAACCTCAGAGCTTGTGCTAGATACAGCAGTGTGACTGTTTTTTATGATAATTTGTGAATGGTCAGTGGTTCACAGCAGGTTTATTTTAACACATATTGGGTTTCAAAAAATATCATATATCATTAAAGTGTACAGTATGATGTTTTGATATACCTATAGATTTTGAAAAGGTTATTATGGTCATACAAATTAATATCCATATAATTGACCAAAGTAAATTCCTCAGAATTGCACATTCATGTCAGTTAAGTGTAAGAAAAGTTTCAGATGATTGAATGAATGATTTTAATTAAGCTTAAAAGGTGAATTATGGGTATCTTGGAATGATTGGTGGACGACGTAGATTTGCAGATGGGTGATATTCTGTAAGTAAGTAGTGAGGACTACTAATGAGACAGTTGGAGGATAATTTTATCTGCTTTTGTTCTTTTCACTTCAGATAATTTTGCCTTTAGAATAAAGCAGGGCTTGTTTTATTTTTTATTTACAACCTACATAGTATAAGGTGTGAAATAAAACAGTTATTAATAGGGAACATTAAAAAAATTTTTTTAGTTGTAGATGGACACAATACCTTTATTTTGTTTATTTATTTTTGTGTAGTGCTGAGGATCAAATCCAGGGCCTCACACATGCTAGGCAAGTGCACTACCACTGAGCCATAATCCCAGCCCTATAGGGAACATTTTTGAAATGCATTTTTTGTGAAGTGAAGGAAAAAGTGAAGACTAAATTGCAAAGAAGAGAAACGGGCAGGAACAGCTATTGTGCTAGGGCACAAAAAGTCCTTGTTCACCCTTGGGCTAGACTAAATTCTCTGCACGAGGGAGTCCTTGGTTTCATATTTACCCGGTTCTGTTCACTTCCTGCTCAGTCCATATTCAGCTTTGTGATTTGTTTACTCTGGTCATGTGTACTAATTATTTTGCCAAAAGGCTCTCAGCATTTTTTTAAAAATGTAAAATGGTGCATACAAGCTTGGGAAATTCCAAAAAAGCCTTTTCGGTTGCCCATTAGGGTGCTCATTCATTAAGCCTCCCTTACTTATTTTTGTGAACAACTCTTTCCTCTCCATTTAATAAGCTTACTGAATGTTTCAGTGCATTCAAAGATTCAGAACACTCTTTCAGAAGCTATGACTTGGGCAATGGGCAAATTTAAATGCTGACTGTTTTGTAAAGAGCCTGATTCCATTGTGCAGGGCATGCAAGCCTCTTTTGAGGGGGAATTCACATTTTTGAGAATTTTTATACTAGCCAACAGTTTATTTCAGGTTTTTATCATATTTTTAAGGAAGTAGCTACATAAGACCAAAATTAAAATTTAGGTGAAAAATAAAAAAAAAAATCACTATATTATATCCAGCATTGAAATATTTTAGAAAAATCTAGATTAAGTTTTCATGTAGAATTTAGTAACACTTAGATGCAAAAAACAATCTCTAATGGAGATTTATTAATTCACAGAGTTGGTTTACCAACAGATAGCTAAATATTATCAAACTAATGTTGTGGTACAATACTAATGAGGCAACTCACATATTTAAAATATGTCAATATAAATCAAATGAAAGAATAATATTAAGATTTGCTATGAAACAAATGTTCTAAAGATAATGATCAAAACAACTTTGAAACTTGCTGAAAAACAAAATTTGCTCAAGTGTACCAGTTTTAAACAATTCAGTGCAAGCTTTGTATAGAATATCTGAAATTTTAGCCTCAAATTGAAACTCTATAAGTGATAGAAAAGTTTTAAACGATTAGGCATAGTTTTAGACACTTTATTTCTTGATTTAAAAGCATATTAAATACATTTCTAAAGGAAACATAAGCATTTTTACAAATGACATGTTGCTCTCAGAAAGGGTTCCCACCCTTGCCCTGTATACTGTTGTGGTTTCTCAAACCTGTCCCAGTGTTGCGATCCCTGCCATCCATCTCTCACACGCTTATCTCTGAGATGAAGGAAGTGGGGTTCCTTACAGCACACTGTTAGCTTGTCCCACCCCTGAGAAAAAGTCTCAAAACTCAGAGGAAGGCTGCAGGTGAGGGTGAGTGAGACACGAAGAGGGGATATCTTATTTCATTACACAGGGCCTAGTAAGATGAGCAGAAGCTTGTCTTGTACCATGGAGGGTGCTACTTAACTAGATTTGCATCTCATTTCAAAGGAAAAGTTTACTTTCTTCACCCATCTACACTTAGCCTTCCTAGATTCATGGCAGAGGCATGAATAGCACCAATAATCTGGTACTCGTGGAAGTGGTGGGGCATTTCAAGCAATTTTTCATAAAAGATTTGGTCTGGGGGTGGGAGATAAAAGCAAATGAACAGTAAAGTGAGGGATGATGTTGCAAGGTCCATTCACTGTGCAAACAGTCTAGTGGGGAACAAAGTCCACAACTCATACCTCCTCCCACGCTGGAATCAGAACCTGCAAGGGACACTCGGACATTCTGAGGTTTCTCTTGCTCTGCACTGCCGAGTTCCTCAAGCAGTCATCTGGAGACCTCCTAAGTAGGTTAAGCGGTTGTTCATTATGCCATTGTGTGATTTTAGGAAGATAGAAGAGAGTCCTGTGGACACTGCCCCTCCTAGTCTTGCCAAATCAGCTGTTGAAGATGGTTGCAGTTTCACAGATAATGCTTCATTGTTTATCCTCAAGCCAAGGACTTAGTTTTAGATTTAGTCTGTGGGGAGGGATTTAGTTTGTGGGGAAGGTAGTTCATTGACCTGGAGTCACTTATACTTTAGTAAGAATGAATTTAACAGTAATTTACATAGGAAATAATGAGTGTAAAATCATTTCCTAACTCACAGATTATCAGGTATTAAATTATTTGAACACTATTTGAAAAATCCTTTTTACTGTCATAGCTAGTATTTGTTGATTGCTTATTACATGCTAGTCAGTGTTCTAAGATTCATGAAAACAAACATGTCTGAGATAAATATGATTTCTATCCTCATTTTACAGATGAGAAAATGAGGCACAAAGAGTTTAAGTAACTTTCCAAAAGTCACAGAATTAATAAGTGTCTTAAACCAAGATTTGCACCTGACAGTGCAGTGTAGTTGAACTCTCTTATTCAGTTCCTCTCTGCGAAGGTGTGAGGGCTAAACATGTGGGAGGAGAAAAGAGATTCGTGAAATGTGAAAAGTCTGAAGTCTGAATCTTCAAAGCTAATGTTTCTAACCACTATGTCCAAAATTCAAATACTACTTCTAGTGCCACCACCATTGAACACAACTTATGAGTGTCACTGTGTGCCAGGCCACCCCTTTTGTCAGGTTAGTCCTATATCACTATGTCGGTGACTCATAGCCAAACCCAGTCAGCTGCCTGTTTTGGTAAATAAAGTTTTATTGGAAAACAGTCATGCTCATTCATTTATTTATTTTCTTTGACTGCTTTTCTACTAAAATGTCAAGTTGAGTAGTTATGATAGAGGTCCCCTGACCTGCAAAGCTGAACATATTTACTAACTGCTTTTCTACAGAAGTTTGCTGACCCCTACCCTGAACCAGCACTTAACATACATATTATTATCATTCCCATTTTAAGGCAAATATTTTGGAATTCAGAGAGATGAGGTAATTTGCCCACTCAACTATTAAGGAGCAAGAACTAAGGAAAACCTAAGGTCTAGATGACTCCAGAACCTTTTTTTCCATTTCCAAAACTTACAAAGGCAACAATTTTTATGGTTACCAGTTGTGGGAAAGAATATTTCCCTAATAACATAAGTTAATAATACCAGTTCTAAATTTTGAAATGACGTTAAGGATATGCCTTTGCCCTTACCTTCTGAGAACTTACTGTACTTGACCCCTTGAGGATGGATGCTTAGGGGCTTGTCTGCCTTATTCTTAAAGTGGACTTTCATGATGTCTCCAACTTCAGCGTATAAAGTGGGTCCAAGAAGTCCTGTGGAAACAAAGATTTAAAATATGTGTGTTCACTAATCTCCAGGATATATAAAGAATTAAAAAAACTTAACACATACACACACAAAAATAATCAATAAATGGGCTGAGGAACTAAACAGACACTTCACAGAAGAAGAAATACAGCTCATCAACAAACATGAATAAATGTTCATCATCTTTAGCAATTAGAGAAATGCAAATCAAAACTACTGTAAGAGTCCATCTCACTCTAGTCAGAATGGCAATTATCAAGAACACAAGCAATAATAAGTGTGGGTGAGGATGTGGGGGAAAGGTACACTCATACATTGATGATGGGACTGAAAATTGGTGCAACCACTCTGGAAAGCAGTCCTCAGAAAACTCAGAATGGAATCACCATTTGACCCAGCTATCCTACTCCCTGGTTTATACCCAAAGGACTTAAAATCAGCATACTACAGTGACGCATCCACATCAATGTTTATAACAGCTCAACTTTCAATTGCTAAACTATGGAACCAACTTAGATGCCCTTCAACAGATGAATGGATAAAGAAAATGTGATGCATATACACAATGGAATATTACTCAGCCTTAAAGAAGAATGAAATTATGGCATTTGTCAGTAAATGAATAAAACTAGAGAATATCATGCTAAGTGAAATAAGCCAATCCCCAGAAAACCAAAGGTCAGAATGTTTTCTCTGATAAGCAGATGCTGATCCATAGTGGGGGTGGGGTGAAGAAGAATGAAGGAACTTTGGATTGTGCAGAGGGGAGTGTGGGGAGGGATGGGATGGGGGATGGGAAGGACAGTAGAATGAGACATACATTATTACCCTATATACATGTATGATTACACTACTGGTGTGACTCAGCACCATGTATAGACAGAGGAAGGAGAAGTTATGTTCCATTTGTGTACAATGTGTCAAAATGCATTCTACTGTCATGTATAACCAATTAGAACAAATAAAAAAAAAATGTGTGTTCAGGATCATCAAAGACTGCAGTGCCAAGCTGGAAAAACATGCAGAGAAACTCCAGAAGCAATTGCTGTCATTCTTCCTGGTCCTGAAACTGACCAGCTTCTCTTGAATCTGGAAGGCCCGGTCAGCACATTAACTCTACGTTACATATAATCAAAACAGTCCAATCCTTGACCGGACCCAGAGCAAGTCAAGAGAGCAGGGGAGACCTTTCTGACCAGGTCCCCCTCTGATCACTGCCTTGCCTTAGACACTGCTAACTTTGGTCAAGAAAAGAAAGATCATTTTCAGTTATGCCAGGACATAAAGAAATGATTATACTTCTCTGAAGTAGGAGACCCCAGAGGCCTAAATAACACAGCTCTCTGGCCCTGGGGCAAGTTCAGAATTCCTAAAATAGAAGTGAGCCTAATGTATCCAAATAACAGTAAGAAAAACAGCCTGGGCAGAGTGAGAAGAGACGAGGTGAGTGGAGGTGGGGTGTAGATCATGCAAGGCCCCATGGCCGTGGGAAGGAATTTGGATTTTCCCCTATGTAAAATGGCAAGTCACTGGAGACTTGTGCAACAGAGATGGTCAGATGTGTTTTAAAGGTCTGTGCTGGCAGTGTAGGGAATAAACCGTCACGGCAGGAAGAGTGAAAGCAGAGGACTCTGGCATTCAGGAAGGAGACCGTGGTGTCCTGGGCCACCCTGTGTAGCAGAGATGCGATAGAGGGGGTTGGATTCTGGACACATAAAGGTAAAGCAGCAGGATTTCCTGTGGATTGACGTGGCATGTGGAAGAGAAACCCAAGGATGACTGAGGTTTTTGACCTGATTAATGTTACCAGTTAATGACACAGGAACAGGTTAGAGATACAGACCTCAAGAGTAGGGTCTCACTCGGTACAGGCTGGCACTGAGCGAGGTCTTGGGCCATGTGGATAAATGCACACAGCCTGTCCTTTGGGTGCTTACGGTGAGTTTGAAAGTAGATATACAGTAGGAGCTACCACTGAGACATGGTTGGCAGAGAAGATGCAGGACTAATTCTGTCTGGGGAGTTAAAGTCAACCTCTTCCGTTAACATTGAGTCAGAGTTTTGAAGAATCATATACTTTCCCAAAGTGAAGTTCTTAGTGTCTCCACTTCAGAATAACCTGGGGTCTTACTAAAACAAAAATTTTCAATGGCCACCTTATGAATCTGCATTTTCACCTGTGATTCTGGCTTCCTTTAAAGTTTGAGAATCTGTCATCCAAAGTCCCATTTCAGACAGGTGACTGGATCAACTTCCAAGCCATCCATAAGTCCTTATGGGATGGGCTTCTGCCCATTAGGAATTTCAGAAGTAGAGGGAAGTGTCAGTGGTCACAGAGTCCCCCAGGCGTGCACTGACAGTGGTGATGGCGACGACGCAGCCTCTGCACCCGCCTAAGACAGCCACGCACCCTGAGCCCTTGCAGTACTCCTCACAGGAAGTCTTCAGGGAGACACTAGAATGCTTATTTTACAGGTAGGGAAAATAAACCTCAGAGAATTTAAATATCTTGTCCAAAATAACAGTGAATGAGAGGCAAAGCCATGATTAAAATTGAAATCTAGCTGAACTTTAAACCACCTCTTTATCCTGCAATCTCCACATTTTTTTGCATTCATTCAACAAATATTGATTGTTCACATCCTCCAGGATTCAGAACTGCCATGGTGCATAAAGAGTAAAATACACTCTCTGCCTTCATAGAGCTTGTAAGGTAGTAGGAAAGACAGATTCTAAGACTGGACCCAGGGACACTCGACCACTGAGCTTTATCTCCAACCCTTTTTATTGTTTTTACTTTGAGACAGGGTCTCGCTAAATTACTAAAGCTGGCCTCAAACTTGCGATTCTCTGGCCTAACCTCCCAACTGTTGGGATTATAGGCGTGCACCAGCTGCCCTGTGTAAAGACAGATTTTAACAAATAATCATATGAATATTTAATTATCAACCGTGGTGATCCTTATGGCAGAACAGTGCAGGGTGCTCTGAAAGTGTTAGGTGGGGGATCTAGTCCACTTTTGGTCAGGGAGAGGGTCAGGGTTGGGAAACACTTTCTGGAGGAAGCCACACTCTAACTGAAGTCCAAGGGCAGAGAGGCCAAGAGATGGGCAGGGTCTTTCTAGGGAGTTGGATCAGCATGTACAAAGGCCTTGAGATGCCAGAAATCTCAGCCTGTTTGGATAATTGGCAGGTGGCCAGAAAGCTTAGGAGGAGCAAGAGCAAAGTGGAAGGGGAGACTGAAGACTGCACCCCTGGCCCCCTCTTCAGGGCCTTGCAGGCTTTCCGGAGTCTTGCTGTGGCCTAACAGTGTTCAGAGGCTCTTAGAGAGTTCTCAGCAAGGGGACAGCGTGAACCAGCTGTGGATAATCTCTGGCTGCATTTGTGGAGAATGACCTGGGGAGAAACCAGTGTGGATGCTGAGAGAAGGCCCCGTTGGTGTACGTCCAGGTTGTGGTGTGGAGATGACAAGGAAGGGACATGCGAGATCTGTTTGGGGGATTCACGTCTCAGGACTTGATGGACTGCATGTGGGACGGGAGGAGATCACGTCGCCATGGATGGTTGTGAGGCCTGGTTTGGGAGCTGGGCGGATAAGTGCTGCTCTCTGAGGTGGAGGACACTGGCAGAATAATGTCCCCTCCCTCAGAGAGGTCCGCGTTTTAATGCTTATGATCTATTAGTGCGCTGCCTTATATTGCAGAAGGGACTATGTGCATGTGACTAAGAATCTTGACAGGAAGAAGTCTGGGGGCTAGTGGGTGGGCCCAGTGTGGTTACAGGGTTCTTATGAAAGAGCATTTTAGAGGGTTAGGACTGGGGTGCAATTCAGTGCCAGTTTAGTAGCCTGACATGTGAGAGGCCTCAGTTCAGTCCCAACCTCTGCAAAATGAGAGCGGGGGGAGAGAGAGATTGATTAGAGGATGCCACTCTGCTGACTTGGAAGATGGGGGAATGTACACAGGCAGCTTAAGTAATTGGAAAAGGCAAAGAAATGATTTTCCTCTAGAGCCTCTAGCAGTAACACGACTCTGGTTTCTAGCCCAGTGAAACCCATTTTGAACTTCTGACCTCCAGAACTGTAAGAGTTGTGTTGTTTTAAGGCACTGAATTTGTGGTGATTCGTTACAGCGGCAATGGTTATCTGTAACCTACCATCTCTGGGACAGAGCTCTACCTTCCCCTATCCCTGTCTTCCCACCCATTGCTGTCTTGCTCCTTTTACAGAATTTCTAGTCCACGAATTTATACTGTTCTATGCCTGAAGCTTTCTTTCATTTGCTTTGTGTTAGCTCTGCACAGGACCACGGAGGGCACATAGTTCCGTGTTCATCTTAGAGATGGTTCACAAAGCCTGGGAGGGAGGAGTAAGGTGGTTCCCCAGGGCAAGTCAGTGATTTGGTGGCATTGCTGGGACTAGAACTCAGCTCTACACTCTGGAGCCAAAGCTTTCTCTTCCACCTTCCACAGAGCAAGTCACACCCTCCCCTTCCTAGAAAAGTCCAGAAGTCTTCAGCTTTCTTGGCTCCTGACCATGTCTGACTCTACCACTGACCCTATCTGGCTGCTACCTTCCACCTCGGCTTCTCCTGGAAGTCCCACTGGCTACTCCCAGCTTCCCAGACTGCTTGTGCCATGCTTTGTTGTCATGGTTCCCTGACCTGGTTAATCCGTTTGTTAGCATCACATGGCTTTAAATGCCTGATGCCCAGGACAAGTCTCCTAAGTTCTCTTCCTAATGAGACCTTTACAGTGACAGTTTGGGGTTTTTGTTCAGCCTCCCTTCCTGATTCTTCAGAATTAAGCAAAACTAAAGGATGTTTTCATTGATGCAAACCAGATACCTTAACACATGCAGGCAAACACGTGTTGCAATATTTTTGAGCTGCTGATTAGCTCCTGCGGAAGCCCTTTACACCTTCCCCTCAGAGCCCAGAGGTGGACTGGGGGAAGGCCTACCCTGGAGTTCATGGAGTTGCGAAGATGGAAAGAAATGCCGGAGATGAGCTAGCCTAGTCCCCTGCTCTCTGCTGAACAGGGAATTACGTGAGACAAGAAGCAGCTATTTTAAAACGCCTTTGGGAACAAACATTTCATAATCTTCCTTGAAAAGAAGCAGAGACTCATCACTAGCTCTTTTAAAGCCTGTGACAAAATTCCTGAAAATGAACCCGGCCCTCCCCCTGTCCAGTGCTCACAAGCCTCACTGAACTTCAGCCCTGTAGCCTTGCCCCCATCCACGATTACAACAACTTCTGGGGTCACCCTGCAGAAATGCAGCACCATGACTTGTTCAGGGGTCAGCTAGAATCATACCTACCAGATGAGCAGAGCAGAAAATGGAGCAAAGGTACAAATGACCCAGGGCCAAGCTGGGGAACTCATGGTTAGTGGCAGTGTTCACATACAGATCTTCTCAATCAAAATCTGTGGCTCTCCTTCATACCAGCTCTGCTTCCTTGTCTCAGCTACAAAGATGAACACAATGCCACTGCTACTCTTCAGGGCTTCGTAGTTAAACAACTTTGAGAATTCAAGAAGAGACTGCGTAAAAATGGATGCTGACATACTTAGTTTGCCTAAAACAAATGCAATCTGAGATGTGCAGAAGTTGACAGAAAAGTAATGCTTAAAGTGAAATGAACTTAAACATGAATTAGAAACTGATTCATTAACTCTCAAGGTCCACTTATAGTTAATGAAGTTAAATAGGAAATGACTATAAAGGTTAATCATCTGAAAGGATTTCCATCACAGTACTCTTCTCTTCAAAAACTACCAAATCTTCCTTATTGCTTGGAAGCCCAGGCTGGCATTTGTCCTTTTTACTACTTTGGCACTCAGTGGATGTCCTATCCAGTATGACATTAACATTTGGTTAATTTGTCAAAAGCCACAAAAGGTACAATCTCAAATACCTGCCAGTCCCTCTTTTCTAGGCCTAAGGACTATGTTTCCAAGCCCATTTTCCCTTTTACCCACCTACAATTTAATTTCATTAAACAGTCCTTAAGTATCTGCTATATATGCTAAACTTGGAACTGGAGAATGAAAATGAATAGGCTCTGTGATAGATGAGGGGAGGTCCTTTGGCTTCTGTCCTTGCCACAGACTAACTCTACAGCCAGCCTTACTTCTCCTCCTGTCTCCCAGTGAAGGCCATAGCCCTTCTGCTTCAAGCTGAGCCAGCCCAAGCTTTGAATCCCAGCACTTCCTGCTTCTTCTAACTCCATGAATCATTCTCTCTCAGATGTCTTTATACTCCCCCTTTTAATTGGAATCTTCCCTAATATATCAGGTTTCTGTATTCTGTTTTATAAAACTCCAAAATATCCTTAGACCCCTCATTCCTCTCTAGAGCCAACCTGTTTCTCCCCCTATTTGGAGCCAAGTTTCAGGAAAGAATGATCTCATCTCTTCAATCTTGTTGCTCCTTTGAACTCTGTCTATGACCTTTTCTCCTTAAACTCTCCTTAAACTCTTCATTTACCATCTTGGTTCTGATGTCTCCCAAATATTTATGTCCAGTATAGATGTCTCTCCCAAAGGACAAACTTCTATCTTCTCATTTGAGTCACTAGGTAGATATTCCAATGGTATTTCAAACCCCAAACCTTCTCTCTCAAACTTTCTCCTATTTCTAAATTTTCTTTATCATTGAATGGCAGCCCTCTGCTGTTCAAATCAGAAATGTCAGAATCAATCACAATTCCTCTCTCTTCCTTATTATCTACATACAGTTTATTACCAAGTTTAGCTCCTCAATATCTTTGGAATAGTCTGATTTTCCCCACCTCAGCTTCCCTGCTGAATTCTTACCTAGACAAACGCCAAATTCCATCTCTTGTTTCTCTGGTCTGGACTTGGCTTTCTCCAACCCGTTCTTCTTCTAAAACACAAATTTGAGTCTCTCCTGCATCTATCCTTTCAGTACCTCCTACTGTCCTCAGGATAAAGCCTTTCTGTGGCTTCGATCTGGCCATGTCCCCATCTGGTTGCATCTTTTGTCGATTCCTTCCTTGATGTTTGTGCTGATCCACTTATGGTTCCCCCAATACACATGCTTTCTAACTTCTGAATCACCTTGGTCTAAAATTCATCTCCATCCCTAACCACAGCTTGGATTTCCAAGATCGTACTCTTTTTTTTTTTTTTTTTTTCCAAGCTATCAACTTAAAAGTAGGAAAACTTTCATGACCACTGGACTGGAGATAGGTCTCTGATGTCCTACTGTAGATCCCTCATCATAGTTCTTCTTTATTTATTTCTGTACTGTCATGACCTTTCTAATTATAGGTCATCCCCAATAACTGGTTGGCACCTGGTAGTCAGGCTCCAGGTCTTACCCAATTTTATTTTCCCAGAACCTAGAATGTCGTAGTTCTCAATTACACAAATGTTAAAAAGGAAAAGAATATTTATACGCATATTTATTTAAAGATTAGTGAATATGGGCTGGGGTTGTGGCTCAGTGGTAGAGCACTTGCCTCGCATATGTGAGGCACTGGGTTCAATTCTCAGCACTGCATATAAATAAACAAAAATAAAGATCCATCAACAACTAAAACAATATTTAAAAAATAAAGATAAGTGAATACATACAAAGAATATATAAAGAAATGGAGATAATGATGTAGACTCTTCATTCAAGGAATCAGTAGTGAAGGAAAGGAGAAAAAAGGAAAAGGCAGGCAGGGTCATGGGAGATTTCTTCCTTTTCTTTTTTTAGGTTGGAATTTACCTGATCTGATTTTGTTTTGTTGGTATTGATTTTTGAATGCAGAGAAGACTGGTTGAGGAAGGATTGAAGATTAAGGGAGAGGAGAGGAGTCAGGGCAGACTGGGATAAGCAGGAGAGGTGAAGGTTGAGTCTGGGTAGATGACAGGCCTCTGCCTGGCTAGGGAAGCATGGTGGGGTGGGGGGGTCCTTCACAAGGGGACCCAACTGAAAGAAGTTCTTCCTTGATGGCTTCTTTCATTTCTGTGGACTATGTTTCCATAATTAAGATCCTAGAACCCTAATGAATTTATTCTCCATGATTATACCAACAGTATAGATGAGAAAGACAGATGCAAAGAATTAGCTATACATAGTTCCTTTGAAAGAATCCAGGAAGACAGATTAAAACAAAAAATCATGCTGTTGAGACACATCTGTGCCTTTTAGACCAACCCACAAGCCCCATTAAGGTGTGTGTGAGGTCCTCTGTCCACTGCTGCTCCCACAGTGCCTGATTCAGTGCCGAGCCCCTCAGTGCTCCACTTTGGTTCATTAGACAAATGGGTAAAAATTCAAATTCCTAAAAGTTTTCTTTAGCTATTTTGACCAAGACTAAAAACAACTGGTTTCATGGGCACGTGACCTGTGCCTTTTAAAAGGGCCCCCTACTCAAAAGGGACTCTGTTTGCTTTAATGCTTTGCTGTCATTCATTTGAAAATTCTCAGTAACATGAGCAAGGGGCACCACATTCTCGCTGTGCACTGGGCCAACATCTTACACAGTCAGTACTGGTAAAAAAAAAATAGATATTTTAGATAGATATTTTAATAGATATTTTAGATACAGATAAATAACACATGCTCCATATAATTTAAATTTATATTTAAAATTTAAATATATATATATATATTTTTTCAGGCTTACCTGAAATGCTGGATTGAGGTTTTTCTTTCTTAAAATTTGCTTCATACTCTCTGTAGACAATTTTCTTAAAAGAAGTTGTAAAAGGATTCAAACTGGAATCAAAATGCAGAAACTAATTTGAAAGATGTATATGACATCTACTTACATTATAACCAAGTATATCTCTCATAACCTCAGACTTCTATCAGAATGACAGTGTTTTATAGATATGAACAATAAGTGGAATTAATGAAATAATTATTGATCTCTTCAAAAATAGTATGCTGTGATCACATTCTTTCATAAGTGTAGACTGCCCTAATGCTGTTTCTCAGAATCAATTTTCTTAAAAGAAACCTAAGATCATAGTATGAACTCAAACTTTAGGTTTAGGTTTTAAATGATTAAAAACATGATCAAATCACTTATAGGTAAATAGGTAAGCTGTTTTCAACTAATCAATGAAATACAATTTTTCTTAAAACACTTCTTACAAATTATAATTTTAAGCCACTGGGGAATATCTTAAATTCATATCGATTTGTTGGATACTTTCTGCTTCAGAGGGTGGATATAGCTAATGGAGTAAACTCTCTGGGATTCCTGTTGGAAACAAACAAATGAAAAAACTATCTTGGGAAGATTAAGTAATTTTCCAAGGAAATACAGTTGATATATGACAGAGCCAAGAACCAAAATGGTTAAAATCATTTCCTGTCCTGTATCCTGACCCAGTTAATCCCTATTTTAATCTTTTTTTCTAGGTTCAACAGGGTTCTGAGTCTTAGCTACAGTACCATATTCCACAGGAATGACAGAGGCTGTGAAAGGAGAATGTCCTCCCCAGGTGGCTCCCTCGTCAATAATTGACCCACCCTTCTTTCCTAACCATGGGAGATCTGCCAGTGCAGTGTGGTCCCAACGCTGTACATTCGATCTTTTGGTCTGTGTGCTTTGGCCTGCATCTACCCATCCCCACCCCAAGGCGTACATACCGCCTGCTACCGGGAAACCAGTCACCAAGCTCCTGTTCCACCCATGGGCAGGCAAGATCAGTGTCAGAAAGAGTGTTATTTTCTATGGGGTTTGAGCGAGCGACAGTTCACTAAGGGTGTGGGCATGAACTTGGATGAATCACTAGAAATGCAATATTATCTTTTAAAAGTAAAAATTTCTTTGTACTGTAAGACCAAGATAGTATATAATGCCCTCTTAAATAACCAGTTACAATGGAATTTTTAAAGGGTTAATGTGATACATGAAAAGACTCTCAAAATATTACTTTTTTTGGCAGATTGCTTTGGTTTTGTAATTGTAAAAGAGGAACACAGTTTTCACAATCATCTAAACTATGATGCTAAGTTAAAAAATAAAAGTGATTCACATTAGGAGGCTTACCATTTAAGAAGAATAAAAATAAGATTAGCTGGAAAAATTGAATAGACCCTATGATTTAGTTAATGTCCAGGAAGTCTCATTTTAACCTTTAAATTAGAAAACTATAGTTTGCAACTGAAAGATAGGGTTTAATATTATTTAAACCTCCTCTTAGTGACACATGCCTTTTAATAGTGACCTTACCAAAATATCTAGGGTAAACCATACTCCAGGAAGTGATTAAGAGAGAAAAAAATTGAGAGTCACAGTAAACAGCCATGAATAAGCCAAATAGGAAGTAGGACAGGGTGAAAGTACTGAAGTGTTGCATATCCATGGACCGATGTTTCAAAAGTCATTTTTAAGAAAGCAACAAAATTATGGCAATAGTTCTTCAATTATCTTCTCAAAATAAAGTACGATGTGCACACCTTTAGTTTTAGAAGTTGAAGCTGTATGACAATGGAATAAATAATATGTAACTAGAAGTGACATAAAAATACTGGGATACTAAAAATATGGAATGGGAACTGGCAAGAAGGGCAGATGAAGGAGCTTGGTGTTTGTGATTCAATCAACACGTTAAACCAACAATGAGACTACAAATAAACCGTACTGAAAACAAACTCATGGAAAGAAAGTAGCATCTAAACAATCAAGTCAAATATTTTTCACATTAGTGGAGCAAAATTAGCTCTCACCAAGTTTATTACGCTCTTCTTACCTTTATTAATTGTATTTATTTACCAGAAACACACACACACACACACACATACACACACACACACGCACGCCTGTGGAATTGCAAAGGGAATCTTCTCTAAAACATTAGATTATCCACCCTGGCTTCCCCACCTGGACATGCACCTGAATTACCTTAGGTTTGTGGGCTCAGGATGGTAGCTCCAGTTGATGCCCTGAGCGGCCACATAGAACTGCCTCAGTTGCGCTGCGTCAGCCCTTTGGCTCCCCCAGCCTGCCCAGCTGCTGCACAGGACCACCAGGACCCAGAGGCACAGGCAGTCTAGGAGCATGTTTCCTTTCCTTCTCCTGCCCTCTGCCACCCTGGGACTGGCAGGGCTCGCCTAGCAGCTTGCGGTGCCCGATGCCGCACTGTGAACTGTCCTGGCTGCAGTGAGCTCTGGGAGGCTCTGGGTGGCAGTGTCCTCCTCCCCTGCAGCCTCTGGCTCACCCTCCCTCCCCACTTCCTGGGGTTTGTCCCAGGAGGGGCGTGGCAAGATCACTGTCCTTGGTGACAAGAGGGACAAGGGGGAGAGTTAGTGACTGTTTTTCTACAGGTGAAGAAATGGCAGGCAGAGATTCTGCTAGAGTCTCCAACAGGAGGGACAGTGCCCAGGAATTCACAGGCCACACTTCACTGGCTGAAACCACTGAAGCAGTAGCCTCCCACCATCCATGGTGCTTGGGTCAAAGTTCATGTTTGCCAGACTCTTTGCAATTCCCAGTGCACTGAGATGCTGCAGCCTTCCTCCCACAGAGAAAAAGGGCATTTTGCCTGATATTACCCACAGAGACACTGTTTTCAGGTGGGTGATGAGCTCGTGAGGAAGCCAACTTCTACCCAGGTACCGTTGTCTTGATAAGTAAGGGCTTGCTGCTAGTTAGAGCACAGCAGAGCAGAGGGCTTAACTGAGATAATGAGCAGTTCAGATTTCAGTTCTATTTACTAACTGTGTGCTCTTGGGCTCAACTTTCCAGACTGTGGTTTTGACATCTGCACAATGGGGTTGCTAATACCAGTTTTTACTGATAGCATTGTTGGGAAGATAAAAAAAACATTGCCTAACATTAGAAAGCACACAGCACATGTTTATTTCTGTGATTATGTTTTCCTGTCTCCAGGGCCCCTCATATTTCCTGAAGTATCTGTTTCACACAGGGTCTCTATATCATATTTTGCTATTGGTAGAGGACCTGAGAATTCTATTGTCTGAGACATCATGACGACTCGTCCCAGGGGGCCTGGATCTGTGTGCCTCCAAGCTTCTGTGTATGTTTGCCTTCAATTCATTCAACATGTTGTGGTCTGACACCTCCAAGAGGTACTAGTTAATGACACCAGGCTTCTCTGCAACTCCCCTCCACAGTCTTCTTTTTCCCCTTTTGCTAATATTACCTACTGATGTAGAATTCCTTTCGTCTTTGCTTGCCCATTCTCTAAAGTCCAGAGTTCTACCTGTCTCTCTGATTGTGGGCTCAAATTTGACTTTTCTATTTTATGAACTCCTGCAACACCATTCAAATTATACACTTGTTCACCCTTTATCATACTGTGTGGGTGTCTGTTGTACCCCAACTAGATTATAAACTGTCCAAGGCCTTACACTTCTATACATTTGATTTGGGAACCAGTGGTTCCCAAAGTTAAGAGACCATCAGGATTCCCTTGTAACTTTCGCAAAGTGCAGATTCTGATTCAGAAGACAAGATTGAGATCAGTGGCATATAATACCTAGCCTAGTAACTGACAGATGAGAAGCAGTCAAGGATGCCAATGGCAGTATGTCTGAGAAACTTTTTTTTAAAGCACTTGGTCCCTAAATTCCAAGGTTATTATCAATATTCCTGAAAAATCTTTGTAATCTTTAGACTGCTTTACCATTTTCACTTGCATATTTGCTTATGTGTACCCAGTCTATATGACTTAGTCATCGGATTGCATTTCATCATGACCAGATGACTGCACTGCTTGGCTCTCTAACTTTTGCATAATTCTGGATAAGTACTATATAACTTTCAGTGACCTACTTATTAGGTATGAGATTTAAAGACCAGGTAAAACACATCCATTCTTTCCGGTGGAACATTCAGGTAATGGAGACTTTTTGCTTCTCTGCTTCTCTTTTGGAGCAGGGAGTGTGATGTCTATTTGCCAGCTCATTTAGAGGTGGAGCTGTAATTAAGACAAGGATAATGTGCACTGCACTACACATACACAACAAAGTGATGTGTGCAGACCTTATTGAACAAAACATCAATAGGAACATGGCATTTGGGGACAAATCCATTTAATTCTACATTTGAAGTTGGTCTTTGGGTCCTTTGGGAAGGTCTACAGTGAGATGTGGCTTCCTGTACTGATTCTAGGTCTTCTATAGTCTTGGGCACCATCCCAGGTTTCTCTGGAAACCTCAGCAGCAGAGGTCTAAGGGTCCTCATAGACAGCGATCACTGGAGATCCTGGGAGATCCTATCAGAGTTTCCTCAAGTCAGAAATGTGCTTGGCTTCCAACACTGCAGAGAATGCCTTCCTCAACCCCCAAATAGAGGGGCATTTTCATTTCTCTAGTCTGGTCTTCTGGTGAGTCAAATGCTCCAGTCTCTTTGACTGGCTAGTATTTCCAGTGATAGCTGTGTGTAAGTCCACAGACCACAGCACAGACATTTGCTTCTGGCTTCTGCAGCTTGTGTGGAGAAGGAGCAGAGGTGGAGCAGGAAGGGGTGGAGGTGGAGAGGTCCTCTGCTCTGGTCCAGAGCTCATCTAAAGGAGAGTCCATGCCCTTTATCCAGGGGTTTTTACAGAAAACTATAACAAGCATGCTACAGTTAAAGTCAAGTCTAGCAGGAAGCTCCATGTTCACAAACCAGGATCCTGAGAGGCTGGGAGATAGACAAGTCTCTGAAAATGAGATTAAAGGAAATCAAAATAAGTACTTTTCTTTAAATAAAAGAAAGAAATCTTTCATCATATCTCTCCTCTGAGGTTCAAGACAATCTTCTCTTTCTAGATTCCAGATTTTCTGCTCAAGGCCACTGTCCTTAGGAAACTCAGCTATTTACTGCTCTGCTCTGCTCTGGAAAAGGGAGGTGGCAGTTTCAGTTCTTCCAGCAGGTAACGGGGTGTCAGGGATGGCGTGGTGTCAGTACGCCTAGCAGCCAACAGCAGTTATGCCAGGTGTCCTGGAGGAGGAGACGTACTGCTGGAGCACTTCTATCCTGGAGGTTGCAGAAGGCTTGACGACTCCCCTGCCATTGTCACTTCACTGTCACACCTGCCGTCCACTGCCAATACCATCTCCTTCGTGGCCTGAAGACTTAATACTTGGTTCAGATTTAATTCTTGATTATATAAAGAAAATCAAGCTTTCTATTCTTCCATTTTTCCCTATTGTTTCCATTTTTTCCTGTTCCTTCAAAAATATTGTCTTAACTTACCAACCCTTAACTTACCTTAAGGGTTCGGGTCAAATGCAACATTTGTAAAAACTCCGTATGTTCCTAGGTGGCTAAAGAACAGAAACACAAGGATGACCTGCTATGAAATGCACAGTCCTCAACACAGTCCCGCACATATTGTCTCCATAAACCGTGCATTACCAGTCCACCCCCGGAATTTCGTCTGTTTCAATAAGGAAAACGTGCTAAAGCAATTTTAGAGATCCCACTTAACAACTCTGGGTAGTTTGCATTGCATTTTACACCCAGACTGTTATTGTCAATGCTTTATGTGCAGAATTTCTGCTGTGCCCTCTAAGGGGTCTATACCCCTTTCTTGGTGATAAGAAATAGTCACAAAATTCTTAGCCTTGATAAATTGATGTTCTAGCATTAGTTTTCAAGAATGGTGGTACTGCCCCCTAGGGGCATCTTTTTGATTTTCATAAGGATCAGGAGTCATACTGACAAAGTAGGCGTGGGTCAGGGGTGCTGAATGTCCAAACAGGTGCAGGATATAAATGAATTGTCATACATCCCACACAGCTTTGGAATGTCTACTTGATGTTCATATAGACCAGATACGTTTGCGCCTGGAACTTAACAGACTTAAATATAAGTATTAAGCATTTCTTGCGTCTTTTAAGGTGCATTTGCCACATGAATTGAAGTAAGATCATAGCAGGTTGTACAACTCTGCTGTGGTTGTTTGCCACTCTGAAACATCAGGTTTGTGTTGGCCATGGCTGGGATGCTGTCTGAGTCCCTCCTACAGCCTTCTGCCAGCCCAGCTGCACAGCCGCTGCTTCCCAGTGATGCTACAGGAAGCGCAAGCTCTGATGGCCTGTGGCACCTCAGCTTTAGCACTTGGTTTCTACTCTAACCCACCGTTTCTTTTATTTTTTCCTTATATTGTAATTAGGACATTTGCTGATTTTAAAAGCATGGCGTGTGGTGGGGATAGATTATCTTACTTCAGGATCATCCTGAGGACACAGCAAAAGATACAGAGGAGTTAGCCTTTGTGCACGATCTTCCTGACACAGTGCAAACTAACACAACCCACTCAGCCATAGAACATTTCCATCTCACCTTTGAGGGTTCAGAGGGCACTTCCCGTCATCTGAAATAAGTGGGAAAACACAAATGATTCGTTTAAAAGGAAAAAAAAAGAAGTGAGAGGAGGGGCAGAGTCGTTAGTGATGACAAGATGAGGGGCAGAGTCGTCAGTGAGGACAATGACTGAGGAGAATCAGTAGAATGACCTTCAGATGGGCTCGTTCTAAGGGGACTGGGTGCAGTCCACCCTGAAAGCCAGGACCTGTTGTAGGCTGAATTACAAGCTTTACAGTACTTAACCCCAGAGTCCTCCCACCTTCTTCCTCTTGCCTTTCATTTAAAAAGAGCTCCTCAAGCCTCCGAGGCCTTCAGCCTTTTGGTCCTTGTGGGTCTCCTGTTGCAGCATCCTGTGTCCCTCCCTGGGCCCGAGCTGGGCCAGCTGTCACACAAACTCACACCACCTGGACGTGGGGTTTCCCTCCCTGTCACTTAGGTGATCAGTTTTCCAGCCTTAGTCCACACCACAGCCTCTGGCAGTCGACTCTCGGACATGGCTGTGGTGTTTGCCTGCTGCCTGGCTGTGGAATATCCAGAGGCATGAAGCCTAACTGGGCTACACCCAGGGAAAAAACTCCTGCTCCAAACAGGTGAATTCATTTATTATCAAAGATACAGAGGATAAGGGTGGCTGGTCCCTTTCCAACCTAGAAATGTCTCCAAACCAGAGAAAGAACTTGTGGGGAAAGCGGGAGGGAGTACTGTGATCCCTGTGGTCACGGAGGCGTGGACCTTGTGTCGGGAGCTCTTGCCTCTGCCTTCTGAACCTGGCCAAACATGTTTTGCTGGAGGGCTTGGTTGTAGCTCTTGGTGCACCTTTCTGGTCTTCGAGCACAGCATTATCTTTTGTCTATCACCCTAGTCACTTACTCATGGGAGACATGGTGAAGGCGCTTTGGAAAAACAGCTCAGTGCAGAGGCAACTTTGTGAACACGAGGAGGGAGCAAGTTAGGAGCAGGTGTTGAAGCGCCTCGGTGCATGGAGAACTTCAACGACCGAGCTCTCAACACAGCCACTTCCAGTGACCTGGACTGAGCGTCAGTGGCCCCTCTGATGCCCTCCTTACGTCGGCGGGGGGTGATAGCAAAGATCCCTGTGCAATCATGAGCAGGCACATGTCACAGCAGATTTTAACCCTAAGAGAGGACGTTCCCTTCTTTTATTCCCAGGCCACAGTCGAGTCTCCATCCTTGTGGCCACTTCCCTGCTTAGATCCCGCGTGGACTCCACGAGTTCTCGGTGGGAATGCAGGCGTCTTGGCGGCACGGGCGGGCACAGGCGCGCTCTCCGTGAGCCCCATGCCTCAGGCACCCTGTGCTGCACACACTCTCCCAGCTGCCCCCTTCCACCTGCCACTTTTTCTGCTGGAGCTCTACTTCCATGTTCCCCTTCGCCAAATCCCTCTCGTCTGCTCTTCAAAGCTGAGCTTGAGAAGGCTTCTCTGGCCCTGCAGCTGGTTTAGGCAGCCCATTCTGCGTTCTGGTGACACCCTGCTTGTGTCCCTGTCCTCACACATGTGCCCCACTTGAGTATGTGTATGCTGATGGGACTTGTCTACCTCCCTACCAGCTACCGCAGCCTCAACACCAGGGACCATTACAGTCCCACAGAGTTCAGCCTGACAGAGCCGGCCTGAAATGACTGTCCCATGAAGGAGTGGGTGGGGGAAGCAAGCATGACACTTTTGAATTTGGGTTTTGTGATCACAAAGTCTGAACTGCAAAACTGCCCCCTCAGAGTTTTGAAGGAGGGCTTCTGAAAACTTCAGATTTATTGGCCTATGCCCAAGTATCCCTGTAATATCTACAATTTGGTAAATTTCTCCAGGTGATTTTGCTGGATAGTCAGTCCTCAGGATCACTCAGTTACCTTAGTCTTCTTTCAATTAAATGTTTCTAAACATGAACTATTGAAATGGTGGCTTCACCACCCCACCCCAAATCACATGAAACAAGAAAGCAATAGGAAGACTCTCTTATTTACCTTTCTTTCTGAGTCGCTTTCTCAGCAGAGCCAAGAGGGTCCCGCCCATGACCAGGCCTGTTGTAGAAGCCACAGCTCCACCAAAGTAAGTCAGGACCTCCTGGACCGTCAATGGCCCCTCTGCAAAAGAACCATGCATGTGCAAGACATGAGAGGTGCACTGTGGGAAGGCCAGTTGTTCCCTTCAGAGGGTCCCAAGAACTCTAAGATGTTCTCGGATCATCCAAAGACCTGCAGTGCCAAGAACCTGGTGTGAAAGATCTTGGAAGTCAGAAAGCCATGGTCAGAGAACGGGAAGCCCCCAGGATCATATTCCTAAGGCTTAAATATTAAATGTGATTTCAAAGAGTTCAGGGAAAGACCTAATAAGAGAAAAGACACTGTAGACACAAGGGGCCTACACGTGGAAGGTTGAGCAAATAAAATGAACCATGGGGAATTTTTCTGGCAATCAAAAATTCAGATATGCAACAGAAAGTGATCAGAACAAGCTGCCAGGGAAAAGCAGGGGAGAAGCTGGGAGCTGAAATGAAGCTTGTGAACAGGTGAGCATAATTCAGATCTGTGATAGTTCTAGAGGTAAGTAGTAAACAAAGGTCTTCTGAGGGAATAAACTAGAATCCGCTTGATTAATATATTTTGAAATTTCAAGGTGTGTTAGTAGAGATTCTAAGTGAGCAAGGGAACTCCTTTCACAGATCTGAGCCCTGAAAAGGAGTGGCGGTTATGCGCAGTCACTGAGTTGAATTCCCACTGCTCTGCATAAGCAAGGAGATCCTGTGTGACTCAATGTGAAACGTGTATCAAGCAAGGGAAACCGAGTGACAGAAAGGAGGACGACTGTGACAAATACAGAGAGCAGAAACACTGATTTTGTTTTCATATTGAGAAGACTTCCTAAAGCGTATGAAAAATGTACCTTGGCAGGTTGGCATGGTAGTTGACCAGTGTCCATTCTCTTGGCATGCTGCTCTGGCAGAGCCATTAAGTAACTGACCCTCTGGACAGTGGAAGGTGCAGGTTGACCCATAGCTGAAATTCCCCCAGGGGTTGGAACAGTTCATCACCACTGGCTTATTGATGTGTAGTTCTGTGCATTCGATGGCTACAGGAGAAACAGCATGCAGAATGAAGTGATGAGACCACCGTGTCATCTGCAACCTGACTGGCGTTGCCAGTAGAGAGTAGACTATGGAAGAGCGGAAGGAGATCCGCCACTTCAACACTCACGCCCACTCAAGGAACGCTAGCCAAAGAGCAAGGAGGGACACGGTGGCATCCATAAACGTCTGCGATGGATTGACCTTGCCTCCTAAGATACTATTTGGAATTTTTTTTCTCTCAAAAATACTACTTTAAGTGTTATTTTTAGTACTTTGATGGCTGACTGGTAGGTCAGCATGTGCTCATTAAAATACTTAATAACACTCAGTGCAGCTAGAACTGGAAGTTTATTTGTTTCCAAGTAGACATTTAAAGTTTGGAAAGTAGAGACCATCATCCTCTTTAAATTACTTTTCAGGGAATTTCATGTTCTTTTTTCTAACTTATGGATGGGAACTAAAGGTCAGGAATTATATCTAATTTAAGTAAATATGATTGAGCAGTAGTGAGATTTGTAGAGCTCTGTGCTGTGCTTTGTGGGGATGTCGAGATGAACGGGACATAGAGTTTAAGCTTCCTGTAGGGCGTGGCAGCTCTCCAGGAAGGATCACGTAGGTGTAAATGTCTAGATTCCAAGTATGGAAATACGAGCTGTTTATCCTGCCGCCTAATAAAATTGCAGCTTATGTCTCACAACTCATATGCTGGCTTACATTCAGCATGCTGCTCATCCTCACACAGGTTTCCTCCTTAGGGCTTTGAGAACCAGGGCATTAACTCTGGCACGAGGAAGGGCAGAGTGTGCCTGGGCCTGGTGTAGCCAACTGGGATGGGTGGAATTCATGGGTACAGTGGCTGCTGGGGCTGGGTGGGGTTTCACTGCCCGTACCCTGGCTAACTTTAGTGCCTGCAGGATAGCATCAGAACCTCAGGCTGCTTTTCTCTTTACCTCTGCACGCTGGGGTCACTGCTGTCCATTGTCCTGAAGGTGTGCATCTGAGAGTGCTGTCTCCTGTGAGTGTGAATCCAGCTTTGCATCCAAAGTAGCAAGTGGCATCCAAGCCAAAGTTTCCCCGGGGATGTGTGCAGGACATTGTTCCCTGCCCAGGAGAGACGAGGGCCAGGCATCGCACGTTGGAGGTAGGCGCTGGCACTACTCCTGTGGTGAGAGGGTATTGCAATTTAGAAAGCTCCCAGTTAAAGGCAGCGCGTCAGTTAAGGCTGACGTGGAAACGGCCCCCACTCCTTTCACCCTGGGGAAGGCACTAGTGATGCCTATAGGGAAGTTAAAATGATGAACCCCAGGTATGGAAATCCTTGAAGAGATGATTATCCTAGACAAGAAGAATAATATTAATATTAATATTATTTTTAAAAAGGAATGAGTGAAAGAGTTGTTGCAGAAACAGCAATCAGTAGGCCAAATGCATGTGGGCCAGTTGTCGCCTCCCCTGCTTTATTGGGAGGTGATTGGTCAAAGGTCAACACAAAAGGAGATGCCCCTGGTTTTGCCACTTGCCATGTGGCAGGAAGATGATGACTAACTTCTTGGCACCCTGGTTCCTTGATTTGCAAACCTGGGCCCCTGACGGCAGCCCTTGTTCTCCAGGCAGTGGAGTAACGGGCTCCGTTCTGTTTGCTCGGCGAAGCCCCCAGCTACCCGCATGAAGCACAGTTTCTGCACAAGAATCAGTGGACTCTACTTACAGCATAAACAGCCTGTCACTCCTCAGACATCGCTTTAACCCACAGGCTGCGTTTGCTAGACCTGAATGGTAGTGTGGTACACACCTGCCCCGCGTGACAGCACGTGTCCTGTCACTGTGGGGAATGCCCCCAACGTGGAGGTGTCCCAGTGAGAGTCACTTCTTACCTTTGCAGCCTGGGGGATGTGCTGACCATCTTCCAGAAGCTGTGCACTCCACACTGCCTGATCCCTCTAGCTCAAAGCCCTCGTCACAGGAGAAATGGCAGGTGGAACCAACGCCGAATCCTCCACGAGTGTGAGAACAGTCCAGGCTGCCCTGCTTGGGGGCAGAGAGTTCTGGGCACTTGATGGCTGGAGTACCAAAACGAGAATGACACTGTCACCGGGTCCTTTCATAAATTCTGTGCTCCATCCACAGATTCAACAAGTATTTATTTACCACCTACTGTATTCCAGGCGTTTGGTAGGCACCAAACAGGGCAGTGGGAGGGACAGTGGGCCTGCAGAGTGGAGGATATCAGAGGACACAGAGAACTCACAATCCCGTCCTCTTGTCCACACCCTCTGCTCCAGAACCAGAGTCTCCTCTGGCTCCCAGGATCTGGGTGGGTGCACTCTGGGATTCCATTTCTACTTTCTTCCTGCCTTAGATATGCATCATCTCCTCAAATTCAGTACATCTAAAACCACAGCGATCACCTTCCGCCTCAAGCCATGTCCTCTGTCTGAATCTCCAGGTTGCTTTCTCATGCTGCAGGTCCATCACAGCGGAAAGGGCAAGCCTTCCCGACGAGACAGCTGAGTTCGGGCATTCCTACCTGACTCAGTGTGTTTGCTCTGGTTCTTGCTCGCACTGCCCTGAATTTCTTTCCCTTTCCACTGGTTAAAATCCCACAGTCCTCCAGGATCCAACTCAACAGCCCCTCTGAAGCTGCCACTGAACCCAGCGTGAGCTCTTCTCAGACGCCTTGGCTTTTTGTTTGGACTCAAGCACTCTCCTGCCAGGTCGACTGCTTCCTCTCCTCTGCACAGAAAGCTTCCAAGACCCAACCACCACCTTCCTTTGTCTCCACTGCAGGATCCCAAGAGGTGCGCTCAATAACCCTGTGCCCTGTGGCTGAATTAATGAATTTCTAGTATTTCCTCCCCGAATTTTCATAAATTATTGCAGTTATGTGTTTCTCTTAGCATTATCTTTTTTCTCATTAAATTATTTGACATAAAACTATTATTTATCAACAAATATTGAATTATTGTCAAACTGAGTGTTCTTTCTTTAAATCCTTTGTTGGGTGAGGCTCATTTTACTTAGCTATTCTGATTTTAAAATCCCTCTTCAAGCTCTTTGTGCTGTTCCATGGAAAAGGGATATGTTTGGCTTTTGCATGTTGGTCCATGTGTTCTGCAGTGATGGGTTATTCACTTGAGGATGGTGGTTCCTTATTGCAGAAATCCATTGAAACAGTCAGTGAATTTCAGTCCAGGGCTCTCAGTTTATTGAGTAATTAGTAACTCCATGTCTGGCTCATCAATTCCACTTACAAACATTTACAAAACATATCTATTAGTGTAAGTCCTATGCATCAGTCATCCGTGAACATTTTCATTAAAATAACTGTCTCAGAATCTCCTGAGGTTACCCTGTTAAGCCCGGGGATATGCACAATGTGATCTGCAAGACAGCAAGGGCTGTGTAGGTTCTTCTAACACTGTACCCCAGGAAATGCCTGGCACATGGGGGGCGGGTCTAAAAATATTTGTTGACTGAATAACTAAGTTAATGAGTGCACTTTAATTTAGACTAATTCTAATAAGATTTCTTTGGTCTGATTTGAAGAGAAGTAAAGAGAAGTTACTATTTAAAAAAAATGGATTAACATGACTGAGCATCTAAAATGAGAATTGCTACAGCTTTTATCTACTTAGGGATTATTGCTGTGGTTTCAGTTTTGTCAATCTTGCTCTGCCAAGGTGGCAGTTCCATCCTTTTCCATCTATGAAAGTCTCTGAATCTTCTCAGGTAAATGTTAACATTGTTAAACTCAAGGCCTCAAAAAGACTTCAAGGGTTTGACTTTGAATCATGCAGGGAAGCAGGTTTTCCTGTCTGAAGGGCAGCATTCATGAGGTACCTGGAAGCCTAACTCAGGTCTGGCATCTGGTGGGCACCCAGCAGGTATGGCTCCATTAAATTAAAGAGTTATCTAGAATGATGTTGGAGTAGAGTCACTTAATGTAGACATAGAGACTTACTTGAAGAATAAGAAAACCGATAAAAGTTGCTCTCATTAAATGCCATCTCATTGACTTCCAAGGCCGTTCTTCCCTGGAACACAGCCTTCACTGTGTTTCTCTGCACTCCATCAAGTGGACATACATGTGGCATGTGCATCTATGAGTTATTATATTCACTGCACTCTAATCACCATCTTAAGACATGCTGATTCATATTATTTTAGATCCAGTCAATTTTCCTATTTCTTTTTATTGTGTCATTTTACTTAAAATTAATATCGCCTCAAGAGCTTCTTAGAATTAAGATCTAGTTTAAATAATAATTTTAACAGAGTTGTCTATACTAAACTCAAACTTGGAAAATAGCTGGGTGCAGGAGGGGCACACCTATAGTCCCAGCTACACAGGAGGATGGGTTGAGACCAGGAGTTTGAGTCCAACCTGAGCAAAATAGTGGGACCCCACCCACCCCAAACTAACACACAAGCAAGCAAACAAGAAGATGATTAAATAAATAAAGTGGGAACTCCCAAGGAGAGAGAGAAAGGAAAAAGTAGGGACACGCCCTAGCCAGAGCTCAGAGTGCACCCATTTGCCATAATTCAGGATTTGGATAAGCAGGGCTAAGAAAGAAGAGTGGAGGTTGGGCTGGGAGCAGTCCCCCAACGTGGTGGGACTGGATGTTAGGAGTGGAAGTCCAGAACCGAACAGTTCTGGAGGATCAGCAAGAGTGTTGGTGGTCAGGAGAGACTCATCTGTGCCAGGAAGGTGGCTGCAGACAGGAGTAACAGGGACACACAACTGGACAGACGTGCTCCAGCTCACAAATGGTGAGATTGGCAGAGAACCTCAGGGCTGCGGAGGCTTGTGGGGAGGACTCCAGGTCTGGGAGGGCAAGGGCCAGGAGGGGACTGGGAAATATAAGCAGAACACAAGTTCCAAGGGGCGCAGGGAACTGGTGTTCTAACTACGATGGAGACATTTTGGAGCTATCCCCAAAATAAAATCCTGCATTGCACTGTAAAAGAGGAATGGAGAGCTCCATCTGTCACAGTGTCCCTCCATACTTGGTGACCTCCAGTGGGCTCTCTGAAGTATGCTAGGATTCTGCAGCATGCTATGTGAAACTCTAGAGATGGTGCCAGGGTTAAAAATTCAAGCACTGAGCTGTGTGGGGAAAGGAGACCAAGCATTTGCAGAATGAATTTGGAGAATGAAGTGAGAACACAGGTACAAAAAACAGATCTCAGACTCAGGATCAGGTAAGGTGGACAGTTCTGAGAGCCATTGCTGACTGAAGGTGCTGTTCCTGTCAGGGTTGGTTCTAGTCTCAGGGTGGGGATGACTGAAAGGAGACAGGCAAATGCCACCTGGTATAAGGGAAAAGGACTGGAAAGAAGGGAAGGGAAACGGACTTTGGAGAGTATGGTTTAACAACCATGTAGGTTACATAGATGATTTGAAATTTTCGTAAGGTTTTTTTTTTTTTAAGGGATTTTCGATTCTGCAGCATTAAAAATGGAATATTATAAAAGAGAGCTGGTGATAAACGTCAGTGGGATAATTGAATGAGAGTGAGAAATGAAGGAACGAGGAGTAGAGCTCACGTCCTAAGGCTGGCCCTTAAGAATGTTCTAGATTCTTCAGGTGGCTTGTAGTGAATCTTCTCGACAGCAGATAGTAGCATTTTATACTCTTCAACCTGAAGAATTTGTGGCTTGGGAAGAGACCTCAAAGATAGTCTTATACTTTCCTCCTCTTCTGGGATTGAGAAAACTGAAGGCATTGGAGGTGACAAGACTTTCTCAATGCCACATGATGGTGGGAGCGGGGGTGGGGGCAATATATGTCTTTGAGATTAGTGCTCCTGGCATGAGGAGGAATAAATAATATGTTAGCCATTTTCTGCATAACACTAATGGATTCCTACCGACATATTCTCTTGCCTGATCAGGCGCCCCAACCCCTGAGGTTTATTTCAGTAGTTAGAACTGCAGCCTGTGCAATGGAAGAGTAAATTAAGTCACAGACCCAGGGTTTAGAAACCTGCCACTGGGTGGCAGCATGGCATGGTGGCAGAAAAGCCACGTCAGACTGGCTTGGGTGAACCCTGATTTCAGGCTTCCTAGTTGTGTGTCTGTGCCAGCTACTTCTTCTCTCAAAGCCTCAGTTTCCTCACCTTCAAAGTGGGCGTCATAAGAACTCATATGAAATAGCTGGCAGTACACAAGCAATTAATATGAACTATTGTTGCTGAGCTTACTGACTTACCCTGACCACCCTGAACACTAACTAGGAACAACAGTGCCTTGTGAAACTGACAGCAGCTGTTGGTTTGTAGGCCCAGGGCACTGCTATTTCAGAACACATGGCATGCTAGATACTGGCCAGCCAGATGCTTTGGGAAGTTAAACACAGGTAAGAGGATTCCATTAACTCACCGTCAGTAGGGCTGGTGCTTGAGTGAATTTCACTGCCAAATGGTAAGCTTAGGCTGTCTGTCACACACCCACTGTTTTGTCTCACTGCTGCAGGGGTACAAAGATGAGGAGCAAGCTCCTACCCTCAAGGAGTTTACAATCCACGCAGAAGTTGGGGGAGGAGTGAGTAATAGGTAGACCAGAACAAAATCACATCCACCCCTGTGTGCTCAGTGTCTGGGACTTAGCAGTGCCCAGTGAAGGTGGGTGAGAAAGAATGGATGATGGTGTAGCAGGAAAAGATGCACAGAAAACAAGTGTCAGTGACACAGCTGAGCTTCACTCTTTACTGATGGTTACTTAACCTCTCTGAGCCCGTTTGTGTCTCATCTCCATCTTCCAAATGGAAATGATTATGTCTGTCCTCCTTATTTCAGAATTCTGGCAAACCTCACATGCTATGAAGGCATGAAAGCACTTCATAAATCTGAAATTTTAACTCAATTTATTAAAACGTTCAGAGAGAGACACAGAGAGAAACACAGACAGCAAGAGAGAGAGAGAGAGAGACTGACTAGATTACCAGACTTTGTGGAGTGTATGCTGTCTTAGTTCAAGAACACTTCTTGAATCTCTGATTCTTCATTCTGTATTGTTATCTGAGAATATTAAGAGACCAAAGTGCTTACCTTCACACTGTGGGGGGGAGCCTGTCCAGTGTCCAGATGGAGTACAATCCAAACTTTCAGGTCCAGATAAAGAAAACCCCTCATCACAGATGAACTGGCAGGTCGCTTTATCACTGGACTCTCCAAGAGGTTGGGTACAGGTCATTGTTCCATTCTGAGGACTCAGCAGAGGTGTGCAGGTAACTGCTACCATGGATGCAGCAGAGGAGGAGACTATGTTAGTACTCAACACTCTGAAGTCGGGGTGTGTGTGTGTGTGTCTTGCCTGCTTAATACTTGGGGGCAGCATCTGGGTAACTGATTATTTGAATTTCATGGTGCCATCTCAGTCTGTGGAGGTGTAAGATAGCAGCAGCTTACAGTTGATTGATGCTCTGAATACTCAGCCATCAAGAGCTTGGGAGGGAACTTTAAAAGGGAGTTGGTGCTATGTTTGGAAAGACAGTGCTGCAGTGCATTTTGGATGTCCCTGACAGGAGGGGAGGTGGCTGCTCTCTTAATTACCTTCTTCAGAAATAGACCTAGTGACCTTCCCAGGAAATGATGACAGGTGATTGGAAAGAGGAAACAGAATAAATCGCTTTCTCCCCTTCTCCCAACCTGGTGGTGGGAGGACTCTGGGTCCAGACCTGGCTCTGTAACTCATCAGCAGTGCATCTCTGCACAGTGACCTTTCTGAGCCTCAGTTGCTTCAAATAGGAAAAAGGATAATCCTTGCCTTGCAGGTATCCTTAGCTATGTAGGAAGTTAACTAAATTATCTCTAAAAATTAAATTCAAAATGCAATAAAAAACCATAGACACAAAGTAGGCACATAATTCATCAACTGCTGGCAAATGCTAATTCTACCTTTTCTCGTAGTCCCATTCTGTAGTGACCAACCACAAATGATTGCTTGTTCACTTGGGAAAAAAGTTAAATTAGGTCTTACAGTTCTTTGCCACAGTGTGTGGAGTTTGAGGTGCTAAGGGACTTGCTTGGGTTGATGATTGTGCTTTGTGACTCTTGGCCAGTCACTTGCCTCTCTGAATCACAGTATCTTAAAGCGGGGAGAACAGTCTTACATAGCTCCTAGCATTCCCACTAGGATTAGGAGTGAAACACTTACTGTAACTGTTAGGAACTGTCAAGATGTTCCTCTACCAGCTAAGGAAACAGTAAAGCACAGATTAAAGTGTGGACATGGAAAGGTAGGGACGAGTGAACACGTGGTTTCAGGCATTTCTTCCTCACTGTTTGTGCTGGTTGAGCATCGGGTGGCTTAGAGCAGGGACGGGGCTGTGGCTGTCTGAGGGCCACTGTTCAGCGCTGACTCGAATGGCTTGGTTTCAAGAGCAGCTTCTCTTCCCCTCTCGTCCCTTTATTCCTTGTCCTCTCAATCTGGTCACCTCCTCCACAGCCCTAACTCTTCCCTGCCACTTGAAGTCTTCTGAATTCTGTGTGCATGTGAGAGGAGACCAGTAAGGAGCCCCGACACTGCAGGGATGACCGGGAAGGACCTTGGGGCGCTAGAGTCCATTTTCACTCTGTGGCTTTGCCTCCTCAGGAGAGAGGTGGGTGTGGCGGGTGGGGAACAGTAAGAAGGGAGCACTTCTGGTAAGGCCCCTCTGAGGTTGCAACAGCCTGCGGACTGCAGGCCTCCTGGCACCTTCCTGCCCAGCCCTCCTGGGGATATGTCACTTTTGCACACCCAGCCACAAAAGGACAGAGTTGGGTTGAGTAAACAAAGAACCAGAAGCAGAAGGGAACTGGAAGGTCACAGGAAGCGAGCGAGTGGCAACCTCTGCTGTGAAGTGCCCCAGGCAGGGCAGTGTGGAGCAGTGGTCTGTAATGTGTGCCTGCACAGCCCAGGGAAGCCCAGAAGGCTCTGCCCGCCATGGTGGCCCTCCTCAGGACTCCAGGTTCTTCCCAGAACTGCGTGGACTCTAACACACTCAGTCTTCACTGTCACAGGCCGAGAGCTGAGGGGCCAGGCCACAGCCCACTGCCCACTCCAAGCCCGGCTCCAGTGGCTGGCCATGTGCTCTGGAGCCTGGGGACGAAGGACCTCCAATTCTGCTGAATTCCCTTCTATTAATTCGTCCATTCTTTACAGCCAACCTAGCTTAACTGCACTGTGTGTGTGAGCACCCATGAGCTTGTGTGACCTGAATAGCAAGTGGTTTCCTCTTCACAAAAAACCTGCATCCGCCTGCTTTCACTTAGATACTAAAAGTCTGTGCAAAGGGAAAGACATGGCTAATAATGCAGAAATATTTCATATTTTATACATTAAATGTGTTATTAAAATTACATGTGCACCATAAAACACAATAATTGTATGGGGCAGGGTGGATAGAGAAAATATTGGAAGAATTCATACCAGAATGCTAAGAATGTCAATTTTAGGGTAGTAGGGATATTTAAGAGAATATTTTTCACTTTTCTGTGTTCTTATTTTTCTATAGTTTTTGTATATGAAAATCGTGCTTTGTAAAGGTCCCTTTAAAATGTGTTTGCCATAAATGTAACTAAAGAGTTGGATGTGTCCAGTAGAAAAATGGACGGGGACTCTACAGGAGCAGTTACACTTTGTCCCGGATGTTGCAATATTGACAGAGCACCCCGGCCTTCGACTATCAAGTACAGTGTGGATATGACTCTCACCCTGAATCTGCACATCTTTCTTCAGAGAACCTGTACCCTCCAGGTCCTGGAGTATCTTCCTCTTCATCCCTCTACCCTTTATCCTAAGTGTGTTTCCCCACCGTTTTACAAGTCCTGGGGTATGTCTGCAGCTAGATACCCGTTAGCATGGCCACCATTACACCTCATGGTTCCTAGGAGGAAAATGCTAGATCAGCCTTGGAACAAACACTGCAAGCTGTTTTTGGAAGCTGGGTTTTTTCCTCCTAGTTTTCTATCCACATATTATTTTCAGCCAGTAAGTACAGTTCACCTCATTTGTGATAGGAACCTTCAGGTGCTGGTAAAGGCCCTCTCAAGAAGTGAGAGCCATTCTGCTCCCTGTGGCCTGTTGCCAAACATCTGGACACTTGTATTATCTGCTGAGCCTCTGGAGACATTTGCCCTGGGATCCTTGGGTTACAGGGTAAAAGGGTTTTCCAGCCTGTGGACTCTACAGTTACCACCTCTAAAATGCAGCTCTTAAAAATACTGCCTGGGGTTTACTTCCAAGAGACTGGAAAGGTGTGCTCTTACCTTGGCATTCTGGAGGAGCAGCACTCCAATGTCCGGTGGCCAAGCACCGCAGCTCGCTTTCTCCCACCAGGAATGAGCCTTCCTCACAGGTGAAGGTGCAGACTGACTGGTACTGGAAGGCGCCGGAGGGGTGGGAGCAGTTCCCCTGGGCCCCGCGGGGAGCTGGAAGATCTCCGCACTGCACAGCTAAGGGCAGAGGAATGGAGGCAGTAAGGGCAAGAAGCAGTAGTGTGCAGGAACTCATTGGTTCTGACCACCTGATGCCAAGAACGAGGATTCCCCAATATAATAGTGTCAATTAGTTGCAATGGCACCAGAATGGTTTTGAGGAAAATGCTAAAACATCACTGAGCATTTTGGCAGTATGTATCAATAGTGCTTAAACTATCATACTTTTGGACCCAAGAATTGATACCAAGTAGGAAATCAAGATCCTTAATGAAAAATTAATTCAGAGACATTTTATCGTGATAGGGTTTGTGAGAGCAAAATATTGAAAACAAGTATAAATGACATTAATATGGAAAATAAATCATGGTAGATTCATGAAAAGAATGTTAAAGGTCCAAAAAATTATATTTCACTTTGGAAAGATATGGGAGGTGTCTCACTGTGTGAGGTTACATGTAAAAGCAGAATGAATGAAAAATCATGATCATAATCAATTATACCATGATCGTAAACATGTAAAATAGGTGTTCAAACAGGGAGAGCACACATGACTTCTATATATGTCGCACTTTTTGCCTTTAAGCTGTGAATAACAGCTGTAGCTAACTCTTGGAGCCAGCCCGGATGAGGTCCCAGGGGCTGCTCCGTAACTCAAGAGTGGCAGTGGCAGCGACGGATGCTGGTGTCGTCCTCAAGACCATGCAGCAGAGGAGGACCTCGGCTGTCGGGGGCCAGCGAGCTGCCTCTGCAGGCACCTGTCCTGGATGACCAGACACAGGTCACGCCTGGAGGCAGAACGTCTCCAGTGGTCCCCTGGGGCCCTTCTTAGGCACGCCCCAGGACTCGTGTCTGTCCGCAGACCGTTCGTCCACAGCTGGGCACAGCACCCCAGTCGCACCAGTGTGGGGCGTGGCTGTCTGTTCCTCCGTCACATTCCTTGCCTTGGACTTTCAGTGCTTATTGCAGTGAATACATGCAACATAAAATCAGCTGTTTGCCACTTAAGAGTTGTAAGTACGGAACTGAGTGGCACCAGCACGTTGGCAACGTTGTGCGGCTATCCCCACGGCCCGTCTCCAGAACGCTGCACCGTCTCAAGCTCGAACTCTGCCCATTGAACAGTACTCCTCACTCCCTCTCCCCCATCGTTCTACTTTCCGTCTCTGATTTCAACTACCCTAAATGACTTTTGGAAGTGGAATCATGCATTACTTGTTTGGGCGGTGGGGCTGGCTCATTTCATTTAGTGTAATGTCCTTAGGTTCATCCGTGTAGTAGCATTTGTCAGAATTTTCTGCCTTTTCAAAGCTAAATAATATTCCATTGTCTGTGTATACCACACTCAGTTTGTCCATCTTACCTGGGTTATCTCCGCATCAAAACTATTGTAAATAAAGCTGCTCAAGGCCCATTTGCAAACTTCTGTCTCTCATTTTGAAAATAGAGTATATATTGACCCAGGGGATTCACGTACATCTCAGCAAATGGCAATGTGCAATGCCAGTCTCGTTCTTCTGGGACATGACGTTGAGTTGAGAGCCCTTTGTAGATAAACAGCCCCAGTGACCTCCCTTTGTCTTAGTTTGCATATAAGAGCAGAACAGTGAAAACATGAAATATGAAATATTAAAAGTGAAAATATGAAATATTAAAAGACCATTTTGCCAAATTAGACCACAGGCTCATGACTGATGAAGTACTATTATCATTTTCTCAATGTTTATAAAGCCGATGCAGTTTTAAAGTTGCTTTTGCACGCGTTAATTCACGACTACTAGTGAGGCAGGAAGGTGAGGTGGATGGCAGTAGCCCTGACCACCAGTGAGAGGGGAAGGTGAGGTGCACGGCTGTGTCCGCATTTTACAGAAGACACTGAGTTCCCAGGAGTCCCACAGCTTATTGACAGCAGTGACAGAACTGCACTAAGTGCTTTGTCATTGCTTTTCCACCCACTCGTGCTGTTCCTCATGCGCCATTCCTTTCCCCTCACCCTGATCTCCCGGCCCACCCCATGTGCGTCAGTCAAAGCAGTGCTCGCCTTGACCGTGCTGTAGTGCACCGCCCGGCAGGACTGGCTTTGCTCGCTACTTCAGCCCTGGTGCTGCGCAGAGGCCCCCGCACTGTAGACTCGGTGACTGGCTGGTGGGCGAGGGAGTGACAGTGCTAAATGCGGAAGCTGATGCCCTTATGCCTGAGAGGCACGGAAGGATCTTTGATGCTGCAGTACCTTGACACACAGGGGCTGGTGCTGTCCACTGTCCCGAGTCGGCACAGCGAACCACATCCGCTCCTCTCAGCAGGAAGCCCTCGGCGCAGTAGAAGCTGCAGCTGGAGTTGTACTGAAATGCTCTCCACGACGGGGTGCACTCCACGCTCCCGTGGTCAGGACTCCCCAGTGGCTCACACGCCAGGGCTGAAGGGAAAAAGCTGTCTGTAGCTGTGTACCAGGAGGGCCCGGTCCCTCTTCAGAAGAGACTCGGAGACCCTGCCTCTTTCCTGCCCACATTGTCGGCTGGGCAGAACCTCAGATCCTCCCCTTTGCAGAAGGAGAGTCGCCTTTCCCAGGCCCCTTGCCTGGCTCACTCTTACCTGCCCTCAGTCTCAGCTGAGCCTCGCCTCCTCCCTGCCTGCCCTGCTCAGGGGAGGAACTCCTGCAGCCCGCTCCCACAGCCCGTCCTGTGCTGTTCCTCCCCGGCACACCACAGTCTCCTGGAGGCTGGGGTTGCCGTTAGTTACATCCCAGAGTCCAGAATGTGCTTGGCAATCAGAGGGGCTCGTTAGATATTTATGTGATCTGAAAAGCGCAGGCACGGAATTAAAAAAAAAGATTGGGTTTATAAGGACAAAACTAAGTAGCGCAGCTCTATTGTTGACACTGCGTCCTGTGCTGTGCAGTGGTCATCAGTGGGTTTAGTCCCTGGAACTCAGGATGTCATCCTAACCGACTTCAGTTGCCAACTGTGTGCAGTCCAAAGTGAGCTCCTGAGTGCAGTTGGACCCGAGTGACCTCCATTCTGATAAGGGCTGTTTCCTCAGGCCCTTTGCTGGAGGAGTGCCACCTCCATGCAGTTCCTGGGGTTGGCAGAGCATAAAGACTATCCTTTTACCCTCAGTGTCGACCTCTGGTTTTTACAGAATCAGGAAATGTAAGTACCAAACATCCCTTAGGGCTTCTTTCTTGCTTTACAGATGAGAAAAGTGCCTTTCAGAAATGCCAACCGACCTCCCTAACTTCTCATGGCCAGCAGAACCGGAGTGGGGCTCTGATCCAGGTCTGGGAACACACTAAGCTGGGCCTCAGGGTCCTACTGCCCACCACCCCTCTCCTCGGAAGCCGAGGGTGTGAGGCAGCGGCTCAGACGCAGTTTCATGGTGTTATGTAATTGCCTAGGATTGCGTCACCTGCTCTTCTTTAAACACGGCCTTTGCCAAAGGTTGCCTCCAAAGAGGAGATGGGGAATCTCTCTCTCTGTCCCAACAGTCACTGCCCTGCTCCTCACATACAGAACCTTGTCCTGGAGCTCGTACATGCAAATGAGACAGGAAGGTAAAAAAGGGGCAGAAACGAGAGCTGGCCTTGCGCCCAGCTTTCTGCTAAGTGCTTTGTATTTGTTTCAAGGTGTCCGCTTTATTTACTTAGTCCTCACAAGCACCTTGCTTCAAGGGAAGGGAAGACCTCTTAATTGTCACCACAGTGAATCAGCCTCTTGTTTTTCTAGTGACACTAGAATCCTTAGCTCCATTTCACAGATGGGACATCTCTTGGCTCCTGGAGATGGGACAAGCTGCCTCCGCGTCAGAGCCTAGGGGAGGTCACCCTGATGTTAAGAGCCCTGGGCCCTTCTCGGGTGCCACGGCCTCCTTGGGTGCACTGGGGGCTGCTAAGGAAAACCTACCCTCGCAGGTCGGTGGGGGCGCTGTCCACTGGCCAGGGCCAACGCAGCCGAGTGTGTCCAGGCCTCTCACTCCATAGCCAGGTTGGCACTCAAATGTGCAGCGGGAGCCGTAAGCAAAGGCGGCAAGTGGGTGCACACAGTGCATGGTTCCATTGTCAGGGGCTTCCAGGTGCTGACACTGCACGGCTGGAGAGAACAGCGAGGACAAGCTGAGCAGTGAGGGGGAGAGTGAAGCCCAGGGTGGAGGGCACGGTGGGGAGGGTCGGGGGAGCCCCACCAGACTCAGCGCCCCTGTCCTCAGCATGGCCTCGCCCCAAGCTCTATCTTAGTGTCCTCTGTTCCTCATGCCTTTATGAACCTATCCCCGCAGGTCTTCTGGTGCCATGCAGAGTTATAGCTGCTACCCCTTGAGAAGGTGGCCATGCTGAAGCTGCTTGAAGGCTGTGAGTTTGGGGGAAGGAAGACCTTTTAATTTTCACCACAGTAAAGTCAGCCTCTTATTTTTCTATTCTGACACTGTTTCCTCAGGCCAGATTTACCCAGTCTAGCTCAGCAGCCAGTGGAAGGACAGCTAGATTTTGGCAGTTCTGTCCAGCTTCTGCATAACATGGCAGCTTTATCTGCAGGTGCAGTGAAGGCAAGGACCGGGTGCAGTGAACCCTATACACCCTGTATGTCCTGAAGCTCCCTTATGCACTGGGCTGGGGGAGATGCTACTTTCAACAGCTGTTTGGAAAGATCTCAACACCTTTGCTTTTCATTTGAAGAAGCAAGTCAAAGTTATCACATTTATAATGCTCAATCCCTAGATCCTCATCATTTTACCCTGCTCACATTGTAACTAAAGGGAAAGGGGTCTCTTTGCAATATTTTTGCCTGAGACTAAGAATTAACTGCCCCCCTCACTCTACAGATGTAGGATATCATGAAAATCAAGCCATTGTTAATCTGGTTGACAAGTAACAATGATAACTAGACTTTTCCATCTAAGGTAGACCTTCATTATTTCTCACATTTTTTAATGGAAAAAGCTCACTGCACCCCATCCCTGAAATTCAGATTGTCAGTGAGGATGGAAAGGAAGAAGTCCACATACCTACACACTGTGGGGGCCCATGTGTCCACATTCCAGAAGCCAAACACCGCAGCTGGCTGGGTCCATTCAGTTGGTACCCTTGGGCACAGTGGAACGAGCACTGTGAGTTGAAAGAGAAGTTTCCCAGCGGGTGGCTGCAGTTCATGAGCACGTGCTGAGGGAGGACGAATTCTCCACACTCTCTGACTGCGGGGACAAAGGGGCAACGTCTTCACTGGAGACTCACAGGCACTGTCGGGTCTGCGGCGAGCCCTGAGCCCTCCCCACCATCTTCCTGGGTTTCTCACTCAAGCTGCAGGTTTCTTGTATCGCCTGCATCTTGGGAAATGATCATTCTTCACTGGTTTTTACTTCAAACAAGGAGAGCCAGCCTAAAAGGGCTCTCTTTGTCTTGCCTCCTGATCATTTTCCTTTTCCTCTTTGAAATTTTATGAATGAATGTTCTAGAATAAGGTGACTTTACTCAGACTGTCTAGAGACAGTTGAGTGGAGTGGACAGATGATGGAAAGGGCCCAGGACCAGTCTCTACTCACTGGCACTGTCTTGTGCCCAAGAACAAGGGTTAAAATAATATCAGCAAGGTGGCCTCACCGTATTCACACTCTGGCCCGTGGAACCCGGGGTAGCAGGAGCAGGTGTAGTTCCCGATGGTCTCGATGCACTCTCCCTGTTTGCTGCAGGACATGTCATGGCACGAGGCTGCATGGGCACAGAAGGGTCAGAATCACGGGCACTCACGGGGGTCGAGGCCAGCTTGGCCTGTCTCAGGCAGGACTGAGCTAGCCAGGCAACAGAGATCCAGCGTCATCTAGAGAGCCAGCCTGCTCCCTGTGAAAGGTGTCCTACTTGACGTCCCGTTTCACGCTGCATCGAGTGTTTCCTATGGGGGGTGCCTGGCCCGTGTGCACAGAGGAACACCTCCATGTGCTACAGCATGGGCTGTGGCTTTCTAAGCAAGGGCCTTCAAGCCTTGTGGCAGAGTTACTGCATGGAGGACTGGAGCCACATGGGAGGCAGGGTCACACAGGCCTGTGTCCTGGCTCTGCCGCCCACTCACTGTGTGACCAGAGCCTAGTTACTTCTCTGGACTCAGTTTGCCCATTGTGATAGCCTTTTGTTTCTTCAAATCTATGTCCAACACCATGGGTAGAGGAGCAGAGAGGCCACGTGTGATGTTTAATACGGGTCAAGGCCAAGGGAAACCATCTTCAGAGACGGCGTTGCACCAGTGCCCACACCGCTGCCCTTCCAGGCCCTCTTCACTATGTCTGTGCCCTCCGGTGACAGAGTAGAGAAGGGCCAGGGCTTCTTTCCTGCAAGAAGCTCTTTCAGTGCCTGCATGTTGTGGAAGGTTCATGTTAGAACCGACACCACGAGGGCGCAGAGAATGTTCTCGTTTGTTCTTATTGGTGTTTTTATTTATGGGGTCATAGCTGGGATAAGGTCTGTGGCTGGACTGTTTTCTGGTGCTCTTTTCCTCTGCACTGAGCCCCAGCCACACAATGACACCCTTTGTGGTAGACTGCTAGAGAAATCTATCTAGCACATAGAGGGTTATGTTAGACCATCTCCATGCTCCCTCTCCATCTGAGAGGCCATGATTCTATAAATTACGCAAGATTCTACAGGAGGAAGTTCCCACCGCAGCCAGTGAGTTTGGTGAGGCTGCACTGAGGCACTGGGAAGGGTTCCAAGCAGAGAGAAGATGCAGAGGCAGCAGCAGCTGGTAGGTGGAGATTCTGTCCACATCCTATTCCCCTGAACTTGACCCCACCAGGGCCTTACAGTAGCAACGCCTGTACTTGGCTCTCAGAACATCCAGGTTGTGCTTTAATTTGCCTTCCTAGAGAGTAGATCCCAAAGCTCTAAGAATGAAAACAAAACCAACCCAGCCGACTCTTTCTCTCCTGTTGCATTTCAGGCTTCCTAGATAGGTTAGCAACTTGCCTATTTCTTTGATATTCAGGGAGGAGAATGATGATGATTCAATGAATAGATCTTTTTTTTTTTTTTGATAAAATGTTCTTAGGTCTAACAAACCTCGGCATTTAGAGATTTATTTCAACAAACTGAAGTTCTTGTTACAATACAGGACTGTTTTTCCTGTCTCCCACAGAGAACAGAAGGCACCTACACTCTGCCTCTTTGATGGCAAAACACCCATCAATGGTGGCATTCACCAAGGGCGCTGTGCTGGTGGTGGCCCCCACTTGGATCTGGGTGACATTGTACCACTGAGCACTCAGTTGCTTCTTCCCTTTCCTGGCCCCGCACCTTCCCACTAAAGTCCAGTAGACCTGAAGACATACTGTTGTTGAAGAGAATCTGTAAAGCATTTGTGATCCTCAGGCATACTCTCAAATTGTCCCATGAAAATGCAGACCAAGGAACGTGGAGGCATCTAACTAACAATACCACCTTTCAAGTCAATGTGAGTTTGATTCTGGCCTCACTATCAACTGGGGGGAACCTTGGTAGACTTATCTCTGAGCCTTTCCCTCCTCAGCAAAATAAGAGCCAAGCGGGGCTGATGAGGCTGTCCTGAGGATGAAGGGCAGCTAATGTTCACGAACAAATGACGCCTGAGCAAAACAATAACACCAGGACGTGTTGGCGTTCAGCAGATGTTAGTTACAGCTATGCCTCTCAGGACGTCTATTGGCTCTCTGCCCTGTCTCACATAGCGCTCTTGGCGAAGGAGAGCTCTAGGCCTAAAATGTATGAGACTGGTTTCCAGTCCTACCTTTGATTCGTGCTACTCCATTGCCTTAAGAAACTCAAGTCCCCAGAGAATCCACTTCAGTTTTAGAATGACAGGGGCAAGCTGGATATTAAATTCTCTCTGGTTCCTAACAGCCAGTTTTCTCCACCCCAAGTCTGTATCTGAGATACCCAATAAAGGGAGTTATCAGTTTGCTCCTTCTTTTCATGGCCCTGACTTTGAGGTTTCATGCTGTTGACTCAGTGGTTACATGGAGCAGCGGGAAAGCACATTCACTTTAATGGGCAAGTTCAGAGTGAAGCAGGCCTACCTGTGTAGCACAGGGCCCGCTTTCTTTTCCAGCAGGGCTCATCATTCCACTTGCCAGGGGCCGACAGACTCTTGATGTAGATCTCCACGCAGTCCTGGTTGTTCCTCTTGTTGTTGGGCTCATTGTCAGCCCAGTTCTCAGCCTCCTCCGTGAGGGCCTTCTTGGTTCCCACCCAGGTCCACTTATTATTGATCTTTCGGATCCCAATCCAGTAATAAGAACTGAAGTAGGGTATGACGTCATTGAGATGAGCAATCTCATTTTTATTCTGGATGGCTACTAAATCTGTGAAGTGCTTCTGGCAGAATGCCCTGGAATAATTCCATGAGTATGCTTTTATACTGTAATTATAGGTCCATGCTGCCACTTCCTTCTGATTTGTTAGCTCTGGAGTGAAGAACAATGAGGACCAGATTAGCATCCCTAACTGGAGCAGGCTGTGGTCTCAAGTACACTGTGAGTAGTCAGATGAATTCCTGTCCAGAAGATGAATGCCAATATTTTATGTCTAATGTAGTTATTTCAGGAGAAAAGAGTGGTTTCCATATTTCATTTTAAAGTATATATGGAATCAGATTAGGAAAATATCCTCTTCTTAAGATTCTTAAATGTTAAAGATTTGAAATCAGAAGATGTTAGAGTTGGAAGGGAATTTAAAGGTCAACTGATTTACTTCTTTCCTTTTATAACTGAAGGACACATATTAAGTAATTTGTCCAGGCCCAAATTAAATGATATGTAAAATACGTGACGGAAGGTCCTACTGCTTTTCACATGGGCAATAAGATGCTCAGCAGTCTAGGACTCCCGCTAGCCCAGCCTCATTGCCGGCCACGTTCACTTTCTTAGCCTTTTCACCGGCTCTTCCTGATCCTGGCTGCCCTGTGCTCTTACACCTGGCAAACTATACCCCCACCTCCCTTGACTTCCCTGGTGGCTCCAGGTTTCTTCCTCAGGCCCCTCTTGCTATGTGTTGCAGTGTGTGTGCTCATGCTATGGTCCTAGGGGCTAGATTGAGAATCCCTAACAGTGGTCTTTTTTTTTCTAATTTTTTTGTTTTTAGCTCTGGGTTCTTGGCACCAAGCACAGAGGTTGGCTTAATAGGCTTTTGGTAAATTTACCTGTTGAACAAGTGGCACAGAAGCTTGTTCCAGAGCCAGGTTTAGAAAGAAAGTCTCCTGGTTTATAATTTCACACTCATTCCACTTTTGCTGTACTTTTGCATAAATCACTCTGCCTCCTCCATACCTGCTTACCCCTTTCTTGGAACTGCTTGTGATATCACTTCTTGGTGACTGCTTGTGATATCCAGTGCAGTAAAGACTGTGCCCTTCAGAAGCATGAAGGCACAGCATTGTTATTGTGATGCCCAGCATTGTTATTGTGGCCTGCGGGAGCTCGCGGGGCAGCCGGGGCCAGTTCCCTTGTGAGGTGTACAAGGCAAGCAATCAACCCTGGAAATGGCTCCTTTTCCTGTTTATAAGGCCTTGTTTCTCTGCTGCCTGCGTGAGGGCCAGCACATTTCTTCCTCACTCCCTGACACCACCGCTATGGCATTGCGAAGATTTGACTCTGATAGAGCACCATGGCTTCCTGGACTCTAAGCCTTATGGAGATGAATGTGTTAATATCACGTATTAAAACATTTTCTTTGACTTTAAACAAAATTATTTTTAAAAAATTTCAGACATGTTTGTGGGTCACTGAAAGTATTGTGGGCCTGTGCCTACCATGCCTAACGTGTGGACCATCGTGGATGTATGTTTACGTTGTTTCTGGTGCCTTGCCCACCAGGTGTGTGATGATGGTGGGTGCATTTTTCCTCCAGGAATCTGGGCTGGGACAGAGTCCCATGCTTCACAACTGACTGCAGTCCTTAACTTCTCCCCTCTGGCTCTGGGCTCTACACTATCACTCAGGGCCAGGTGAAGAGTCAGCCTCACCAGAGATCAAAGCACTGAACCAGAGGAGTTGGGCAGCTCCGAGGATCGCTCTCTGAGACCTCAGGATCCAGATGGCTTTTAGGCAACTGTCCTGAAACAAGAAAAGGAAACTTTCTTTTAGTACCGTATACAACCAATATGACCAAAAAATTTAGTTAGTAATCCTGTTGAGATGATCCTATTGCCTTTGGGAAAGTGGTCCAAGCCCTCTGCTTCCTTCCTATTTTTCACTGTTCAGCAACCCTAGATAAACACTCTAAAAGACTGAAGGAGAGCTCACTTCTTCATTCATTCAAGAAATAGTCATTGAGTAATGACTTCATGATGCCAGTATTTTTCTTTTAAGGTACATTTTTAATATGCATGTGAGAAAAAAATACTTGAAATGTGAATGTTGCAGTCATTATTATTATGCAGTAATATTCCTTTCAGAACTGGCATGCCATTCCCAAGAGCAATAGGAAATCATGCAAGAACTTCTTGATCCTCACATAAACTCTCTAACCCACAGTTTGATTCACAGAGCAACATATTGTGTTGTTATGTGATCTGTTTTATCTCCTTGCTTTATTCAGCATATATTCATAATACTGTATGATGATTACACATATATATATACATATACATATGTGTGTATATGTTTAATATATATATAGTAATAATATATAATAAGCCTACTCCCCTTGGATCTGTAACAACTATTATTTTTCATGGGCTTCCTTCTGTTAAGATTTTATTAAATCTGTTAGCATTGAAAAGTTTTTTTGGACAAGTTCTGGAAATGCTCATATTCCCCAACTTCCTCATGTTGTACGTGGACGTCCCTCAAGCTTGGAGCATCTAAGCAACATTCTCAGAACCGTAGCAGCAGAGACTGACTTTGGAAGGAGAGCTCCATCCATTCCACTTTTTGCCTTCATAAACCTCCAGGCTTCCAAGCCCATGCTGCACTGCTGTGGTGGGCAGGAGAGAGGTGACCAAGCTGAGCTGGGTACCAGTGTTCCTCCTGAGCCACCATCACTGCCACCAACATAAGAACAACACCTTTTGCTGTACCATTGCAGCTCTACTGCTCTTCCAGTCAAATCGTCACCTAAAACTCCTCCTGTATAAAAATTCTGAATTAACACAGACCATGCTGGAGCAACACCAATGCTGGTGTGGGGGCAGTGTGGGTGGTGTGTGTGTGTGGGCACTGTGTGTGTGTGTGTGTGTGTGTGTGTGTGTGCCTGGCCAGACACCGGGGAGGATACACTCACACAAGGCATGTCTCCAGATAGTGGGTCTGTCATGTATGAAAAGCCTGGCGCTTTCCATCGAGGGGTTTCTGAATATTGACTTTGATAAGTATTTATCAAATTATTTTGTGTTCTTGTAAACCAGAACACTAATCAGCTGACTACTGCAGGACCCATGATCAAATGCTGAGAAACATGTTTATTTGCACAGAAAGCATGGTGATATTCCCTTCATGGGGGTTTAAATACACTGAGTGTTCTCCAGATTGTGTTGTATCACCAGCTACTATTAGTACTGTGTTTCTATTGAATACCCGCCAAATACTATTCCCAGTGCTATAGCAGAACTCTTCAGCAGGGCACACAGCAAGGGGAGCATCGGTCTGGATGGAGATTCTCGACTTCCACATGTGTGCTTTCCTGAAACCAGTCTGCCCAAAAGTACACCCTCCTCCCATTTTACAAAGGAAGAGTAGACACTAGTCTAAGGTCTGTGTACTGTGAGGCCGTGCCCCAAGATGTAAAAGAGATTGGCATGTTAGTGACAGTGCAGTGTCTTGGCATGGAAAATGAGACTTGATGCGTCAAATGACTGCCTAGCAAATCCTTTTCGAGTCTGGTGGTTTCCATTTTTTTTTCTTCAACAACTTTGAGGGAGGATCCCGCTAAGCTGTCAGCTTTGACTAAGGTCTGATAATAAATCACTATACAATTTGGGAGACATAGCTTAGAAGGAGTTCAAAGAATTGAGAGGCATTGCTATCATAAGACTTCCATTTCCCTTTGCCACTTAAGCAAATGAAATTTTCCAGTGTTGAAATCCTTGAAAATGAAATAGAGAATTAGGATTGATGCTGAACTTTTCTGTTTCTGGAAGTAGTATTCATCTATGGATATGTGAACCAACAGCGAAAAAGCTCTTTTCATCTACAGATGCATATGCAATAACTTTCAAATATACGAGTTTAAGTTACTTATCAAAATTCATAACATATATATGCTAGTTTATTTACTTGTGTATTAAAAGTAATTGTCATGCTGATTTTTAAAAAATTAACCTGTGGAAACTTAGGGCTTCAGAAGATAAAAGTCTTTTAAATTTTGATTTATTATGTTTCTGTTTTTGCAAACAGCATGATAAAGTAATCAAGAGATTTCCAACTTAAAAATATACTGAATGAGGTTACAATTCTACACAAGAAATGGAACAGAAATAAATATTTGAGAAGAGAAAATGAATAATATAAAATTTCTTGTTTTAAGAGCCTGTTCATTGTTTAAGTGGGGAGGGTTATCTGATCACTCTGTTATTTAATTACATTGGATAAAGTGTGGTCTAACAGGTTTTCTGGAAGGTCAATTTTTACAATATCTTGAAAATCAGTCTTTTAAAATTCATGAAGAAGGATGCCAACGCTCCTCTCAGAGAGGCAGAAGCACCACACAGTTTCCTAGAGTAGTTTTGGAGGCACTGGAGCAAAAGCGCTGCTGCTAAGGGCACAGTAAGGTCGGCTTCACCCAGGCTGGGGCCTTGCTCTTGAGCCTGAGCCAGCCTTCTGCTGGTGTGGACAGAAGCAGACTGGAAGCCCTGTATGTGTACTTTGGAAGTGGTTCTTCTCCCCAGCAGAGTGTTTCTGGGGTTTCTCTAGCTGTGGGGCTAAGTCAGGGGAGTGTGGGGGAGACTGAGTAGGCAGGGCTCCCCATTTCCTACCTCCATGCCCAGATCTACTCGCTGCTTCCCGCCCTAACTTGTTTGTTTAAACCTTTAAAGGAGTTTGTTTTAAACAAAATTTCCTCAGCAATTCTCTACATGAGAAAAAAGAAAGCAAGAGAGAAAGAGTAAGAGAGAGAGAGCACACAAGGACCCTAGTTTTAAGCATTTTCAAGTTTTAGATGACGGGTAGATGCTTCTGATGAAGGAATGACCTCCAAGAAAGAGTGGAAGTCGACGTGCACCCCCTATTGCAACATGACCATTCACTTCTGTTTCTTTTAATCACCAAAATGCCAAAATTCATTCTCATAGATCATTTCAGAGCCGTGGGAGATGGTGAAGATCACTGCCAATCAATTTAACATTTCTCTGGTCCACTTCCGTAGGTCTTTTGCACTGCGAATGCTCAGGATGGGGTAGTTAAATGGTTTGCCCAAGCTGGCTCACCTGAATGAACGTACCTAACGTAGAGATTCTTACTCTCACAGGGCTCATGAACTTTGGAAACAATCAGGATTCTTCAAAGAAGTGCACTTGCAATTTTCTAGACACTTTCAGAAAGTTTGTTGGTCCACTGATTGTATCCATGTTTAATGGACTCCAAGTTCACATCTCTGTGTTGACCATAAGGCAGCCCCTTGACCCAGGGGCGGCCGATAGGTATTATGTGTGGGTTTGGAGGATGGTGATGCTTGGGTATCTTCCACGAGTAGCACTCTTCCTCTGAAACCACACACGTGTGCTCCTGCTCTACAGTACAGTCTCCAGGATGGTGCTGAGTAGGGCGCTGAAGAGTTAAGGGCTCCGGCCTGTTACTAAGCAAAATGTGTTGAAACAAGAGGAAATGCCTTTCCAGGAGAAGCAGCCCCATGCTCTGCTAATCTTTACTGCTCTCTGGCAGCCTGGTTCAGGCTGGAAGTTGCTGGAAAGGAGTCTGAGAGCGGGTCATTAGAATAACATCCTGTGCCTTTGTAAACCTTCATTAAGCACCATGGTCATCTTTAATGTTACTTTCTGAAAGAACCAGAAGTGATTGCAAGGTGAAGAGGGGGAAAAGCAAGTGTTTTCCCCTCCACCTCCCCTTTCCTAAAAAAGGGGAACCAGAGACCAGTAGGCGTCCTATGGTTTTCCACATGGCCTGCAAAGCTGGCCAACGTGGCTCCACAAAAGGGCTCCTGCTCACTTGTTGGCCCTATAGACCACAACTTTGCACATGTGGAGAAAGGGTTAATGTCCTTCCTTGACCTCTGGCCATCTGCCCAGATTCAGCTTAATGAAGGTTTACAAAGGCACAGAGTCAGCCTGTCTTCTCTCCTTGCTCTGCAGCTGAGTGTTCTTGACTTCCTTGCCTCCCCTTTGCCATTTAGCCACTGCCCCTCCAGTCTACCAGACTGCTTTTTTTTTTTTTGGCTTAAGTAATAAAAATTTATTGAGAATTCCTCCCATCTTGAGGGAGGGAACAACAGTGTAGGAAATCACTGAGAAATCACAAACTGTCCCAACACCCCTGGCCAACACAGGGATATAAGAAAGTCATCCCCCTAAATAGGGTTGGTCTTCAGTCTTCCTCAATCCACGAGGGCTCAGGAGGATGGGCACAGAGGGGACCATCACATGATATTGGGATGGGGTGTGCTGGACCCCTAGCTGGTTCCTCAAAAACTTGTGGAGAAACACATCTGCTTCCTCCTGCGGGTAGAGTTCTGCTCATCAGGCTCATTTCTCACCCGTGATGAGGCTGTCACTTCCCGGGTAAGACTTTCATACCGTAGGTTCAGCACAAGGTTATCAGCCGTAAGATAGATAGGATTTTGTGATGTGGCAAGCATCTTGGAGATGTTCTGGGCTGCCGTATCTTGCGAAGCTTGACGGAGCCAGGATTTTTGCTCAGGGCTTCTCCAAACATCTTGGCAGCCTCTGCCTCACCCTCAGCCTGCACGATTTTCTGCTGTTGTTCCAGTTTTGCTTTTTCCACCAAGAACTGGGCCTGCTGGGCTTCCTGCTGGGCCACTTGTTTGGCTTCTACAGCAGCTGTGTACCCCTGGCTAAAATTCAGCTCTGTGATGGCTACATCATCCAGGATGAGGCTGAAATCCTTGTCCCTTTCTGTAGACTCCCGACGGATCAACAGGGATACCTGAGCCCTCTGGGTGATCAGCTGTGAGGCATTCAACTTGGCCACCACACTCTTGAGCACCTGGTTGACAATGGATGACAATACTCGCTCCTCATGGTCTAGCCCTAGGCGCTGGTACATGCTGGGGAGCTCTTGGGTATTGTGGGTCAAGACAGCACGCGCAGGGAGATGTTCACCATCTGCAGGTCTTTGGAGTCTGTCGGGGAGGAGTTTTTCCAGGTCTGACCCGAATGTCATAGATAATGGGGTACTGGAACCAGGGAATCCTGAAATGAAGGCCCTCGGCCAGAATGGTGGCCTGCTGTACGCCACCAGTCCAATTAAAGAAGATGGCTCTGTGCCCGCCTTCCACGGTGAACACGGATTGGCGGACGCCATAGGCCACAGCGCCGGCCCCAGCAGCAGCTTCCGCGCCATGCCCATGCCCCGAGGCCCGGCGGGCAAGCGTCCCGCTAAGTCCTTCAAATTCTGGGCCATATCTGATTCTGAGGGCGGCGGCACCTGAGGTCAGGAGGGGGTGCCCGCCCGGCTCTACCTGACTCCAGTTTGGAGATCATAACCAGCACACGAGGCATTGGAGCGGCAGCACTCGCTGGCGGGAGCCAGACTGCTCTTTTGAATGTCATCACTAACATCCTAATTGCCAAACCAAATGAAGATTAGCTACACTTATCTTCCTTGACCTTTCTGTAGCATATATGCTATTGACTACTTCCTTTTGCTTACAGTGCTGCCCTTGGCTCTTCTCTGGATACTTATCTAATGTCTTGAGCAATTTTTTCAAGTCTTCTCTGAATTCACCCCACCTCTGCCTTCATTTGCAGAGGTAATTTTCCTCAAGTTCCTGCCTTCCCAACCATATTCTCTTCTCATTCTTCTCTTTTCCTTAGGCCTCCTTATGGTCTTGTTTGTGAAAGGACCCCAATCGGCATCTCCATTTCTGACCCATCTCTGAACATGAGATCCACAACCAAATGCAAAGTCACCATTTGGGCACAACTGGAGGAACAGCTGGCAGATGCTTCTCAAGAGCAAGAACTAGGATTAGGTCTGAATCCCCTACCCATGGTAGAGTGACTAGTTAATAAGCCTGAATGGGTAAACAGATGGATGAATGGATAAAGGAAAGAATAATAGCAAGGGAATAACTGAAAAAAGATGGAAATGTGCTAACTAGGAGAACATTGGGACTGACACCTTGTCACATTCTGTTTGTCTGTGAGAGAAACAGGACATGATGGCTCATTCTCAGACATCCCATGTGAGAGATCATGAGCAGGACTTTTAATTCCATGTAGGTTGGAAGTGGGAAGAAGTGGAGGAGAAGTCAGGTAGGGAGGGCTGTTCACAGGGGTGCGTCTCAGGAAGTCTGGAGGTGAAGCGAACCTTAAAAGTGGAGGTGCAGAGAGAGAAATCAGCCTGACCCTCTGTATGGGTGTGAGTCTGAAAGGCTCCAGCACCACAGGAGGCTCATAAAGGATGTATGCTCTTCTAACAGAAAAGGCTCCCCATCTCCTGCCACAAAGACCCAGAAGTCTCCATCGAGTGGAAACAGAGAGGGAGGACCAAGAATCTTTCTCTCGTCTGAACCCTTCATATCAATCTGTCATTAAATCCTCATGACTTCATTTTAGTGAGAGACTTGGTCATTCTCTAAACTGCCACTCAATGACAAAAGCATTAGCTTATATGTCAATATTTCTTCCCTGGACCAGATCAGTCTTCTTCTAATTGGCCTCTGTTTCCTCCAGATCAGCTATCTCCATGTTTTTCTCCAAAATGCAATCAGAATGATATTTCTATACAAAAGTATGAGTATATTGTTTCACTACTTAAAATTCTTCAGTTGTTCCTGGTTCATAAGCAAGACATGCAAACCTTTCAAGAGCACACATGCAAGACCATTCCATGCTTGCCTCTTCCTGTTTCTCTATTCTCATCTCCTATCATTACCCCTCAATCACTCCCTGCCTCCTCACAATCCTAAAATTCATTTATAATAAAGCATCTTGTAATTTACAGAATGTACTGCGTGCTTCCTGTTCTTATGTCCAGACCACCCTCTCCATCTGCATCTGCCCAGCTCCCTAAGTTCAAGTCTCCGCCTCCAAGGAGCTTTGCTAGCGCAGCAACCTCTTTCTCCATACCCAAAGAGGTGACCCTTGTTACTGACTATACTTTCTCCCATTATTTATTTCAACAACTATTGATTAAGTGCCTAAAATATATTAGGCACTTTTCTAGGGATCAGGGTTAAAATGATGAAAACAGACATAATTCCTGTCCTCATACAGTCGGTGTCAATGTACCTTCTATTCAGAGAGACAGACAATGAAACAAATCCAAGAAATGCACAAGAGTACTAAACACAGGACACAACAGTACTAAACAATAAATATGAAAATGCAAGACAGAAATTAGTGGTAGGCAGAGAATTAAGGTGGGGTTCTGTGATAAAGTGAGTGATGGGTTATGTAAGACGGCGAGATCAGGCAGACCTCTGAGAAGTGATGGTTACGCTGACAGCAGAATGACCAGGAAAAATTTAAAAACCTATCCAGTGAGAAGCAGGAGGAAGAGCATTAAGGCAAATGAAAGAGCAAATTCAAAGTCCATGGTAACATGGGACCAAAGGATGAAGTGTTCAAAGAATGTGGATACGTTAGCGTGACTGGAGTGGTGTGCATATGGGGAGAATACACGAGAAGGTAGTTGACGGGTCAGTCACTCCAGGCTGTGGAAGCCAAATGGAGGGATGAAATCCTATCCCAAGTGCAATAAGAAGCCAGGGAGAGTAGTGATGTGGTCTCATTGATGTTGAAAATGATCGTGTCCTAAAGGTTAATTGAAAAGGTAGTTTGGGGCTAAATCTTGTGGGTCTCAAATACTAGTAGCAAAAGGAATCGAATTGTAGGGTTCTAAACTGAGAAATGTGGTATTTTTAATAAATTAGAAGAAGGAAGGCTGTGCTACAAAAAAGGAGGTTATTCCAATGGTCCCAGCAGAAGTTAGAGGGCCTGACTTGGGCTGCATCTCTGGAAATGCAGTGAAGGAGGAGGAGGGTGCAGAGCTATACAACCTGTTGGTGGCAAAGCTCAGATGTTACAAGGTTTTACAACTGTTATAATATTAATTCCCTTGAATTTCTGGTTGTTGGTGGTAGTGATGGTGTGGCACAGATATTAGTAGCCCCAGCTTAACTATAGAAAATGAAACATAGTGAGGAAATAGGTTGTCTCTAAGCCAAACAGTAAGGTGCAATTAAGACAGCAAGGGTCAGGACATCAACACCTAGAGTCAAGGCACAGTTAAATTAGACTACTCCCTGCCATTATGCAGAGTGAAATGTTAGTGTTAAAAATGAAACAACATGCTTAAATTTTAAATTAAAATGTACTTTGAACCATAGCTGGGTTACATCCCTAAAAAATAAAGGATTTGCTCTGCATTTGACTTTGTTAACTTTCTCCTTTGCTTTTCCATCAGAGGGGTCAGACACCAAGAAGACAATGTAATGAATGTCATTTATGAAACCAACATGTACCTACTCTCTAGGGTTAGGTTAGGGTCTTTTCTCTGTAACACCTGCTACATAGTAAAGTCACTTTGATTTTTGAGGATTTCACTAATGAACTTCCAGATAGAGAAATCTGAAGATGCACATTAAGCCCAATAGAATGTGAACCAGTTCATTACATTGTGAAAAACAGATCATGGAAAGAAAAGTAAGACCTGGAAGCCACAGACCTAAGATGATTAAAAGGTATGGAGGAAAGGGAATTGAGACCTGCTCCTTAGCTCACTAAAGCCTTGGGCAACCTCGGAAAACTGAACTATAAATTCCCAACCAAGAGCTTCTTCTCTTAGATCTGTTTGAAATCACTCCCCTCCCGCCAGATAAACCTTAACTTCATTTTTTCAGGTCGGAGGAGTTAATTAAAGCCACTCTCAACATGATTCAGAACTTACACAGGCATTCTGAGGTTCCTGACAGACTAAGAACCAAACAGGCTTGGGGGGAAAAGGAAGAGGCCTTTTATGAAATAGTAAAGCAATTCCAGGGGTGGAGTCCTTAGCTCTTCTTTTGGGGGTTCCAGCCTTGTTGCAGGATGTCAGTGGAGAAACTTCTGAGCTTTAGCATAGGAGTTAATGTAGTGGGGTTCTTCTGGGATCCACAAAGAGGTCGGGAATCTCCTGTGGTTGTCTATAAAGTTTGATTTTTTTATGTGGATGTTAGTATTTTCATCTGGGAAGAACTGTAGCTTCCATCAGAATCTTAGAGAAATCCCTGATCCAATATTGTTAAATCTTTGAAACAAAGGAAAGCATCAAAGAGAACAGAAGGGAGAGGGAAAGAGCTGCTCTTTCAAGCTGATCAGTTCAGACATGACATGCAGAAATTAGACAGAAGTAAGTCACACTCTTATGTCATCGTGGTTCAAACTTAGGGCAGGTTCCAAGTCCTTCCTTCTTGAGAATCTTCATTGTCCTCTTTTCCCTGGTTCCCCCAATGCAGAGACCCTCATTAGGAGCATTGAAAAGCGTGTTATAGTAAAGAAGAGAGGTGGATGGATCAGTTATAAGCACAGCTTTCTTCTTTGGTCCCATAGAAAACGTCCAAAGTAAACCAGTCTGGTTTCTCCCTAGCCACTAACTGTAGGACTTTGGATTCTGAGATGATGTGGGATACCCCCAATAAATTGGGGGTAAAATTGGAGGTAGCCAAAACATGTTTTTATATCCAGAGTGACATTTCTGACTTCACAATGCCCATTTATCTTTGAATCTTCCCTGGACCCCAAACTCCACTATCCATCAAAAAATTTGCTTTTAATAATAGCTGACATTTTCTAATCACCTATATACCAGGCTCAGATGTAAATGTTATTTCTTGTAATATTATTTAATCTTCATGATGACACTACAGAGTACTACAGTGTATTATTATATAGAGGAGAAAACTCGAATCACTAGCTGGATAGACTCCTGGGGTAGAAATTGAAACCAATTTCAAATCAGTCCGGGAAAACTCCTTGTGCTCAGAGAAAGAAAGAAGACTAGAGAGTGTAAACCATTCAATTGTAGGTTTTCCATGGGGCACTTGCTTAGCCTTCCATTTATCCCAAAGAGAGAAGCAGTCCTGGAAAAGGAGATGGCACGTTCACCAAGATCTACTCCCAGAGGGTCCCTGCGAGTTCTGGTGTATAGAACAGCAGCTGTGGAGCCAGGGGACGGACTGAGATCCCGACACCAAGACTGACAGTGTAGCTTTAGGTAAAACACCAGTCTCCGTAAGCCACACGGCTTTTATCTGTACAATAGAAGTAACCTCCACTAATAAGGATGTTGGGACGGTCAAAGTGGACGGCAGGTTTAGAAATGCCTGCAAACCCAGATAGGCTGTTCACCATAAAACTCCACGGCTACTGCTCTTCCTCCCTTCTGAACCTTTGCTTCCCCAGTTCAGCCCCAAACCACTTCAACTCATCGACTTCCCACACAAAAGAAAAGTGAACTTACCATCTCCTCCGCGGCTCTGCTGGCTTTCTGCCTCTCGTCCAGCCCAGACTTCTTATAGTCTTGCTGCCTCCCCTCAGCGTAAGCTGCTTAGAAATACAACTTCCTATTTGCTTTCCAGAAATTTGCCATAGACTTTCTCGTGAAGTCAGAATGATGATAGTGCAGGGGCAGTGTGGCAGCTTGGCCATTAGGGGCTACCAAGGGGGCAGGGGTCGCCCCGTCCGTGGAGATGGTCTGGAGACAGGGGCAAGTGTGACTCACTCCTGGACATCCCAGGCTGAGCAACGCAGGAACAGACCGCATCCCCAGAGCAGGTTTCCTTTGATTACAATGAGTCCCAAGGTAAGGTCACGCATCTGGGAGACTTCTGTATTAATCATAAAGTCCTAGTGTCGATTCCAGTTATTGTGAAATTCCGGTGAGTGATTATGATCACAGCAGACTTCTGAGGGAACAGAGCAAAAATAGAAGCAAAAAATAATTAGATAGGAAAGGACAAATCCACTGAGGGATTTTTGGTGCTTGGAGAAGATTGTTGGAAACAGTTTTGAAATGACATAAAACAGATACAGACCGTTTGAAAGGAACTCTGCTTCTTTTACTGGGGTTGGGGAGGGAGGTGTGCAAATAGAATGGCTGGTATTTCTCTTCCCATGGAGTGTGTGGGCCCAAATGACTGTTGGCACAACCGGTAAACTGCCGGAGACTCATCTTGTCTCCACTTCTGACTATCCGTTAGGCAAAGGAAACTCTCTACACCTTTGTTTTCCTAAATGTGAATCAGAGTGATAACAGTAGAACTTACCTTACAAGGTTGTTATAGGATTAAATGCGTTATTGCATGGAGAGGGCTTGCAATAATGTCAAGCACACAGTTGGCACTCAAGAAATATTGATCATTATTCTTACTTTTCAGACTGCTCTCAGACAGCAAAATCAAGTATCAAGTATTTGGTATTAAGTCAAAAAACCGCAACTCCAATTTGTTCTCTGGGGGTTCTAGTTATTTAGTAAAGAGTGATATTCTTTATTCATTCCATGATTGTCTCAGCGTGCAAATTGGCACCTCTTGTAGATTTAAAAAATGGAATAAAGTGGAAAAATCTGGAAGAAAGTCAGAAGGTAAAGATTAATTGAGGACCATGAGGCCAGATTTTCACTTCATATTTTGGGACTGAGAAAAAGGGATAAGTTACATTGTTGCAGCAAAAAGGCTGACAAAGGAGGTGGTCATGAAGAATGACTTTAGAGGAGCAAGGAAGTTGAGGGAGGGGAAAGAATGGGGACTCCAAGGCAGCACAAGCAGGGATCAGGAGATCAGACTCCAGAGCAGACTGGAGGCTGCACCTCCTGCAGCTCTGGGAGCTCTGTGTGTCTGTCTCTGCAGCCCCGTGAATGCATTAGGGTGGTAGTCACCAAAGACATTGAAGCGTTGGGACAATTAAATGAATTTAACATGTTTGGGACAATACCTGCCATGCTGTAAGTGCAATGCTAGCTTTATATAGTATTAGTATTTAATTTCAGTAATATTTATATGAAACTTGCCTCAGTCTTACTCATTCTTAGTTTTGCTTTCTAACCCCTTTTTTTGTCATTGAGATACACACACACGTATCTTAATGTATGTATGTATATGTATATACGCATATACATACAATATATGTATATACACATACATGTGTACATGTATATCAGTGTATGTATATGCATATGTACATATGTATATTCATACATTCAGTTGGGGTGAGGGAGGGTGTTATGTTAAATGATAGGTTCTTGTTAATAATATGCTTATAAGTTCAGTAATATTAAATTATAGTGAGTATAAGGAAAACAGAAAGAGGTCGCTACAGAAATGATGTCAGATGGTGAACTACAAGATATCAGCCTTTGTGCCCCGTACCTCACACAAAATATAGACAGCCACAAACCAGAATATATTGGGAGGTCTCTAAAGCTCATTTAAAAATCTTCAACACCACAATGGAGAAAACAAAACAAAAACAGAATATCTCACTGGTGAGATCAGCATATCTGAAGTGTCTGGACACAGCTAGGAATAAGAAGAAAGGCAGAGACTATCAGGATCAGCCATGGTGGCCCTCAGGATCTAATCCCCAGAGTACACTGGCATCCCCAGGCCCCCAAGCTATGGCTACTCTGTAAGTGCCCAGTGGAATGTATTTCTCCATCAAAGCCAACCTCTAACATCCGGAATTAGTGCTGCTCTACCAAATGCTTACTGCAAGGCAAAAAGAAACAAAAAAAATCAACAAATCACCATCTAAGGAACACAATAATTTCCCAGGAGGGTACCTGAAAGGTATGAAATACTATGGACTGCACCACAAAGAATGAAAAATAATTATTTCCAAGAATCTCAGAAACATAGAAGAGAATGAAGTAAGACAAATCGACATAATCAGAACAGCAATAAATAGCAAAATGAGAAATTTAATGGAGAGACTGAAAGCATAAAAAGATTCTGGTGCTGAAAATAAAAGGAGTAGAATAAAAAATGCAATAGAGAGTTTCAACAATAGACTTGATTAAGCACTGAGAATGAAGACGAAAGAAGAAAACCTACAGGATTTATAGGATAGCATCAAGAGATCTAACCTTCTCATTTTAGCATTGCAAGAAGATAGAAAGGGAGAGAAAGTGTATTTAAAGAAATAAAAGCTAAAAACTTCCTAAATATTAAGAAATATTAAGGCATGAGAGTTCAAAAGTCTCTCAAGTTCAATCCAAACAAAACTACACCAAGACATATAATCAGGCTGTCAAAAATAAAAAATCAAGAGAAGAAGCTGCAAGCATCAAAAAGAAAAACAAAAAAGCATATCTCATACAAAGCAATTTAAATTAGGCTGTCAGTGAATTTTTCAGTAGAATCAGGCCAGGAGAGAATGGGATAATATATTCAAAGGACTGGGAAAAATTGCCAACTAAAAATACTTTACCTTCTGAAACAAAGAAGAGATAACCACTTTGGAAGGGGTTCATTGCCTAGACTTACCTTATGAAACATGCCAAAGGGCATTCCTAAAGCTTAAAGAAATAGGATGCTAATTAATAATGTGAAAACTTAGGAAAGTATAAAACACATTAGTAAATACAAGAACATTTCAGAATACTCTAATATTGTAGTGGTGGTGTGTAAGTCACTTATATTTAGTATGAAGGTTAAAAGACAAAGCTATTAGAGTAATTAGAGTGACAACAAGTTGTTAAGGTATATATAATATAAAAATATGTAAAGGTTGACTTAAAAAATATAAAATAGAACTTTTTTTGTGGTCTGAGTTAAGTTGCTGTCAGCTTAAAATAGGTTGTTATGTTTATATCAACCTTATGGTGACCACAAGGCAACCACCTGTTGTAAATATACAAAAGATAAAAAATGAGGAATCAAAGTGTGCCACTAGAGAAGAAGGAATTGTAAACAAACAGGAAAGAAATGAACTAAGCAGCAAAACTTAAGTCCTTATGTCTTAAGTACCTTGGATATAAATGGATTAAATTCTCTAATCAAAAGATATAGAGTGGTTGAATCGATTTAAAAAAGAAAAGACCCAGCTGTATGCTGCCTATAAGAGAATTCCTTCACCTTTAGTGATATATAAGTCTGAAAGTGAAGGGATGCAAAAAGATATTATATACAAATGGAAACAAAAAAAGAGCAGGGGTAGCTATAGTTATATCAGCTAAAACAGACTCTATAAAACTGTAAAAGAGGCAAAGAAGGTAATTATGAGATGATAAAGGAGTTAGTTCATCAAGAGGAAGTAACAATTATCAATATGCAACCAATATCAATGTAATTAAATATATATGGTAAATGTTAATAGATCTGAAGGGAGAGATAGTAACTTTAAAATAGAAGAGGACTCCAGCTCTTCACTTTCACCAAAGGATAGATCATGCAGATAGAAAATGAATATGGAAAGAATGGACTCAAACTACCCCTTAAAGTAAAAGACCCTCATCGTCACATACAGAGCATTCCATCCAACAGCAGCAGAATACAAATTCTTCTCCAGTACCCATGGAACAGCCTCCAGGATAGATCAAATGTCAGGCCACAATACAAGTCTTAACAAATTTGAGATGGTTGAAATCATTTGAGAGCCTTTCCAACAACAATGATATGAAACTTGAATCAACAATGAGAAATTTTGGAAAATTCACAAATATGTGAAAATTAAACAATGTGTGCTTGAACAACCAATGAATGGAACAAAGAATAAATTAAAGGAAAAGTTAAAAAATATTTTGAGAAAACAAGAATGTAAGTATACTTATTAAAACTTAGGGGATATAGCAAAGGCAATGTATAGCAATAAATGTCTATGTCAAGAAAAGAAGAAAAATCTCAATAAACAACCTAACCTTATATCTTAAGATTTAGAAAAAGAACAAATTAAGCCCAAAATTAGTAGAAGAAAGGAAATAATAAAAATAAGAACAAAAATATATGAAATAGAAACTAGAAAAACCTTGGAAAAGGTTGGTTAAACTGAGTTGGGTTTTTTTCTTTTCAGAAGATATAATAAATAAGTCTCTACCAGAGAAATACAAAGGATCATTAAGAGACTATTATGACAAATTATAAACCACTGAATTGGATAACCTAAAAGAAATTGATAAATTCTCAGGAAAATACAACCCACTAAGAGTCATTATGAAGAAACATCACACCTCAACAGACCAATAAGAAGTAAAGAGACTGATTCAGTATAAAACGTACCCCAACAGAGAAGCCCAGGATCTTATGCCTTCACCGCTGAAATCTATAAAACATAAAGAATCAATACCAATCCTTTTCAAGCTATTCTAAAAAAATTGGAGAGGGGAGAATACTTCCAGTCTCGTTTTATGAGGTCACCATTATCCTAATACCAAAAACAAACCAACATTCCTAACATAGATTTAAAAATCTATAGATTTTCCTCAACAAAATACTAGCAATCCAAATACAATAGCACATTAAAGTTATCATTCATGTGACACATTAGAATTTATTTCCAGATGCAAGGATGGTTCAACATATGCAAATCAATAGTGTGATAAAATTCTTTAACAGAATGAAGAGCAAAAACTATATAACCATCTCATAGATGCAGAGAAAAAGTATTTGGCAAAATTAAGTGGTGTTTTATGATAACAAATCTCAACAAATTAATTATGGAAAGAATGAACTTCAACAAAATAAAGACTACATATCATAAACCTACTGCTAACTTTAAACTCAACAGTAAAAGTTGAAAGCTTTTCCTGTAAGATCAGGGGCAAGACAAATATGATGACATGGATGAATCTTTAGGACATTGTGTTAAATAAAATAAGCCAGGCATAGAAAGACAAATACTGCATGATTCCACTTACATTCCATCTAAAAATGTTGAACTCACAGAAACAGAGAGTAGAACAAAGGTAACCAGAGGCTGGGAGTGGGGATTGGTGTTGAGAATAGTTGGGTCAAAGGATACACATTTCAGTTAGGAAGAATAAATTCAAGAGATCTATTGTACAACATGGTGACTATAGTTAATAACAATGAATTATGTATTTAAAATTGCTAACACAGTAGATTCTAATTGATCTCAACACACAAAAAAATAATATGAGAAGAAACTGATATTTATCACTTAGCCATTCTACAAAGTATAGATATATCAAAACATCATGTTATATAACATACATATATATAATTTTATTTGTCAATTATGTGCATACATACACACATATTAAAAATATAAACAAGGAAAAAATAAAAGGAAAAAAGAGAAAGGAAAATGAGCAAAAGGAAAAGAGAATAGGATTTATAGAAATAGGAATGGGAGGAGAATACTAGTTGATTTTGCTTAAAAGCTATTCAGGCTACATACCATTTACTCATATGGACATAATCAGTAATTCAGGTTGTTTTCAATTATGTTAACTTTAAAAACAATGTTATTGTAACAAATTTATTAATAGTGATATGTAGTTCAAATATATTTTCTCATCTCTTTAGATTATGCTGCAAATTTCCAGAGGACAGAGACCCTTTCCTATACTATTGTTCTTCTCCTGACATCTTTCAGAAGGCAAACAGGCCCTGAGTAAATGCAGGTTGAGTCACTGGTTAGATTGAAGACTCCAGAGAGACACAGTGAAAGTGCTTCCTCCAGCCTCCTTCTCTGAATTCTACTTATCTTATATGAGAAACAGTAAAATCCTTTGGGGCTCCCCGTCATGTGCTAACCCTAGGGATTTAATAATGAACAAATCCTGAGATGGTTTGCTGAGATGGTATGACAGGAACTCAACCTAAAATGACTCTAGGAGAGAGTGATTTTGGTGCTGAGGTCTAGGGGGAGAGAACATTCTAGGTCATTTAAGGCCTGGAGGAGCCTGGGAGCCTAGGGACAGCCACCATGACTGGAGGGCACAGGAGGAGATTGGAGAGGCAAGAGGGCTTGGCCCGGACATGCTAAGTGTTTTCATGTGCACGTCTATTGTCCATCAGTTCAGAGGAGGCGATTCCTCAGGAGGGTTCAGCCTGCACAGCTGGTGGTAAATTCAACCTCCCCATGCTTTGAATGCCCACACCAAAACTCCCCAGACAAGGGGGTCCTCTGGTCTCTCTGCCTGTAGCGTCTGGCCCTGTCCTCATGTTCCCTCCCTCTTAAGCGGGACAGAGGTGCCAGCTCTCTCCATGTGGCTTTAGGAAGATATCTTGCTCAAGCTTCATGAACTGCCAACTCTTCCTGTTGAGAGTCTATTTAAATTCGTCTGTGGTGAGATGCTTAAGCATTTCTTTTCACTATCTCTGCCCTGCAGTCTTTGAAAGGGAAGGAAAGTCAAGGAAATCAGTCAGCTTGGCAAAGGTCCCAAGCAATAAACATGAGCTTTCACAAGAACTTGCATCCACGTAGCCTTAAATGGAATTGGGATCCCAGCTCCATGTTCACACCCACGTATCCCACCTGAAGATGCCTGTGTTCATCCTACATATTTTGGCGAGAGCAGTTCCATGCTATAACGTAAGCTACTCTCTGGAGACACAGTCCCTTTCCTGAAGGGGCTCCGAGACCAGTGGAGAGACAGGCACATAAAAGCTAACTATAAGCCATGTGGCAGCACCTGCATGGCTGTGTGAGACCTGCAGGAGGGTGTCTGATGGTCTGATGGTGGGCAGGGGGGTGCTGGTCAGACGGCTGCTGGAGGAGATGACCCTCGGCTGAGTGGAAGAAGTCAGAATCTTTTGTGCAAGCTCAGTGGAAATGCTCCAAACACAGTTGATGAGTTCGGAAATGGTTTGCCTTATGATCAGTGTTCTCACTCTTCCAAAAGCACATTGGTTCTGGGCCCTTTGAGAACCGTCTACCCAAAGATTTTTATGATGTGCATTTTATTAAGAAGGAATTGAGGATTGGAAAGTTCATAGTTTTGCCCAAGATGACACAGCTAATTAGTGAAGAACATGGGATTCAAATTTAAGTTCATCTGCAATGATACTGCAGTATACTAAATTGGGCGGGGGTGTCATTGGGTTCATTAAAAAGTGCTTTCTGAAAGAGAATTCCTCTGACCCCCTTCTCTTGATTTTTCTGGATGATATATTCTATGCTAGAAATCTCTGGTAGCTAAAGACAAATTTAGAGTGAAACTAAATCAAGCTACTTCTTATATCACATCAGGACACATAAATGACATCTCAGGGCAAGATCTTCTGTTACGGAGACTGGGTTAAAATCACTTTCAACACAAAGGAGAGTCTGGGCCAATTTGCTGGGGAATAAGGTTTTTGTTTTGTTTTGTTTTTTAACATGGAAATGTGAAGAAAACATGAAAAATGCCCTAATTCAGAAGAAAAAAGGTAAGATGGAGGGGAAATAGAACCATTTTAAACCATTTTAAATACTCATCCAATCATCAAATTTAATGTTGTTTGGTTCAGTTTCCTACAATCTTTCTAGTTAATTGCCCTGCCATCCCATGATAAAATATAAGAAAAGATTAAAGAGCTGACAATATTTACTAAACAACATTTTTTTCTTTTGGTGTATGCAGCCATACACCAAATCTTGCCTCTAATGGTGATTATACCACCTTTCTTCAGCCATTCATTTTTCCTCATTTTTAAAGCATTTTTTGATGTAGCATTTTTTTCTTGCTTTGTATTTTGAGGGTTGGGGTTCTGGGTTTGTTTATTTTTTTATTTGTCCTGTTTGCTTCTCTTTCCTTTCTTCTGCTAACAGTCAACATCACTCCTCTCTCTCTCTCTCTCTCTCTCTCTCTCTCTCTCTCTCTCTCTCTCTGCCTTTACTTTGTTTTTCCTCTCTATAATCATCACTTGGTACATCTCTTCTTCATTCTCTTTGTTCACATATTGAAAACATTATGAACTCTCTTCTACCTTCATTTTCTTTTCTCTTAATGAACTGTATTTTTTCCATTTCTTAGAATTATTTGATTTACATAACTCCTTTCCCACCATTTATGTTATTACATTTATTACTGCTGTAGAGGACATAGGTGACATCTGCTGTTTAATGCCAGCTCTAATTCAATTATTTATTGTTTTTGCTGTTAACAATTGCCAACCCCACCTGCTTTAGTCAACTTTTTGATCACTGTTACCAAAAGGTCCAACAAGAACAATTAGAGGAGGAAAAACTTATTTGGTTCATGGTTTCAGTGGTCTCATTCCATAGACAGTTGACTCCATACCTCTGAACCCAAGGTGAAGCAGAACATCATGGCAGAAGAATATTGCAGAGGAAAGCAACACAGGGCATGGTCATCAGGAAACATAGAGCTTTGCTCACCAGTGATAAAATATTTACTCCAAAGGCATGCACCCAGTAACCTACCTATTCCAACCACACACTACCTGCCTACAGTTACCACCCAGTTAATCCATTCAAGTGGATTGATCCACTAATTAGGTTAAAGCTCTCATAACCCAATCATTTAATCTCTAAACTTTCTTTCATTATCTCACACATGAATTTTTTGGGGATACCTCATATCTAAATAGTAATACTCCATTCCTCTCTTTGTGGGAATTAGTGTGGTAGATGTCATATTAGGCAACAGATATTTATTTTGATGCTGTATATTTTTCCATCTGTTATTGCTATTGTTTGTTTGCCCTGTTGTATGAAGTGCTGGGAATCCTCAGGGACACTACAAGTTCACAGGGTAAAGACTCTGCTACTGAATTAAACTCAACCAAAAGTGAGCATATCTTGCTCCACACACATATTAACAACACTCAAACTTCTGCTGTACTTTAATATAAATAATGAGACAAAAAGAAATAAATAAAACTGATGATCAGGCCACAAGTAGAATTGATGGGGGTCGGGTGGGTCCTCAGGTCCAACTCATGGACATTCATTCCTACAGTAAAACAGATAATTAGCACAAGGACTGTGGGCACCACACCTATGGGGAAATCTCAAACTAGATTATTCTAGGACAAACCATTTGTAAGAGATAGTCATGCCCTAAAAAGGTTCACACATAAGAGTAGAAAAGAAATTAATCCCAATGGATGCATAAAATCCAACATAGGAATATAAGAAATATGAAAAAGTTCATAATTCACCAGCAGCTGACTCCAATGGTATTGAAGTGGATGAAATAGCAGATAAAGAATTCAGAGGAATGAGTATTAAAATGATCAATGAATTCCAAGAAAACAGAGATATACAACTGAAAAATTTAAGAAAGTCAGAACAGGATATGAATGAGAAATTCAATATGGAGACAGAGATATTGTAAAAGAACAAAACAGAAATCTTGGAAATGAAAGACACAAATAAAATGTTCATTGAAAGTTTCTCCAATAGACTAGACCATACTGAAGACAAAATCAGAACTGGAAGACAAAGTGGCCAACCTTGAACATTCAGACAAACATTAAAGAAAAGAAAACAAATAACTATGATCAGAATTTATAAGAACTCTGTGACAACATTGAGAGATCAATTTAAGATCACTGGAATTGAGGGTTGTGAAATGCAGGCTAATGGATTGGATAAACTCTTCAGAGAAATAATATCAGAATTTTTTCCAAACCTTGAGAATGAAATAGACATCCAGATACAGGGGGTGTTCAGAACCTCAGATAGATAAAATCATAAAAGACCTCTACACTACACAAAATAATTGAAATGCCAAAGATACAGAACAAACATAGAATATTAAAAGCCTCAAGATAAAAACATCAGCTCACATTTAGAGACAAGTCAATCATCCTTACTTCTGATTTCTCAGCACAGACTCTAAAGGCCAGTGGTGCTTGGAAAGATGTATTTTAAGTCCTGAGATAAAATAACTGTCAACCATGGTTGATATATCCAGCAAAACTATCTTTCAAAATCAAATAAGAAATAAAACTTTTGTCATGTATGGTGGCACACACCTGTATCCCAGTAGCTTGGGAGGCTGAGGCAGAAGGATCACAAATTCAAAGCCAGCTTCAGCAACTTATCAAGGCTCTAAACAACTGTCTCAAAAAAAAAAAAAAAAAAAGATAAAAAGCGCTGGGTGGTGATATGGATCAGTGGTTAAGTGCCTATGGGTTTAATCCCAGGTTAATAATAATAATAATAGTAATAATAATAATAAAATAAAACCTTCCAAGATAAGAAGCTAAAAGAATTTATGATTTCTAAGCTGGTGCTATAAAGCTTAAAGAAATACTTCACACAGAAGAAATAAAACAACAAACCCCAGAGCTCACAAATGAACAAATATAATTTGAAGAGTAGCTAAGCAAATGAGAAACAGGACCAAATTGAACATTTGAGATAAATCAAAATGATAAAAACTAATAAATATCCCTCTATAATAACATTGAATATAAATGGTTCCAACTGTCCAATTAAAAGACGTAGACTGGCAGAACAGATTTAAAAACAAGATCCAATCTATGTTGCTTGCAAGAGACACCTTATAGGCAAAGAAGCCACAGACTAAAGGTGAAAGGGTGGAAATTGATATACCATGAAATGGAGACTGAAAACAAGCAAAAGTAGCTACTCTTATATCTGACAAAGCAGAATCCAGCCAAAACTAATTAGAGGAGTCAGAGAAGCTCACTCAGACTGATAAAGAAAACAATCTAATACATAGATACAATGATGTAAATATTTATGCCCCAAATATTGGTGTACCTAATTACATGAAAGAGACACTACTAAAAACCTCAGACAGACCCCAATACAAAAACAATGGATGAATTAAACACACCTCTCTCCCCAAAAGATAGTTTTTCCAGACATAAATTCAGCAAAGACTCTTTGGATCTGAAAAATACTATAAATCAAATGTATCTAACAGACATCTAAGGACTATTTTATCCAACAACAGGTGAATACACTGTCTTCTTCATTGATCATAGAATCTACTTCAAGATAGATCATATTTTAGGCCACAAACTCTTATCAAATAAAAAAAAATGATGCAATTATTTGCATCTTATCAAATCATAATGGAATGACATTAGAAATCAACACCAAAAAACCCCCTACATAAACTATATAAACTCATGAATATTGAATGACACACTTTTGATGAGTGGGTGGTATAAGAAATAAGGGAAGACATTTAAAAATTAGACTCAAATGAAACTAGTGATACATTATACCAGAATCTGTGGGACATTATGAAGACAGTTCTAAGAGGAATGTCATAGCTAGGAGTCTCTACCTTAGAAAATCAGGAAGATCCCAAATAATATGACAAGACATCATGATCTAGAAAAACAAGAAAAAACAATTCCAAAACCTGTAAAAGGAAGGAAATACTTAAGATCGGAGCCAAAATTCAATAAAATAGAGAATAAAATATAATACAAAGGTTCAATGAAATGAAAAGTTTGCTCTTTTAAAAGATAAGACTGATAAGCTCTTAGCCAAATTAACCAACAGAAAGAGAGAAGTCCCAATGAAAAAAGAGAAATCATCACAGACATCATAGAAATCCAGACATTGGGGATGTTTTGAAAACATACACACTAATAAATTGGAAAACCTAGGAGAAATGGATGCAGTTTTAGACACATATAAACTGCCAAAACTGATTTAAAATACTATAAAAAAAACCTAGACAAACCAATAACTAGCAATGAGACAGAAGAAGTAAGAGGGGAAAAAACTTCCAAAAAAGAAAACCAAGGGTCAGATGGATTCTCAGCTGAGTTCTGTCAGACCCTTAAAGAACTAAAGCCAATGCTTTTCAAATGATTTCATGAAATAGAAAAGGATGGAACACTTCAAAATTTATTCTTTGAAGTCAATATCTGTTATAGTCAGCTTTTTACTGCTGTGACTAAATGACCCAACCAGCACAACTATAAAGGAGGAAGTGTTTATTTGAGGGCTCACAGTATCAGAGGTTTGAATCCATAGACATTTGGCTCCATTCCTCAGGGTTCTAGGTGGACAGGAACAACATGGTGGAAGAGTGTGGCAGAGGGAAGTGGCTTACATAGTGATCAGGCAGCAGAGAGGGAGTCTGCTTACCAGATACAAATATATATTCAAAGCTACACCCCAATTCCCACCTTCTCCAGCCACACCCTACCATTTCAGTTACCACTATTAATACCTATCATGGGATTAAATCACTGGTTGGGTTAAGATTCTTACAACCAACCCAATCATTTCTCCTTTGAACCTTGCACCATTTCAGACATGAGCTTTTGGGGGATACTTGCATCCAAACCATAAAAATATCACACTCATACCAAAACCAGATAAGGACATATCAGTGAAAGAAAACTGCAGACCAATATCCCTGATGAATTAAGATGCAAAATTCCTTAATAAAATATTAGCAAATCATATTCAACAACATATTAAGAAGTAACATCTATATATGAAAAACTCAAAGCCAATATCTTAGTGAATGAGGAAATTTGAAAGCATTTTTTACAAATCTGGAATAAGAAAAGGATGTCCACTCTCACCACTCCTATTTAATATAGTACTTGGAATTCTAGCCATAGCATTTAGAAAAGAGAAGGGAATAAAAGGAATAAAAATAGGAAAGGAAAAAGTCAAATTACCACTATTTGCAGATGATATGACCCTATACTTAGAAGATCCAAGGACCAAAAGACAGAGGTAATAAGCAAATTCAGCAAAGTATCAGGTTGCTCAACAAAAATCAATAGCATTCCTATATACCAGTAATTAATCTGAGAATTAAATCAGGAAAATAATCCCACTCACAATAGCCTCAAAACAATAAAATAAAATATCTAGGAATAAATCTAACCAAAGAGATGAAAGACATCTACAATACAAACTACAGAACACTGAAAAAAGAAATTGAAGACACAAGAAGATGGAAAGACCTCCCATGTTCATGGATAGGCAGAATTAATATTGTTAAAATGGTCATGCTACCAAAAACAATATGCAGATTCAATGAAATCTCCATCAAAATACCAATGACATTCTTCACAGAACTAGAAAAAAAAAAAACACTTCTAAAATAGAAGACACAGAACAATAAAGGGTTTCAAGATGGCGGACTAGAGGGTGGCTGCATTTCATGTTGCTCCAGGACTTAGGATTCAAGAAGAGTAGATATTGAGAGATTTGGGACCAACTCAAAGCCACTGGGTGAGTCTCTCCCATTGGGGAGGCGTCCCGGATGGGGCGGTAGTCCTGGAACACAGGGAACTTTGTGAAGTAGAGTTGCCCAATGAGACACTCCTCCCCCTGCTGGAGCAGTGAACTCAGACAACTGGGAGCATCATACAACTGGGAGCATTGTAGAGGAGGCTGCTCAGCATGATGCTGGGACTCGGAGCAACCCACCGGGGCTCCGGGGGGCTGCCCAGAGGAGGAGCTGTGTGGCAAGCTGTTTGGACTCAGAGCAACCGCTCCTGAACACCAGGGAGCTGCCTGGAGAAGGAGGAGGAGGAGCGCAGCGGGTCGCTTGGACTCGGAGCGGCCACATCAGGGCTATGGGCAGCTGCCCAGAGGAGGAGCTGTGTGGCAAGCTGTTTGGACTCAGAGCGACTGCTCCTGAACACCGGGAGGCTGCCTGGAGGAGGAGGAGAAGCGCGGCGGGTCGCTTGGACTCGGAGTGACTGCACCAGGGCTACGGGCGGCTGCCCAGAGGAGGAGGCGCGCGGTGAGTTGTTTGGACTCAGAGCGACCACTCCTGAACACCGGGGGGCTGCCTGGAGGAGGAGGAGGAGCGCGGCAGGTCACTTGGCCTCCAAGCGGCCGCACCAGAGCTCCAGGCAGCTGCCCGGAGGAGGAGGTGTGCGGCGGGTCACTTGGACTCAGAGCGACCGCTCCTGAACACCCAGGGGGCTGCCCGGAGGAGGAGGAGGAGTGCGGCGGGTCACCTGGACTCGGAGTGACTGCACCAGGGTTACGGGCGGTTGTTGGGAGGAGGAGGTGCGCAGTGAGTTGCTTGGACTCCTAGCAACTGCACCAGAACACTGGGTGGCTGCCCAAAGGAAGAGGAGTGTGGCGGGTCACTGGGACTTGGAGCGACTGTATGGGGCTCCAGGTGGCTGCTTAGAGGAGGGGCCGCATAGCCAGGTGATTAGGTACAGAGCAGGGTCCCAGGACCTAGGAGGCTTCTTGGTGGAAGAGCTGCACACAGACAAGCTGAATGGTGGAACGAAGGTTCCAAGACTGCGGGCAGCTTCTCTGAGGAGAGGCAGCCTAAGGAGACTCATCTGTGAAGGGTGAGGCTCCCAGGCCCAGGAGGTAGGTCCGGGTCCCTGGGAACATTGCAGAGGAAGGCAACCCAGCCCAGGTGGTAGTTGTGGATTGAGGGGAACCTCTAGGACGGGAACTGACCAGCAAGACCTCCCGACCGGGTGAGTCTTCCCTGCTGGGTGAGGTTTTCCTACAAGGATGGTAAAACCAGAGACATAGGCCCAAACAGGCCTTGCCTCAGCCCTCAGCCTAGTTCCCCTTTGGATGACCATTGGTCAACAAGTGGAGGCACCGCTGCCCACTAGCAGGGAATATACCCCACCTGAAGGCCACCGCCCCTGGAGAGGCAGCTTCCTTGTGGAGCACCGCATTATCAACTTCCTCCAAGACTTCAGGCTACTGAAGGCTAAGAGGGGACATACTAGAAATCTTCAGGGACATTGTAAGCCAATAGAGGAAATCTGCAATATCTCAGCGGTGCACTGATACCTGAACAATATGAGAAAAGAAGGGAAGAAAATGCCCCAAACAAATCTAGATGTTACATCAATAAAATCCAATGACAGCATGGCAGAAGAAATGACAGAAAGGGAGTTCAGAATGTACATAATTAAAATGATCAGGGAAGCAAACGATGAGATGAAAGAGCAAATGCAGGCATTGAAGGATGAGATGAAAGAGCAAATGCAGGCATTCAATGATCGCACCAATCAACAGTTAAAAGAGCAAATACAGGAAGCAAAAGATCATTTCAATAAAGAGTTAGAAATATTGAAAAAAAACCAAACAGAAATCCTTGAATGAAGGAAACAATAAACCAAATTAAGAACTCCATAGAAAGCATAACCAACAGGATAGAACACCTGGAAGACAGAACCTCAGATATTGAAGACAAAATATTTAACCTTGAAAACAAAGTTGACCAAACAGAGAAGATGGTAAGAAATCATGAACAGAATCTTCAAGAACTATGGGATATCATGAAAAGGCCAAATTTGAGAATTATTGGGATTGAGGAAGGCTTAGAGAAACAAACCAAAGGAATGAACAATCTATTCAATGAAATAATATCAGAAAATTTCCCAAATCTGAAGAATGAAATGGAAAATCAAGTTCAAGAGGCTTATAGGACTCCAAATACACAAAATTACAACAGACCCACACCAAGGCACATTATAATGAAAATACCTAACATACAAAATAAAGACAGAATTTTAAAGGCTGTGAGAGAAAAGAACCAAATTACATTCAGGGGGAAACCAATACGGATATCAGTAGATTTTTCAATCCAAACCCTAAAGCTAGAAGGGCCTGGAACAACATTTTTCAAGCCCTGAAAGAAAATGGATGCCAACCAAGAATCTTATACCCAGCAAAACTTACCTTCAAATTTGACAATGAAATAAATCCTTTCATGATAAACAAAAGTTAAAAGAATTTACAAAAAGAAAGCCAGCATTACAGAACATTCTCAGCAAAATATTCCATGAGGAAGAGATGAAAAACAAAGAAACAAATCAGCAAAGGGAGGAATTATCCTAAAGGAATTGTTAAATAAAGGAGGAACAAAGTTGTGTCAAAAAAAAAAAAAAAAGAACCAAATGACCAGGAATACAAATCATATCTCAATAATAACCCTGAATGTTAATGGCCTGAATTCATCAATCAAAAGACATAGACTGGCAGATTGGATTAAAAAGAAAGATCCAACAATATGTTGCCTGCAAGAGACTCACCTCATAGAAAGAGATACCCATAGACTAAAGGTGAAAGGATGGGGAAAAACATACCATGCACATGGACTCAGCAAAAGAGCTGGGGTATCCATCCTCATTTCAGATAATGTGGACTTCAAGCCAAAGTTAGTCAGAAGGGATAAAGAAGGACATTTCATACTGCTTAAGGGAAGCATAAATCAGCAAGACATAACAATCATAAACATCTATGACCCAAACAGTGGCTCATTCATGTATGTCAAACAAATTCTTCTCAATTTCAGAAACCAAATAGACCATAACACAATAATACTAGGTGATTTTAACACGCCTCTTTCACCACTGGACAGATCTTCCAAACAAAAATTGAACAAAGAAACCATAGATCTCAATAACACAATCAATAATTTAGACTTAACAGACATTTATAGAACATACCATCCAACCAAGAGCGAATACACTTTCTTCTCAGCAGCACCTGGATCCTCCTCTAAAATAGACCATATATTATGCCACGAAGGTAATGTCAGCAAATACAAGAAGATAGAGACACTACCTTGTATTCTATCAGATCATAATGGATTGAAGTTAGAAATAAATGAAAGAGTAAAAACAGAAACTACTCCAACACCTGGAGATTAAACAATATGCTATTATATGATGAATGGATAACAGAAGATATTAGGAAGGAAATTAAAAAATTCTTAGAGGTAAATGAGAACAAAGAAATATCATATCAAAATCTCTGGGACGCTATGAAAGCAGTACTTAGAGGAAAATTTATTTCATGGAGCGCATTTAAAAAAAGAAGTAAAACTCAACAAATAAACGACCTAACACTACAGCTCAAAGCCCTAGAAAAAGAAGAACAGACCAACACCAAAAGTAGTAGAAGACAGGAAATAGTTAAACTCAGAGCTGAAATCAATGAAATTGAAACAAAAGAAACAATACAAAAAATTGACAAAATAAATAGTTGGTTCTTCGAAAAAATAAACAAAATTGATAAACCTTTAGCCACACTAACAAAGAGAAGACAAGAGAAAACCCAAATCACTAAAATTTGGAATGAACAAGGAAATATCACAACAGACACGATTGAAATACAAAACATAATTAGAAGCTATTTTGAAAATCTATACTCCAACAAAACAGAAAATTTCAAAGACATCAACAGGTTTCTAGAGACATATGAATTGCCTAAACTGAACGAGGAGGACATACACAATCTAAATAGACCAATTTCAAGTAATGAAATAGAAGAAGTCATCAAAAGCCTACCAACAAAGAAAAGTCCAGGACCAGATGGGTTCTCAGCTGATTTCTACAAAACCTTTAAAGAAGAGCTCATTCCAATACTTCTCAAAGTATTCCATGAAATAGAAAAGGAGGGAACCCTCCCAAACTCATTCTATGAAGCCAATATTACCCTGATACCTAAACCAGACAGAGACACATCGAGGAAAGAAAATTCCAGATCAATATCCTTAATGAACATCGATGCAAAAATTCTCAACAAAATTTTAGCAAATCGCATACAAAAACACATTAAAAAGATAGTGCACTATGATCAAGTGGGTTTCATCCCAGGGATGCAAGGTTGGTTCAACATTCGGAAATCAATAAATGTAATTCACCATATCAGTAGACTTAAAGTCAAGAATCACATGATTATTTCAATAGATGCAGAAAAAGCATTTGATAAAATACAGCACTCCTTCATGCTCAAAACACTAGAAAAAATAAGGATAGTGGGAACATTCCTTAACATTGTAAAGGCCATCTATACTAAGCCTATGGCTAATATCATTCTAAATGGTGAAAAACTGAAAGCATTCCCCCTAAAAACTGGAACAAGACAGGGATGCCCTCTTTTACCACTTCTATTCAATATTGTCCTTGAAACTCTAGCCAGAGCAATTAGACAGACTAAAGAAATTAAAGGGATACGAATAGGAAAAGAAGAACTCAAACTATCCCTATTTGCTGATGATATGATTATATACTTAGAGGAACCAGGAAATTTCACCAGAAAACTTTTAGAACTCATAAATGAATTCAGTAAGGTAGAAGGTTACAAGATCAATGCTCATAAATCCAATGCATTTTTATACGTAAGTGATGAATCTTCAGAAAGAGAAGTTAGGAAAATGACCCCATTCACAATAGCCTCCAAAAAAAAATAAAATACTTGGGAATCAATCTCACAAAAGAGGTGAAAGACCTCTACAATGAGAACTACAGAACACTAAAGAAAGAAATTAAAGAAAACCTTAGAAGATGGAAAGATCTCCCATGTTCTTGGATAGGAAGAATTAATATTGTCAAAATGGCCATAATACCTAAAGTGCTATACAGATTCAATGCAATTCCAATTAAAATCCCAATGACGTACCTTACAGAAATAGAGCAAGCAATTACGAAATTCATCTGGAAGAATAAGAAACCCAGAATAGCTAAAGCAATCCTTAGCAGAAAGAGCGAAGCAGGGGGTATCGCAATACCAGATCTTCAATTCTACTACAAAGCAATAGTAACAAAAACAGCATGGTATTGGTACCAAAATAGAAAGGTAGATCAATGGTACAGAATAGAGGACACGAACACAAACCCAAATAAATACAATTTTCTCATACTAGACAAAGGGGCCAAAAATATGCAATGGAGAAAAGATAGACTCTTCAACAAATGGTGCTGGGAGAATTGGAAATCCATATGCAACAGAATGAAACTAAACCCATATCTCTCACCGTGCACGAAACTAAACTCAAAATGGATTAAGGACCTTGGAATCAGACCAGAGACCTTGCATCTTATAGAAGAAAAAGTAGGTCCAGAGCTTCAACATGTAGGCTTAGGACCAGACTTCCTCAACAGGACTCCCATAGCACAAGAAATAAAAGCAAGAATCAATAACTGGGATAGATTCAAACTAAAAAGCTTTCTCTCAGCAAAGGAAACTATCAGCAATGCAAAGAAAGAACCTACAGAGTGGGAGAAAATCTTTGCCAATCATACTTCAGATAGAGCACTAATCTCCAGAATCTATAAAGAACTCAAAAAACTACACCAAGAATGCAAATAACCCAATCGACAAATGGGCTAAGGAAATGAACAGACACTTCACAGAAGATCTACAAGCAATCAACAAACATATGGAAAAATGTTCAACATCTCTAGTAATAAGGGAAATGCAAATCAAAACCACCCTAAGATTCCATCTCACCCCAATTAGAATGGTGATTATCAAGAATACAAGCAACAACAGGTGTTGGTGAGGATGTGGGGAGAAAGGTACACTCATACATTGCTGGTGGGGCTGCAAATTAGTGCAGCCACTCTGGAAAGCAGTGTGGAGATTCCTTAGAAAACTGGAATGGAACCACCATTTGACCCAGCGATCCCACTCCTTGGCCTATACCCAAAGAACTTAAAATCAGCATACTATAGAGATACAGCCACATCAATGTTCACAGCTGCTCAATTCACAATAGCCAGATTGTGGATCCAACCTAGATGTCCTTCAATTGATGAATGAATAAAGAAACTGTGGCATATATATACAATGGAATATTACTCAGCCATAAAGAATGATAAAATTATGGCATTTGCAGGCAAATGGATGAAATTGGAGAATATCATGCTAAGTGAGATAAGCCAATCTCAAAAAACCAAAGGACGAATGATCTGGCTGTTAAGTGGATGATGACACATAATGGGGGGTGGGAGGGGTTAGTGTTAGGGTTAGAGTTAGGGTTAGGGAGGGGGGCAAGAATGGAGGAAGGACTGTATAGAGGGAAAAGAGGGGTGGGAGGGGTGGGGGGAAGGGAAAAAATAACAGAATGAATCAAACAACATTACCCTATGTAAATTTATGATTACACAAATGGTATGCCTTTACTCCATGTACAAACAGAGAAACAACATGTATCCCATTTGTTTACAATAAAAATAAATAAATAAATAAATAAATAAATAAAATAGAAGACACAGAATAGCCTGAACAATTCTAAGAAAAAAAAAAAAAAAATCAATGGTGGAAGCATCATAATACCAGACTTCAAATTATATTACAGAGCTATACTAACAAAAACTGCATGGTACTGGCATAAGAATAGACACACAGACCAACGGTACAAAATAGAAGATACAGAGACAAAACCACTCAGATGCAGTCATCTGATCCTTGACAAATGTGCCAAAAACATACCCTGGAGAAAAGACAGCCTTTCAAAACAAATGGTGCCGGGAAACTGGTTATACATGTGTAGAAGAATGAGACTAGACCTTTACTTCTCACCTGGCACAAAAACCAACACAAAATGGATCAAAGCCCTAGGAATTAAGCCAGCAAATATGCAACTTGTATAGGAAAATGTAGGGCCAACACTGCAACATAAAAGCACAAGTCACCAGTTTCTCAATAGGACCACTAAAGCTCAGGAAATACAGACAAGAGTTACTAAATGGGATGGCATCTAATTAAAAATCTTTTACACTGCAAAGGAAACAAGACTGTGCATAGAGGACCTTCATCGTGGAAGAAAACCTTTGCTAGGTGTTCTTCTGACAGTTTGAACACAGAAAAAAGTAACAAAACTGGAGGAACAAGAGAGTCTGTCCGGAGAGACCTGGAGCAGAGGTTTGGAGGCGGCCTCCGGAGCAGCGGCTCCCGCAGCTCCCGCAGAGGCTGTGGTCAAGTCACCTGGATGCCGCCGCCCGGCCCTCATGGGGACGCGGACCCCGCACCGGCCTCCAGAGCGCAGGCGCCCTGCTCGCAGCAGCCTGGGCCCCAGCGGCTCCGCGTCCTGCCGGCGGGAGGGGATGCCAGCTGCACGTGAAGTCCGACGCCTGCCCCAGAGCCGCGTCCTGCTGGGGAGATAGCTCGTGGGTAGGGTGCTTGCCTTGCAAGCGCGAGGCCCTGGGTTCGATCCCAGCTCTGCAAAATAATTAATTAATTAGTTAATTAATTAATTAAAATAAAAGCCGTGACCTTGGCTGTACCTGGGTCATAACGCGGTGGTCTGTTGAAACACCCGAGCCCAACTGTGACGGCGAGCGGCGGACCGCGGTGAAGTAAAGAATGGAAGAAGAGCGACGTTCGATCAAATCCAGTCCAGGTGTCAAGTCCTCGAATGATTCTGTGATCGTGGCTGCCGATAAGACGGCATCGTGCCACCAAGAGGAAGAGTAGCCTCCTGGGGACACGCTTTCCTCTGGGCCATCAAGAGGCAGGAAAAGGCGCCCGCGGAGCCCTGGGGACCTGCTTGAGCTCCAGCTCCTCTTCAGGCGCTTTCTCTCTCTGGAACTGGGTCTGTTGTTATTAAAACAAAACTGTGTCATTAAAATAAAAAATTCATTTTGTAGCTCCTCTGTCAGTTTAACAAAACCAAATTTCCACAAAGGAAACTTTCTTAATTGCTAACTTGAGTATATAAAAGTAGTTTTTATAAAAGATCCATGCCATAGAGAAAGGCATAAAGAAGTAACAATCATATTCTATATCCCCCAAGAGATACGTTGTTAACATGTCAGTAAGGTTCCAAATTTTCAAAATTCATGTATTCACAAATAAATTTAAAGAAAAATAGGTTAGATTTTATTTTTTATTTTGTTTTTTAAGCTAAACAATATATTAATCTCATATTTTCATGTTAATAAATATAGGTATCTATCATCCTTTATAAGAACTGCATAATATTTGTATATAATACACCATAATTTGTATAGAATATCCAGTATTGATGAAAATCTTGATATTTGTGATTTCTTGCTATCCTAAACAACCATTTCAAGGGTTTCAGGATTTTTATCTTTGCCTGTGTCTTATAATTCACCCAGGACTTAGCGGTCTAAGCATACAATGCTGGGCAAGGTGGTGCAGCCTGTTGCACCGCAGGAGACTGAGGTAGGAGAATCATAAGTTTGAGACCAGCTTGGGCAACTGAGCAAGAATTCCTCTAAAAAATAAACAAATAAAAAGAGTTGGGTGTGCAGCTGTGGTAGGGCACTTGCCTAACGTGCACAAGGCCCTGGGTTCAATCCCCAGCAACACAACTCCAACAAACCTATGAATGAAACAAATATGTGCATTAAAATGTTGACAGATATTAATTGCTCTCCAATTAATAATACAAATTTGAAATCTTGCCAGAAGTGAATGAGGGTGCCCATCTCTTCATTCCTATTCCCAAATCTAGCTTTGCCACTTCAAGAAACATAGTCAAGCTGATAGACCACAAAAGACTCATTTCTCTAGTTTCAACTACTTAGTTTCCTATGGAGCTTTTCTGATAAGTAATATTTTGAGTAATAACACATAAATTAAGACGTTGCATAAAGGTGTCCTTGGATGTCACCTCCTGCTGTGTCATAGCTTGAGGACTGTGGGCACTTGCTAGCAGTAAGGCATGGAAGGCAGAGGAGCAACAAGTGAGTGGAAGACCGTGGAAGTGGCCACTCCATCCTAACCACAGGTGAAAGCTGAGGAAGGCGAAGAGTGGGCCTTCTTGGCACCGTGGAAGCTGAGGCTGCAGCACCACCGCTCTCCTCACAGTTGGAGACCACCGGGAGGATGGAGAAGCACAGCCGCCTGCAGCAGCAACCTCACGGGAACCGTGGCTGCATCAGGCCTTGTTACTGATAAGAAGTCAGAAGGCTTGCCAGAAGACAGCACAGCCAGAGGGGACATAGCAAGCGTCCAGACAAGACCAGGTGCATTAGGGGTGTTGGGACCACCAGACCAGGAACTTAAAGCAGCTGTGATTAACTTGATAAGGGCCCTAGTAGATAAAGTTGATAGCGTCCAAGACCAGAGGACAATGCAAACCAAAAGATGGACACTCTAAAGAAAGAACCAAAAGAAACACCAGAGATCAAAACCACTGTCATGAAAATGATTAAGGCTTACCATTTTCAGAAGTACAGAAAATTTAAAAGTTCTAAAAAGCCAAAGGGTGAAAACACCTTTCCTGTAGAGAATAAATAAGAATTACATTCAACTTCTCCTCAGAAACCACTTAATCGCCAACATTTCTTAAATAAAGGCACACTGCATACAAAGGGTCTAGGAAATTAACCTCGTTTATACCAACTGTGAGATGCTAGGTGGGGTGAGACATGGTGGAGACACTCTCACTGAATCGAGTCCCTTGTAGGTGGCCTGTCCCTGTGGATGAAGAAGAGGGCCATAATCGCAGGCTCAGTCTCATGAAGCCGTAGGAGACAGGCAGCAGCTGGGGATGCAGGGAAGAGAGTGGGAGACCATTTAACCACACCACAGGGGGCCTGGGCCTGGCTTTGGTTTGGGCACCAAGACAGGAGCAGCCGGCAACAGCATCCCTTCCTGTCTTCAAGCACCTAGGGATTTACACGGGAAGCCAGCTAACTGGCCTGGCAAACTTGAAGATAAACTGAAGAGACCTTTCCCAGGCCTCTCATTGTGGAAAATTCCAAACACCAGGACTGACGGGAATCCAGCATCTTCCTTCCTCAAGCAGAGTCCCCTTGCCGAACTTTTAGGAAAGTCCATTTGGGATGTAAGAAATTGAAAAAAAAAAAAAAAGAGCCTTAACCTCAGCCTGTATCTATTTTAAACTGTGAGTGTTGAAATTTAATATCTGATTTAAAAAAATCACACATACAGTCAGGCGTGGTGGTGCATACCTATAATCCCAGCAGCTCAGAAGGCTCAGGCAGAAGGGTCACAAGTTCAAAGTCAGCCTTAGCAACTGAGCAAGGCCCTAAGGAACTTAATGAGACTGTCTCAAAATTTAAAAAAAAAAAAAAATTAAAAAAGGACTGGGAATTTGGCTCAGTTGTTAAGTGCCCCTGGGTTTAATCCCTGGTGCTAAATAATAAAAGAAATTTTTAAAAAATTACATGTACAATAAGGTGGTTCGCAGCAATGATGTTGAATGGTCTGCATACAACAAGATGGAAACCAGGCCACAGAGTGAAGACATTCCGGAGGAGTCTACCTATGTACAATTCAGAAGCCAGTGGACCAGGCGATGGTGTTGCTGGAAATCTGGGGAGGGATGCCCTTGGCAGGGTGGTTAATGACAGAAGATGCAGCAGGGGAAGCCGCCGGGGTCGGTGGGGTCTGTTTCTTAACCTGAGTGCTGGTTACAGTGATATCTGGGTCATAAAAACTTCTATAGCTATATGCTTTTGACATGTGCCCCTTCCCATGTGTAAGGTAGACTTCAAAGATGTTGAAACAGTAATATCTCATACCACAAGGAAGACCAGCTCCATCTGCCTTAACTTTCTGACTTGATCATGGCTTTACCTTTGTGGAATTGAAGCCATGGATCTTTTTAAGAACGGGCAAATGCGGGGAAAGTTAAGAGTGAAGAATTCAGAAAGTACTTCTGTTGGGTAAGATTCTCCACTTCACAGCATGGGTCTGTTCCTCGATTCAGCCCCTTTGGAGTCTAAGCATGTCATGTGTTTTTGTGTATCTGGAAAGAAGACAGGCTATTCCTCTAACACCTGATATGCTGTTTCAGAAAACAGGGAAAAGAGGGAAATGACAAATTTCCCCATAGGAGAAATGGGGTGCCTGTTTCCTACCAGATATGGAAGAAAGTGTTTGTGACTTGCCAGAGGAAAATAGTCTAATGTAAGTAAAACAGTGATGCAGGATGATGCTTCAGACTTCTCTCTTTACCCCCTGCCCTGCTCCCTGGGCCCTGGACACTGTCCCATCCCCTGTTGTGTCTTCATCTCTCACCCAGAGCCAGCCCTGAAGTAAGCAGAGCTGGCCAGGGTGTCCCCAAAAGGTACAAATGGAAGCCCCCTTGGTATCCCAGATGTTGCTTATAAGTCATTTTACTAAAAAGGGGGGGGGGTATGGAAGGGATAGGGGAGGTACTTGGAAACAAGACTGACCAAATGAGATTGTCATTTTGTGTACAGGAACAGGTATGTAACAACGAATCCTGCTGTCATATGTAGTAATGATGCACCAATGAAGAAAGAAAAGGAGACCTCTGTAAAACAAAATGGGGGCATTGAAATGTGTTGGGATATAAACTGAGCGCTCCCATTACATAGATCTTCATGAGAGAAGTTAGACCATGGTACCTCAGATGCATGACGCAGTCTCATGAGGATCTTTAACCTCCCCACAACCCGAAGTGCTGAGGTTGCCTCCATCTCCTGTGATAGGTGGAGACTGAGTCTCGCAGAAGCTCCGTGGGGCTTGCTAACGTGAGAGGAAGTGGGGGAGTCAGGGTTTTGGATGGCCTTGCTCCCCGCGGTGAGAGCATGGTCTCCTGTGAAGAGCACGTCCTTCCTGCTGGCCATCTGATTTGGTCTAAGACAGTGGATATCATTTAAATATTTGCTAAATTTTCACTCAAAAATTGTAGTGTAGTATGAAATCTCCTGAAGTCAAAAGATTTATTCAATATTAAATTGAGAAATTTCATGAATGTGGTTCTCACTATTTATGTGGTTTCTCAATATTTATATGGAAAGATTTATTACAATTTTTCCCCTTTAGACATCAGCTTTTTGTTGTTCTTCTTCTTTCAGCCCACTAAAAGAAAAGCTTTTAAAATGAAAATTTTGTTTTTACAGCACATGGTGCTTTTTTTGCAAAATGGAAACATCTTTATCCTTTCTGTGATGATAAAATTCATAATGATTTTTATTTTAATAATTTGACATTAAAAATTATAAAGAAAAAATTTCAAGATTGCTTGAAATCCTACCATTCAAAGACAATAGTGGTTAAATATGTGCTATGTAAATAAGTACATACAATACACATGCATACACATATGTATGCACATATCATCACAGATTTCTTTCTCTCTGTAAATGCATATGTAGGTCTTCATAAAAACTAGGAGATTAATATCCTTTGAATATAAACAAATGCAATGTTATGTTCCTTAATTTAACACAGTGGTTTTACTTTATAGCATTTATCACAGCACTCATGAAACAACAGTTTATATGATCCTTGCACAAACTCTGGAGCTAGACCCCTCTACCCTCTGGATTATAATTCCAGATCTTTGACTGGTTTTGTAATCCTGAGCAAATTGCACTTATTCCTCAGCTTTTTCATTTGTAAAACAGAGATAAAAATATTTACCTCATGGGATTGGTGTGAGAAATACATGAATGTGAAATACTTGGGGCGATGCCTGTCACCTACTGAACCCAGACGTGTTGTCTTCTTCGCCTGCGGGTTTTCTTTCCACTAAGCTCTGTGCATGTGGGGTGGGGACTGTGTTGTTCTTTCTCCACATTGCATCCCCAACCTATTATACAGTGAGTGTGGGGTCTTTATTGGCTGCTGTTAGTGGCTTTTGCTAAGAACCTGTTGAATGAATGGAGAAACACCAGCTAGTATTTGATTTTGAGAGCCTAGTGGGAAAGACTCGAATTCTGGAATTAGGCAAACAGCTTTCCAAACTTCCTTCTCTCATCCTCAACAATTGATATTTTGGGTTGGTGGTGGAGAAGGGAAGGGCAATTTATTGGACTTTCCTGAGCCTTCAATTCATCATCTAAAAATTGGAAATACTAATCAGCTCTTGTATACAGTTTGCAAAATACAGATTTGGGGAAGCTATAAGTTCTTATCGTGAAGGAATGTTAAATTTTATTGACTGCTTTTTGTGCATCTACTGAGGTGTTCGCATGGATTTTGTCTTTTGTTCTGTGAATGTGATGTCACATTTATTGATTTGCACAGGTTGACACATCCCTCTGATAAAGCCCAGTTGATCATGGTATATAATCTTCTCAATGATCTTGTTGGCTTTGACTTTGTTGAGGATTTTTGAACCTGTGTTTATCAGGGACATTGACCTAAAGTTTTCTTTTCTTTGTTGTAGACTTGTCTAGATTTTGTATTAGGATAGTGATGGTCTTGGGTAATGACTTTCAAAGAACTCTCTCCCTTTTGATTTTTTTGGGAATCAGTTGAGAAGAATTGGTGTTAGTTTTTCTTTAAAAGTTTGATTGAATTCTAAACTATCCTGTCCTGGGCTTTTCTTTTTTTTTTTTTTTTTTTTTTTTTTCTTTTCTTTTTAAAATTTGTTGTACATGACAATAGAATGTATTTATACATTTTGACAGATCATACATAAATGGTGTGTAAAACTCATTTTTCTGATTATACATATTGCAGGATCACATCAGTCATGCAGTCTTACATGTACATGAGGTAATATTGTCTGCTTTACTATCATTCCTTCCCCCATACTCCTTCCCCTCCCTTCATTCCCCTCTACCTAATATAAAGTAACTCTATTCTTCTCCATTCCCCTGCTCCTTATTGTGCATTAGCATCTGCATAGCAGAAAAAACATTCAACCTTTGGTTTTTTGAGTTTGGCTTATTTCACTTAGCATGATATTCTCTACCTCCATCCATTTACCAACAAATGCCAGAATTTCATCTTTCTTTAAAGTTGCTTTCCTTTGTTGGTTGATTTTTATCGCTGATTCAACGTTATTGCTCATTAAATTGGTTTGCGAATACTTCCTATTTCTTCATGATTCACTCTTGGTGAGTTGTATGTGAATAGGAACATATGTGTTCCTTCAAGGTCTTCCAGCTGGCCAGCACGTACTTGTCCATTATAGTCCCTGATCATCTTTTGCACTTCTGTAGTGTGTATCGGTTGCATTATCTCTTTTTTCATCTTTGTTTTTATTTATTTAGGTCTTCTCTCTTTTTTCCTTAGTGTAGTGCTTTGTTAATTTTCTTAATCTTTTCAAAGAAATGACTTTTGATTCATTGATCTTTTGTGGATTTTTCCCCAGTTTTGTTTATTTCTGCTTGGATCTTAATTATTTCTTTTATTCAACTAATTTTTCATTTGATTTGTTCTGGCTTTTCTAGTTCCTTGTGTTGGCTCCTAGGCTGTTTGAAACTTTCCTCCTTTTCAATGTAGGTATTTATTAATTGAAATTTCCTTCTTGGTACTCCTTTTGCTGTATTCTGTAGGTTTGCTATGTAATGTCTTCATCTTAATTTGTTTCAAGAACATGTTTAATTTCCTTTTTAGTTTCTTCATTGGCTCGTTGGTTGTTCAGGGGTACACTGCTTGGTTTCCATGTATTTCATATGTAGCTGCAGTTTTCCTAGTTCCTCTTGTGGTCTAATACTTGCTGTGCTTTAGGTTTTTTACTTTGTTGAGACTTTTTTTTGTGGCCAAACCTATGGTCTATCCTGGAGAATGTTCCATGGACTGATGAGAAGAGTGTGCATTCTGCAGTAGTGGTGAAATATTGTGTAAATGTCTGTTAGACCCATGTGGTTCACAATGTAGTTTTACTCCCGTATTCCTCTGTTGGTTTTTCTGTCTGGATGATCTGCCCATTGATGAAAGTGGGTATTGAAATACCAACTTGTGACTGTGCTGGAATCTGTCTCTCCTTTTAGATATAGCAGTATGTGATTTATAGATTTTGGTGACCTGGTTTTAGTATCTACATATATATTTACAATTTGTATCTCCTCTTGCTGAACTGATCCTTTCATCATTATATAATGATCTACTTCATCTCTTTTTATGTTTGGGGGGTTTTTTGGCTTAAAGTCTGTCTTATCTGATACGGTGGGAGCACTCCTGACTGCTTTTGGGTTCTGTTTGTGTGGAATATCATTTTACATTCCTTCACTTTCCATCAGTGTGTGTACACCCATGAGACATGTTTCCTGTAGGCAGCATGTACTTGAGTATTATTTGTTACCCATTCACCAGTCTGTATCTCTTTGTTAAGGAATTTAATCCACTTACAGTCCAGGAATCTATCCCTATCATGTTGTTAGTTGGTTTTGTCATTTTATTTATCTTTTGTTCCTTTCTTCCTCTCTTGTTGTTAATCACTGTGGATTGGTGGTTTACTGCAGTGACAAGATTTGATTTCTTCCTCTTTCTCAAGTATATATCTATGCTACTGGTGAGTTTTATAGTTTTGCATATTTTCATGATGGTAGTTATTGTCCTTTGACCTCTAGAGGTGAGATTCCCTGAAGCCTTTCTTATAAATTTGACTTAGTGTTGATGAACTAACTCCCTCGCTTGTTGCTGTCTGAGATAGCTTTTATTTCTTCTTCAGTGCTGAAGGATAGCTTTGCTGGCTATATAATTATTGACTACAGTTTTTTTTTTTCTTTTAGCACTGAATATATCATTGCATTCTTCTAGGAGTGCAGATTTCTGCTCAGAAATCTGCTAATAGATATTCCCTTATATATGACTTGACATCTTTCTCTTGCTGCTTCTAGAATTCTCTTTGGCTTTTGACATCTCCATTATAAAGTGCCTTGGAGAGTGCTCCACCAAGTGGAGTCTGCTTGTTATTCTGTGAGATTCATTGCTCTGGATGTCCACATGTCTTCCAAGACTTAGGAAATTCTCAGCTATTATTTTGTTGAAAATGCCTTCAGTGCCTTTCTTCATCTCTTCTCCCTCTGCAATTTCCATAATGCAAGAATTTGTTCACTTAAGGATACTTAATAGATGATTTAGACTTTTTTTCACTCATTTTCATTCTTTTTTTCTCCCTGATTGGATTAATTCAAAGAAATTGTCTTCAAGTTCAGAAATTATTTCTTCTATGTCATCTAGTCTATTGTGACTCTGAATTGTATTTTTATTTTATTCACTGAATTCTTCAACTATGATTTGAGTTTGGTTCTTTTTATGAAATATATCTTTGTTGAATTACACATTCATGTCATGAATTTTTTTCCTGATTTCACTCAATTGTTTTTCTGTCTTCTCCTATTATCTCACAGAGCTTCCTTAAAATGACCATTTTGAATACTTTTTCTTCATTTCAAAAATTTCCTTTTCTTTGGGGAGAGTTACTGATTTCCCTAGAAAAGTCTTCTTGCTTTTTCATGCTTCCAATGTCCCTGCATTGATATCTAAGCATCCAGTGAAACAGTTACATTTTCCAATGTTAGGGACACTTTTTGTCTTTGTAGGGAGAGAATTTTTCTGGAGTTGTCAGTGGCTTAGGCTATGGGTCTGTGAGACTGTGGTGGCATGGTGTGCTTTTGCTGGAGGTAGGACATGCCTGGCTGGCTGTCATACTGGGCACAAGCATCTGCAGGTGGGATAGTGGGTTTTCTGGGGGTGGAATCACCATCTGGCCGGCTGCTGGCAGGGGATGGTGTATATGGGCTCTGGGGCTAGCCCGTTGTGCAGAGGCTTCCTGGGGGGAGGGACTGTCATCTGGATCCTGTTGAGATGTGTTCAGGTCCTGAAGGCATTTCAAGCCAGTCAACTCTGTGATGGGCTCTCTGGGGAATTTGGCCGCTACCTGACTGGCTTTTGGACCCTTACAGGCACACAAAGGCATTATGGGCTGACCAATTGTGTGGCAGTCTCACGGCAGGCAAGGCCCTTGACTGGAGGGCTTTCAGGCGGGATTTGGGTACACACAGGTACTATGGACCAGCCTGTTGTGTGGTGGGCTTTCTGGGATGGGATTTTCCTGTCGGATGGCTTTTGGTGGCAGTTGCACGGGGTGCTGCTGGCTGTTTGGATGTGTCCTGAGCTCAGCAGGGAACCAGAGCTGCTAGTTGGCCAATGGAGCTGAGTGCAGGCAAACTGAGCTCCTAGTGCTGTGTCAGTCTCCCTTCAGTGCAGGTCCTCCTCTTTGTTGGACAGTGGGGCCCTGTGTGGATTTGAAAGCTGAGGTCTAGCCTTTCTGCTAGGTCTGGGCTCTGAACAGCTGGGGACCTGCTTCTGCAGACACTTGTGTGAGCATGGTGGGATGCTTGCTGAGTCTCAGGAATGGAGGCATTCTGTGGCTACCATCCCTAGGGTGGGATACTCAGCAGTTGTTCCACAGGCAAGACAGTGCTGAGTCTTGGTGGCTGAGGGTGCAGGGACAGGGCTGAACTACATGGGCTCTTACTCTGTAGCAATACAGCCAAGTGAACTCTGAGTGACACTCCAAACTATGTCCAGGGACTGGCAGGACTGAGCAATCTCCTGTGCAGTCAACAGTGGTGGCAGGGGACACCACTGGCGGTCTGTTGCTACCTTTTCCCATTAGGTATACCAGTCATGGCTGTGAAGTGGCCTGGAAAGGGCAGAGGCAGGGGCCTTGCTCTTCTCTCCCTGCGTCTCTCTCTAGTCTCAACCTCCACGAGGGTCTCACCACTTTCCTGCTATTCTTTAGCACCTTTCTTCACTACTGTTGGAATATTGTTGTTTATTCTTTGTTGTGTTTACTTTGTGGGAGAGGCAGTGACTGGAAACTCAGTTCAGCTACCATGCCAATGTCACCATGATTATCATTTGAAAGGCATGAAAAATGAGACGGAAACTGTTCGCCTGAGTTTAGATGCAAGCCTTTTAAACTCCACAAGTATTACGCTCTAAAACCCAGTCAATACAGCAAGAGCAGGGAGAAGGTCATTCAAGTAACCCCGGAATAAACAAGTCGGGTGCCCGTCCTGCTCTCAGCCTACTTAGCGTTCTCTCACTATCTGGGACACACTCAGGGCCCAGGAACTGACTTCATCCCATGCCCCATCTCTGCCCCGTATCCGGGTCAGATTCGGTCCAACTGGTACTTTCTGAGCAGAGATAGACACAGCAGGACGGAGACACTGGGTACAAATGGAGCCTCCTCTGGTTGATGAACAATGGATGAATCAGCGTCTAATCAGATAACAGGAGTATTTGGTGATAACAAGTTGCTGCTAAGGAAAATGAGTTTCTTGGCAAGTTGCTTGTCGGCATTACAAAGCTGAAGCCAAGCTTATCTTCCATGTGTGCTAGTCCACCCATGGCACCAGTGTCCCGTCTGTTCCCGTCTGTGTGGCTGCTGGCTGATCCATGATCAGGGCCCAGGTCACAGCTTCCCTGGGCTTTCTTCCCCAAGCCTGACTTACAGGCAGCATCTTCCTGCGTTTGGTGAACAGGCTGGTTAGTACACAAGAGGGTCAACCTGGGGAACTGCTAGGGCTTGTCCCCGGAAGCCTGGCCTGGTCACTGCATTTCAGCAGAGCAGGAAGGGGAGTGGTGCCTGTAACCTCAGGGAAGCCTGCCAGAGGCCCACTCCCTTCTCTGTCTGCTCTGAGGAAGTGGCCCAGCCTGGAAGAGCCCCACACAGGGCAGAAACGCAAACCCGCACCAGCAGAAGCCACTGCCCCTGTCCCAAGGGACACGTTTTCTGCATTACCCCAGCTTCCGTTAAAATTGTTGAAAGACTTAAATATGGTCAGGAAAAAATGCTCATGGGATCATGGTTCCTAGAGCGCTGGCTGTCCCTCCATGACGGCCAGCCAGTCTCATCAGCCTGCATCAGTTCCCCCAGAGAAGAACATTCGGGGTATGGCAGCAAGAGGGATTCGAGCTAGGTAAACAAGAAAACAACTTCCTGAATGCCAGGTTAATCACATGTTGAAACCATTCTGGGGGGAAGCCTTCTGTAGGGTCCTTCCTGAAGAAAGTAGAAGGTTAAAATGATATGGAGGTTAAGTGGAACTCGGAGGGGTGGGATCCACCCTGGTACTGTGTTCGTTCTAGCATCCCTGCAACGAAGGCTGATGGGCTGAGAGAGAACGTTCCTATTGGTGTGTTTTACTGGCAGGGCGTGAATGGGTGCGGGGGCGTTTAGAACTTGAGCTGATTCTAACATCGGTTAAGCACAAGCTGTGAGCGGTGTCCGGAGTTAATCATTGGCTGCATCCAGTTCCTCGGCAATGGTATCTGGTAGAAGAATGGCACAATTGAATAAGGTCTGTGTGACAAGTGTGGTCATGACTAAAATCCCACAGGCTGCTGCAGAATTTGGTAGAGGGAGTGCTTGCCCCAGTTGGGAGGTTTAGAGGAATCTCATGAGTCAATTTAACCCTCAACTGGGTCTCATAGGATGGCCTGAACTTCAACGGAGACTGGGGGATGCGAAAGGAACATAGCCCAAATAAAGATTTGGGGGAAAAATGCACACAGTGAATTCAAGGAAAGCCAGCTACACTGCTGCGTCTGGAACTCAGGGTCAGGGTCAGAGATTGCTGGGTAATGCCCTGGCAGACGCCTGGCGCCTAATGCAATGTTGGACAGAAGCAGTTACTGTTAAGGTGTGTTATCATCTGGTCCCCAGGGCAGTGGTGTTTAGAGTTGGGGTTTTGGGAAATGACTGCATAATAAGATTTCTGATTGATCTGTTGATAGACTTGTACTTGGATGGCACTGGATCAATGCATTGATGAACTCCTAATTGGATGGCATTATTGGGAGGTGGTAGAAACTGAAGAAGGCGGGGCTTTGTTGGAGGAACCTGGTTTCTGGAGGAAGGCCGTGGGAGAGCATATGGGGCCCCTGGCCCCTTCCTTGCTGTCTCTCTCTCTCTCTCTCTCTGTCTCAGACTTTCTCCTTCCCAGTCTCCATGAGGTGGACAGTGTTGCTACAACAGACCCTCCCAGTCTGATGCTCTGCCTTCTCTCAGGCCCAAAGCAGTGGAACTTATTGATCTTGGACAGCAACCTCTGAAGCCATGAGTCAAAATAAGTCTTCCTCCCTAAGTTGTTCCTCAAGTATTTTGTCACAGCTGATCAATACAACGTGCTGGTTCAGGCTTTCTAGGAAACAGGCACCAGCATTACTGGGCACTGAAGAAATGTGCAGGGAGATATGCCAGTGAAGGACAGAAGCAGTAAAGCAGGGTGACCTTCCGACTGGGCGCATGCGTGACGCCTGCCACGGGAGGAGAGGAAGGAGCAGGAGGCTGAGGAAGCGCTCCATTGTCCTGCAGTCCTGAGGCGGTTTTGACCAGGCCGCTGGGAAGTCCTTGAGGTAAAAGGTTCACTGGAGGAGCTCCTCGCCCACACGAGGGGCCCCTGCTGGCCTCCCAACGGTGCCTTTCACGGCCAGAAACCGCCTAAAGAGAGGTGCAGCCTCCGCTGGAAAACGGTGGTCGACCAGGGGGTAGTCCTGGGCTGTCAGTCCCTCTGCTCCCAGGGCACGAGGTGGACTGTGCGTTTCATGGCCGCCATGGTGGGCCGGTCACCGAGTCGCTTCTGACGCAGAGGCGCAGATTCAAGCAGACCCTGTGCAGGGTGATGTTTGCTGCAGTTTTGGGAGGAACCCTTGACTGGCTAAGGAAATTCCCTCTTCTGACTCGCTAAATGCTCCTTCCTTTTTAGAAATCACCAATTCCTTTTTGGCAATATTGAGGTGATTATGCTTTTTTCTTCTAATCAGTTAACATGATTATTTGTGGTCAGCAGTTTTCTAAGAAGTTCCACTCTTCTATTCCAGAAGTAAATCTGAACTGAGCATCATGGATTATGCTTTTTTATTTGCTACCATGTTTGGTTTACTAGCTATGTTTAATATTTTTCACAAATATTCATAAATGAGATTGGAGTGTTTATCTGGTTTTTGGATCAAGGGTATTCTTGACTCATAAAAATTGAAAAATAGGTCTTCATTTTCTCTCTCTAGAATGTGTGAAATATAATTGGAAGAACTCACTTGGAAAATTATCTGAGCCTGATGTTTAACTCCAGATTCAAATTATTTCATTATTATAGGATACCATCATTCTTTCTACTTCTTCAGTAGCAACTTTAATAAAATATTTTTGACAAATGTATTTATTTTGTCTATTATCAAAAATATTTTTATTGTTTTCAATGTTTTCTTAATTAAAAATTATCTGTTATATGTTTGATACATTCTTTAAAAATTTTTTATTTGTTCTAATTAGTTATATATGACAGTAGAATGCATTTATACAGTTTGATAAATCATACATAAATAGAGTGTAATTTCTCATCTATGGAGGTAGGAAGGATAGGAGAGTGATATGTTCTTTTTGTACCATAACATTTTTTTGTTCTACATTTCTTTTGTCCTCATTGAGTCTTGCAGAGATCTACATATTTCTTTGACTTCTTTGATCCTCTCTTGTTCTTTGTTTCTATTTAACTTCTGCTCTTAAGTGTATTACTTCCTTTTTTTCTTTTAACTTTCTTCAGCTTCATTCTATCATTTTTTTTTTTTTCAACTAAAGATGAGAGCCTGCTATCTTTCAAGTGGGCTCCTAAAAGTACTGCAGAGCGTAGGAACAAGCAATGGTTTCTAATCTCTGGACCTTAAGTTTTCTTGTTTTTAAAGCATACACATTTGTTTGTTAGCGCTCTAAGCAGGACTCAATCTCTGGAAACAACCGCCTTAGGGAAGGCAGTAGGTCAGAAGCAGCTCTCCTGCATGTGCACTTTGCTCTTCTCTGCTGCAGAATCTTCCCGGCTCCCATAGGCCTTCTGCAGGAGACCTGTGCTACAGGAGGGGAGGAGGGAACGTGGAGGTCACACAGCACGCCTGGCTCCTCCACTTTCCTCAGTAACTGTGTGGTAGCATTCTTTTACTTTAATGAGTGTTCCTCATGGTAGAGAAGCTCGGAGACCACTGCTGCGGGTATGTGCTTTCTAAGGAAATACTGATTTCTCTAGAACATTCCCATAATGCTTCAGAAGTGATAAGCAAAACTGTGCAGCTCGCGTACATGGTCCGCCAGGCGCTCTGCCTGCTTCCTCTAAATCCAGGTGAAACCAAGTGTATCTGAAGGCGATGGGTTTGCTTCTTGGTGAGTCCAAGGCCAGAGCGTGAGCAGAGGACCAGCGTGGAGAGAGACTTACTCTCCCACAAGTAGGAAGACACCTAGTCGTCAGCAAAGCAGCGCTCTCCCTGAAGAGCAGAAGCCCCGGGGTTCACTCAGGGAACCTGCAGATACTTTAGGGGCAGATGCGTTCCTGAGCATGGTAAGTTCAGGATCACAGTTGAAGAGGTGTTGGTTACATTTCTGAACATGCTCTGCTCAAAGTCATAGAGCACATGGAGAACACATTTTTTATGTTGGCTGACATGAATATTCTGGGCATGCTCAGTTCAATATTATAATGTGGCAAGTTTACTCCAAGAGCCTAAAAGAAAACGTTAGAGTAGCTCAGTGACCTTGGAGAGCAAGGCTAGTTCTTCTTAAGTATCTCCAAGAAAGGAAAGGACACTTGAACATGCATTAATGCAGGAGCTTATCCTGAGTGCCTGTCTGGTTTAGTGCCCAACACAACCACACAGTCAAAAGTAAGCCAGTGGACAAGCACGGGGCTCTCAGTACTGACCCAGTCCTGCCTGGTCTGCCTCAAGGCACTGATGAAACTAAACTGAGCTTACTCAGAATTGATTCAAACCCACATTTTTAAGAGCATTTAGACATGGGACTTTTCCCGTTCCCAGTGTCCTTACTTATCTTGGTTCGTTCATGGGCATTTTGACCATATCCTTGACTTGATCCTATATTAAGAATAAAGGAGATAAGTTCATGCAGAGGAAAAACAACAAAGGGGGACTTTCCTACAAGATCTTTGTAAAAGGAACATTTGCATAAGCCATATTTAACCAGATTCTTTGTTTTGTTTTCCTTTCTGAATGCTTTAGTCTCCCTCCCTGTGCCCTCACCCCACCCCAACTGGTGAGAGAACAAAGGCGCCACAGTGTTTCATGGTGTTTCACGGTGGGACCTTCCTGGCTCACCCTCATTGTCATGCCTGGATAATTACACTTACTGATTAGTCCCTCCTGCTTCCACTTCTCTCCACTCCTAAATGGGCAGACATGTTAACCTTCCCAGAATATTGTCACCATCCTGTCACTCTCTTGCCCAGGTTTTCCCAGAAACCATGGTTTAAACTCCACATGCATTGATCTGGAATTCACAGCCATGGTACATCATGTCCATTGCTCTTCTCTGGTCAGCCAGTACCAATTGTCTGTGGCTTCAGAATCTTGGTCTCAGATACTCCACTCTCCCCTGGCTTCCAGTTGAACTTCCCCTAAAGGATCCTATTCAATCTCTGAGTTTTGCTGCCCTTTACCGAGTGGTCCTGTCCCCTGGTGCACTTCACCTGGCCTTGCAGGTGGGAGCTTACCTTCCGCCCCTCTAGATGCTGCCTCTGGGGGCAGGGACTCTGCCCCATGTCTACACCGGCTCTGATAACACTTTTTTTTTCAATAGTTAAGTTTGTTGTTGTTATTGTTTTTTTGGGTTTTTTAGAGTTTTAATTCATCCCACATCTTAGGTGTCTCTTCTGACTGAATGTGCTCTTGTCATTTGTCACTCAATGTCTACTTTGTTTACCTGTTGTCCTCCTGATAAAGGGGCCAGTAATGAGGGACTAAGATGGAGAGACACAACCTGTTCTTTCCAAATTGCTTTCTGGGGCTACTTTGCTGTAAGTTGAAAGCGGCCACATACTTTTTTTCACTACCCACTTTGGCAAAAGTGTTAAATCTATTTGGAGTCACTTTAATTTCTCGTCTTTCATGTTGCACACACGCCCTCTCCAGCCGCCGCTGCTACTGCTTCAACACTTGCTCACCACACGGGCGCTTCCTAGGGATAAGATTTAGGGCAGCTGTTTCTTGGCTGGGGATAATAACATCTGTAGCCAGGGCAGACTGCTGCGAGGACTGTACCCCAGAAGTCACGAAGAACCCTGCATACCCTGAAGTCCAGATACAGTGGAGGTAAATACTACTACTTCAGGAGGCCCCAAACCCTAAGAGTGGTGGAAATTCCCAGAGAGCTAAATTTTCATCTAAATATTTTTTTCGGTCAAGATATTTTGTCCCCAGGTTGACTTTTGTGGCTATTTCTTCATACCTAGTTTCCCAAAGTAAGGAAGCCAGCCCTGCAGGACCACCTGACTGCCAGCCTCTGCCTGTGTAGAAGGTTCCAGGAGGTTGATGCTGTGCCAGGGAATCACACCCTTACTCCATTTTACTCCTCAGACCCAGGCTTCCCCACACTTTCTGTAACTTCTCACAACTTTTCAAGGTCTTTTTTTCTACCCCTGTTACTTTCTCTCTTTTTCACTTCTCGGGTCCTCAGAGAGGCAGAGGAAGCTAAGTTTTCTGCACTTTGTCACCCAGAGCACCTGAATTCTGTACTTGTAGTTCATCGGCTCCAACTCTGTGGGCTCTCCTCTCCCGCGAAGGCTCATCCAGAAGGGCAGCTTTCTCCTGAAGGAGTGTGAAGGCCGACGAGGATGAGTCTCGGCGACTCGTGCTTTAGAATGACTGCACCGTTACCATTACCAAGGCCACTACTACTGCTAAAGCCACCAGCACTGGACACACTACTGGCGGGTCTGTCACCCGGACGGAGCTCCATACCCAGATGCTGAGAAGGCTCAGTCCAGCCACACTCCCTGAAGGCCACCCAGGGAAGACTGCGTGTACCCAGGAGACGGCGGGAGCCCACGAGATCAGCAGGACCAGGGGCAAAGGGAAGTGGAGTTTCATGATGGCTCCTGTTTCCCTGTGCCTCTCTTGGCTGTGGGCTGCTTGCTGCTGGCAGATTTCCTTCCTGTCGGTTCCATGGGACTTGTGAGCAGGAGGCAAGAATCTAGTGGCCGAGTCAAGAGGGAGAGCTTAGGAAGCTTTGGGGAAGAGAGGCAGCCAGAGGCACGTCAGCTGGCAGAGAGCAGTCAGCCTGGAGGATGGCTTTCTAAGCCACGCGTGGCACTCCCAGCACGCAGTCTGCACTTGCCCTGCGTCCTAGTGAACAAGCGCTCACGGTGAGGGCGTGAGCGGTGAGTCTGTGCGCATTGTGCCCCGCACAGCCTCAGGGATGCACCGTAGGCCAGGTGAATGTGAATGACACATTGTTACGAATGTGCAAGGTGAAGAGCCTTTGCTGAAATGCACAACCTGAAATGACTTCAGAAAAGGAACACGCAACCCTTACCCAGAGCTTATTCTCTTGAGGTGCAGAGTCGTGTGAAGGCTGGGTTGGCCATGGGACAGAGGTGTTTCTGACTAGTTTCTGATGGGGCCCTGGTCTCTCGTAAGATCCAGCCCTTGACCTCAGGTGAAGTCTGAACAGCTCATCACATGCCACAGAGAGAGGTTTGCTGAAACTTTGCTGACGGCACACTTTCTGATACTCTCTCTGGTTCATTTGAACACACATTTACCGAGGCCAAGCCAGGAACTGGACATTTCAGGGATCTGGCACAACCTCTGCCCTCAAGAAGCATCCAGCCTTATTGGGGAGGAATCAGGACATATTGTAATTTAAAAATAATAGACTGGGTTAAAATTTTAAGATCGTAGTTAAGTGCAAAATGCTTGTTACAGACCAACTTTATAGAGGGACACCAGGAAGGGGAGATGGCCAAGGGCAGGATGAGGTAAGGACTAGTGATGAGGAGGTGGTGCGGGGAGGGCGCCTGCCAGGAGCCAGAAGGACTGAGTCTAGGAAGGTGGGTAGGAGACCTGGGGGCGGGGGCGGGGGAGCATTCAGCAGGGGCAGGGGAGTCCCTCTGCCTGCTTTCCCTCGCCTGATAGCCCTGAGGGGTCGTCACCTGCAGCCAGCATTTCAGGATGCTCCTTACTTATCAGCTGGCAGTCATAAGAAGCTCCGACCCAGAGAAGGGCGGTGGGTCTCACAGGAAGAGACAGCAACACCCACAACCTCAAAAGAGCACCGCCATCGCTGTGTGCTGTCCTTTGGTGCCTAGATGCTGCGTGTGGAAGTCAGCCAGCGGAGAAGGGAGGTGGCCCAGGAGGTGGGGAGGCTGCAGGTGGCTGGATAGGGTGGCTCTGCTCACACAGGCAGAATACAGTGCAGTGGGGCCCTTCGGCTTGAGCAGAGCCCTTCTGGTTTACTGCAGTGGGAAAGCATCAAACATTAGTTTCATGAATTTGCCTAAGAGTGTCCCCACAGATGCACAGAAGACAGAGGAGATGAAGCCTGATCTGCAAGAGAGCTGAGGCTGTGGTCACACGTAGAGGATTCTCACTACATTTGTAGGTGTCATCAGGTAGAGCTTTTAATTGAAACGAGTTAGGAAAGAACAATGTCAGGGGTCTTAATATCCATAACAATGCTTTACCCTATTGTTTCCCCAAAGAGAAGATATTAAAAGACTGAGCCATATTAACAACTATGGGGGGATCGGAGCCAGGGGTTGAATAAGGGGCAAAATGAGAGCAGAAGGAGCTGTTGCCACGTGGAAATTCTTCCAGGTGCGCCGTAGGGAACGCCCTGTGCCCTTCCTGCGGAGCCTCTCTGAAGGGCCACGTCTTCAGTGCCTCAGGAGCTTCTTTCACAGGGTGGGTTAGTATGAACCATCCATGCTGGAAAAAAGCAGAAAAGCATAAACTAGGGAGCTTGAACTTGCACAAGTTAAAATGTCAGCAGCAAAGGTAAATATTCACCAGTGCTAAGAGTAGGAGAAAGGAAATGCTCTCAGCTGGAAATTTCGGACAAGAAGTGGGCTATTTTAAGGCAAACGGGAAGCGTCCCAGAGCCACATTTCTCGCTTTCAGGTTAAAATACCAACTATGACTGATAGGTCTGGGTGGGGCCTGAGGTTCTGCATCTCCAAGAGGCTCCCCAGTGATACTCGTGCTGCTGGCCCACTGGCCACAGCTGGAGGAAGGCCTGGTTCAGAACCTTGCCTCCAGATCCGTGAGTCCGGAGCACACTGCTTGCCAGGGATGTGAAAGACAGCACGCTCAGCCGGAAAGTGAAGTCAGAGCAGATCAAAGATCAGGAAGGAATGGCGGTAGCTCTAAAGGCCTGATTACGGTGGCATAAGCCTCATGGAGATGCTGACAAATTTTGTTTTCTGAATTAAATGCCTCTTCTTTTGGTGTTTTACAACTCTCATTTATGGAAAGGGTGGGGAGAACCAAATTTGGTAGTCTCAGCACCTTTCAAAGGAGAACTAGATTCTGAGGCTTCGGTCTCACGATGAACTGTCAGGTAAACCACAGTTCAGCAGCTGCGAACATGCTCACCAACAGAGATAAAAATGTTTCTGAAAACAGGCCCACACGTGCCCTCCTCTGAGGTTGGCATCATATCTTCCTGTGTATCTTGGGTGTAGCTTTCACCCAGGTAGAATTTAGACACTAGAAACCAAATGAGGTGACAAACATCTCAGAAGAATCAAAATAACCAGCGTGAATCAAAACCACAAATGCCCAGAGAGTCCTTCATTCACCAGCCCAGTTAACAGGAGTGTGCACCAAGGACTGTGAGAGTCCACTCCAGGGCTTAAAAATGGCACAGAGCACCTGTGGCGATGTCATTTCACCTTAGGCTCCTTCTGGAAACACCCTAACTCTTCCACCCCACCCTTCCTCAGCGCCATCACACAACAGTTTAGTGTAAAAAAAAATCACATTACTGCAAGAGGAGGGCATCTTACAGCTAGACTGACAACTCTAACCTGGGAGCCCAGAGTCCTGAGTTCTAGAAGCCCAAGGGTAAAGAACAGGCCCTCTGGACCCATGGGCATACCGGGCTCTGCTCTGCCATTGATTCAGTGACCTCAGGCTAGCTATTGTCGCCCCCGTGCCTGTTCCTTTACTGTCATGGGGGTATTAATAGTACCTCTTCCAAAGGCTTGCAGGCCGTATTCAGTCATTTCATATGTAATTCTATACAGAACGTAGAATTAATATCTGATAAAAGTTCAATTCTGTCACTAGTCAAGGCCTACAGAAGTGCTACTTAATTTTAAGTTCAAATATGAATAGTTTGGAGATGATGTTTACCAGCATTATTTCCAGATTTAAAATTCTGTGATTCTATGAATCAAGGTCACTCTGGTGAATAATAAAAGGTGTCCTGAGGCCGCTGTGCAGCTGCCAGGTTCTTCCAGAACACGTGGGGAAGCTGTCAACACACAGAAGCCATTCTTTGCTCCCGGCTCTTCCCCCACAGCTCCTCAATGACCCTGGGCTCCAGCCAGCTCCACTTGCTGCCCTGCGCGTGCTCACGCTTACACCACCAGACCACTGTTCACGGCATTTCCCTCCTCGAGAACGTCTTCTCAAATCACTCTATGACTCCAAGCCTATCCATCCATCAAAAGCAACTCAGAGTCCACCTTCTACACAAAGTTTTTGTGTGATCACCAAACCCAGTGATCTTTCATTTTTCAAATACAAAATTCAGTGGTCATTACCATACTCTGCTTTGTATTTTTCTAATTTCTTTCTACATTTCTTATCTCGACTACCCAGATAATAATCTCCCTGAGATCAGGTTCAAGGGATTACTCCTCTTGGTCAATCTTAGTACTATTCCAACATGAAAGTGTTCAATAAACAGCTTATAAATGGACCACTGTAAAAATCATTGAACCCTTAAACCTAATATGGCAATTTGCTTAACTTGGTAATTAACTTAATGTTAATAGTCTCCCAGCTAGCAGTTATTTCTGTCCCCCACAGACATTAAAAAAAAAAAATTAGAATTGTCAGCTTCCACCCAAAGACAATTAACACAGGTGGTTCCTGTGGCCAGAAAATAGCTCTGGGTAGATTGTGCCAGAAAAGACTTTCACTCGGTGGGTGGGAACATGAAAGAAATCTTATATCTTGCGGGTTTCCTGCCACAGAGATAGGGAGGCCAGCCCCCAGAAGAGACCCCTTTCTTACTAAGATGCCATCTACACCATTGAAGACAAGACAGGGTCATTAAACAGAAGAGAAGACTCTCCACTGGCCTGCGTTCCCACCCAGTTATCCCCACGGCTCCCCTTGAGAGCCAGACTTGAAAGTACACAGGTACACGTTCTGCCTCCGCCTCCTCCTCCCAAGTGGCTGCTACACCCTTTGCCCTCGGACTCCGTCGTGGTGTCTGCACGGGCAACGCTGTCCCCAGGATGCCATGGCATAGCCCCTGGGCACTTGCTGGTTCTCCCGCCACACCGAGGCCATTTCCACTTCCTTCTTCCTTAGATCTGTGGCCCCGACTCTCTCACCTTGCTCTGGCCACCTGTCCTCACCTTCCCTCAGCCGACTTAGATACCCATGGTCCTCTGGCTCCCGCCCTCTCCCAGGCCCTCTTCCTTTCCCGCGCTCACACTGTCCCTGGGTGACTGTGCACCCTCCTCCGATGGTCGTCACTTTCTGAAAGGAGAGAACCCCCGAATCCACATCCTGCCCCTTGTGCTGGCACAGACCCAGCGCACCGTGGGGGAGCACGGACACTGACGCTCAGCAGGTGAGACCTGAACTTGTGATGGTCACCTCCCAAACTGCTCCTTCCCTCGAGTTCTCAGCACAAACAGCACCACCCGCCAGTAGTCCCCAGTCAGCCTCATGCAGCTTCCTGGACTCTGCTCGCTTTCTCTGTGTCTTTCTGCCAATTAGGCACCACATTCAGTTGATCCTACCTCTTCTTACCTCATTAACCTGCCTCACTGTGCTGTCTCCAATTTGAAGATTGAAGATTTAAGACCAAAGTAAAAAAAAAAAAAAAAAAAAAATATATATATATATATATATATATATATATATATGAGCGAGAGAGAGGGAGGGATTGCATCTTTGGAAAAACTGTATTTAGAATTCATGCTCCCTATCTTTTCTACATTTCTGAAGATCAGTGCTTATTATTAGAGTCACAGTTTTGAGTCTGGGAATGTACATTCTTCCTAAGACCTGGGGCGTATTAGTTGCTCAGTAAGTACTTGTGGAATGGAGAGTTTCTCAGAGATCGCATGTAGTCTCCATGAGTGTGTTCAGACAGCACAAGGAAAAACATAGCCAAATGCTTCTAACCCTTAAAGAAATTCAGGGATGATCAGGAAAAACGCCCCTCAAAATAAAATTTTACTTACTCATTTATCCATTCTGCTGCACTAGTACAAAAAAAAAAAAAAAAAAAAAAAAAAAAACAGATTTCAAGGGACGTTACTGATTGAGCACTGTACCTGGAAATTTTATTTAGATGAGACCCCCCCCATGTAAATAACTAGTTATGGGGTCAGTGTGACTAGCTATATCAGGAAGTGTTTGAAGAAAAGCAGAGAAGGGATCAACAGATATAGAAACTCCTCATTGATAAAGACTTACCATTTCTGAGATTTCTTGCCTAAAAAAAAAAAGAAAAGAAAATGGAGAAATTTTATTAGCAAAAAGTACACAATTTCAATTTTTGAACTAAGGGAGAGGGGATATTCCTACCCTCAAGAATGCCTGTTGAGGCATACCATGCTTTTGTCAGGTGGACCCCCACATGTGTCTGGAGGAACTTGAGGCTCTGGTTAATGCTCTAATTCAAACAGTGGTGTGTGCCATTGCGTCTCAGCCTCTCCCCAATGGGATGCATAAGAGACTCTCTCTGGTCTTGTCACTAGGAATTGCATTGCAGTGCCTGAGTAGCTGACATTTCACTGCACAAACACAGTGATCTGTTGGACCTAGTCGTGCTGCTTTTGATTTCCTCAAGGAAACCTAGGGCCAGAGCCGAGAACCTCTCTTCTTGAGTGTGTAGGACTTTGCAACACACATTTTTGTGTCCTAACTTAACCCTGGATTCCCAATATTTTTAGCTAATTCTAATTTACTGTGTTGAATGTATTCTGTAAGCTGTCTTACATTCTTTGGGAAAATAGCAGAATATAAATAAGCAAATTAATGAATGATCTGCAGAGTTGGGGTCTAGAGGAAATCAAGCAAAAGAAAAGGAAATAGAGCGAGCTCTTGGAAGACACAGAATGGTGGGGGTGGGGCCACACGTTTCAGTGGTTGTAAGCTGGCACACTAGTCGCCCCACCCAGGTGCAAACCCTATTTTGCCACCTGTATGTAGTGTGGTGTTTTTGAACAGCTACTCATTCTCTATAAGCCACAATTTCTTCACCTGCAAAAGGGGCACAATAATTGCTGCTTCCTCAAAGTGTCTCTGCCAGGGCTTTTCGCAGACAATACTCAGTTACTGTTTTAATCCTTTTGAGTGTTAGGGATTACAACTTTAAATCTTTTCTGCCATAACTCAGCCTGCTGATGACATGGACCAAATTCACTTGATCAGGGAGAATCAAGTTCGAATTAACCTCAAGTTCCGTTTGTTTATCTTCATAGAAATGTATATGTCTTTTAGGAAAAGTGAATCAATAATAGATGACCAAAAAATATGTTCCTACTGAGAGGGTTTCTTTTTGAAGAAAAGGGAACTAAGGGGCCATGTGTTCAGTTTCATGCTCATGTGTGTTGGGTCAGGTGGAAAATTCAAATTCTGAAAAGAACAATCTTGTGAATATAAAGGTTAGGGCTTTGGGGAACATATCTGGATGGGAGTCTGATTTCTGACCCTGGTCCCTGCTGATCAGAGATTTTGGAGATTTGGCCTAAAACATCGTTGGCTCTATGTCCTCTTTGCCAAGTGGCTAGTGGTGGTGACTTCTCAGGGAACGATGGGGTCAGGAGCAGTGTGTGGGTGAGCCTCAGGCAGGATGGCAGATTTTGGGAGCCCTCCGTCCTCCTTTCCAAGAGAAGAGAGCTACAGTCTGGATACCAAGACTCCTAGGGAGGAGCAGTGCAAGGTTCAGAGCTTCCAAAAGAGAGAGAAGGACAGGGGTCACTTCATTGACCAGCATGCTCTAAATGGTCATTTGTCCTCATCTTAAGTTTTCGGAATCCAAAAAAATAGAAAATTCTTGAAAGAATATATATACAGAAAGCTTAATTATTTTTTACTTTTATTCTTGTAAATGCATTAGCTAAAGGTCTGTGAATTGAGGCTAGGGACCAAGCTACCATTTCTAACATGATCTCTATAGGAAAAATATCCTTTGTGTTTTAAAGAACAAGCTTACAATTAACTTTGAAAGACAAAGTCATTTACATGAAAGTCGGAGATCCTGGAAGACGATTCACAAATGAGACCATCTACATGTTGCATTAACTCTGCCTCTCCTACAGTGTCAGTGATCTCTGGGGCTCTGTCTCTTGGTGGCATAACTGTAACTAGCCTAAGTGCCCGTTATCTGTTTCCTGTTTGCCCCACACTGATTCCCACAGCAGGGCATGCAGTTTTTAAGTTATCAGTTTGAGATCTTGTACAGAAATGACTCCCAGGTAAAAAAAAAAAAAAACTCACAAAACGATCCTACTGCTTTTCTCACCTTGCTTATACAAGAGTCTTAGCCAGCTAACCCCTCGTGAAAAACGCATGACCTTGATTCTGTTCTTCAGATTCTAACAAATGTTGCCTAAAAACTAAGAAAACTGGAGACAAGCATCCTCCTTACAAAGGTGACTTTCAGTGCCAAAGTCCCTGAAGTTACTGAGATAATAGCCACCACATCCCAGAGCAGGGCACAGGGTACAATTAACGCTCTATTCTCCAGCCCTTCAGCTCTGCCACCATCACAAAGGCAGGAAGGAAGAAAGGACAGTGAAGTCAGGCTTCGAAGTCTCCATGGAAGGAACGGTCAGTGGTGACAGACAACTGTCACTCTTCTTCTCCCAAGTACTGAGGGACTTGGTATAGAGCTTATGATGGTGGAATCCAGGCTCCCGGAATGTACAGCCACAGGAGTGGACACTGTGACAGCTCAGTGCTCTCAGGTTTTAGTTAATGAGGTTCTTCCACACAGATAGTGCCCCCTCTGTTGTCTTTCGTGTTGGTGAGAAAATGAATCTGGCAACTCCTTCAATATGGATCACGATTGGATCATAGTGCGAGACCATTAGGGACTGGATGATACAATTCCTGGAATTGCCAGTGCAGGCAGGGCAACCTTGACATAGCATGTTCAGTGAACAGAATACATGCCACCTTATTTGAAGGAAGGGAAATTTAAATGTCAATCAGTTGATGCCACAGATAGCACAGAGGAGTTGATCTGCACTTGTTTTGAAGTTGTCCATGGCCCCTGAACTTGAAACAGGTGTATCTTAAAGGCTGCCCCATGCCTGTGAGTTGTTCAGTTTTGAATGGTTCTGCCAAGTAAGTCTGGCCAAATGTGCAGTGTCCACCCAAGGCCTGGTGCAGACTGTTGGTCCCACCTTCAGGGGTGGACACTCTGGGGGCGGGGGCAAGGGGAGTGACCCTGTGTACCTCTGTGCTGGTGTTGGACCCCAATCCAGGCAGCAGACGGTAGCTGCTCAGGGCAGTCCTGCTCTGCCCTCTCTCCAGCCCAGGCTGGAGGGAAGGTGTGCGTGGAGTACTTGTCTCCAGCTGTGGCCTTGGTGGATAGACAGCAGGGGGAAGACAGGGGGTTTCTCCCCAGGACCGTGCAGCTCCCACAAGTCCAGAGCCAGACAGGACTGGGACTCTTCAAGAAGTCAGGCCTCTGAGATCAGCACCTGTAATCCTAGTGGACATCAGGATCACTTCCTAGTGCAACTGTAAGACTGAAATCAGAGGCACGCAGGCTCAGGGAGGCTTCCTTTTTTCTGAATTAAATGAGAGTGAAGAACTAGTAGACTATCTTGTGTAGTGGTTTTCACACTAGCAAGGGGCAGGGGACAGTGGGCATGTTCAACAGTTTGCCTGAAAAAAAAAACCAGCCAGCCTGGTTGTTTTTGTTGCTGTTTAAAGAATTTTAGTACCTATATTTTATTTATTTATTTATATGTGGTGCTGAGGATCACCCAGTGCCTCTCACGTGCGAGAGGAGTGCTGTACCACCGAGTCACACGCCCAGCACGCAGCCAGCCTGTTTTGCTGGAGTTGTGTCCTGGGCGGATTCACATGTCTCCAGGCACTGATGTATAGCACCTTAAGCTTGGCATCTGCTTCAGAGGAATCCATTACACTTAATTTCCTGTGGGAGTCTTTCTTCCTTTCTTTCTTTTTTCACTTTAAAACTGTATAGGTATTTAAATTCACATACCTTTTCTTAATCGCCTCGCCAGCCAAATGATAAACGCCAGCCCAGAGAATGCAGTGACGATGACGGCCACTGGTATGAAGAGGGGATTATAGTCACCTTCCTTTATCATTGAGAAACTTCTGTCTGATTCTGCAACAGAGGCAGTAAGGCACAGAGTGAGGCCGCAAGCATCTCGGCCTCCCTGCAGCTCAGGATTCTTGGCATTGTTCCTCCTGCCTTCCCATTACAGCCACCGATGCTCTTCACACAGGGATGCATGGGAAGTCCCCAGAGTCTACCGCAGAGGCAGACCGGCCCAGCCTCTAGCCCAATGCCCAGAGTCTCAGTCCCCCAGGGAGGACTGGTGGGATTCCTGGGAATGGAGACAAAATCTTGGCAAGGAACGGTTGTCACTGTATTTAGCTCCAGGGCCTCGGTCTATGGTTGGACCTCCAACACAGAGAAGATCTACAAGGTCATATGCAACTTCAGGAACAAGAGAAGCCAAGGATTTGACCTGGGCAACTTGTCAACGGAAACTACTGCTGCTCTTACTATAAAGCAGACGTGGAGAAACGAGCAGCACGTGTTTGTGTGCCAAGGACCTGCACTGACCCATCAACTGTGCAGACCCGCCACGTCCCTCCACCTCCTTCACCAAAATGAAGAGGACTCGCTACACAGGCTTCGTGAATGTAAACTCAGTTCATTTGCTGGCGCTTATTGTCAAAGTCCTAAGTGGGAAACCTGCCCTGCATACCTCCTGCTGAAGGAGGCTCCTTCCCCATCTTGGCACAGGGTCCGACCGGGGCCCTTGGTCCTCACACTGCTTTGCCGACCCCTTTCACGGTGCCTCCATCCCACACTCAGAGGATGCAGAGGAGTCTCCGGTTCCCAGAGGCACCCGTTGACTTGAGGAAGGTCAGGGAATGGACACTTGCCAGGCCACAGAGCAAATGTACCCGACAACCTGACGCTCAGAGGCCTCCCTGCCACCCTCTGCTGCCTGCCTCACTCCACACTAGACACACAGAGCTCAGCTTCTCTTCTCTAGTGGCTTCTGCAGATCCCACCCTGAGAAGGCCCCTGTCACCCGTGCAGATGGCGTGTGGGGCAGACATCGTGCCTTGTCTCCTATGCTAATTGAATGTGCCTTTGATCCAGCGAGTGTTGGGGGCACCTGTCAGGTGGAGGAAAGATGAAGGTGAAGAAGGCACACTCCTGCTCATGCTCAGACTTGGGAGACATCAGCTGAGTGACAAGTGAGAAGAGTCTATGATTTGGGGAATTAGGTGGCCCTGGGTGACCTCTGAGGAGGCATTGCAAGGGACTGACGGAGAAGTCAGATTGTAGAGGAACAGAGCAATGCAGAAGAGGTAATTCACTAGAGACAGCAGGTTTCATCTTTAAGAGTTAAGGCAGGAAGAGTTGAGAATGAAAAAAGAAATGTTTGTCACTAGAGGAGGAGACAAGGACAGCCAAGCACTTTATAGTAAGTTAATGTGGACAAACTTCTAGTTAGCAAAATGAAATGTCGACTTTAGTATGTGTCCCTGCATCTGTGTGTCCATCACCCCATCTTGAAGTCTTCTGTGTATTGGGCAAACTTACGTTGACATATCGGAGGAGGACTGGACCAGAGTCCAGATGATCCACAAACGGTTCTCTTCTCCCCAATTAGCTCAGTTCCCTCTGAGCAGCTGAAGGTGCACGTGGAGGTAAAACTGAAGTTGGCCAGAGGGTGAGTGCAGTCCATGGACCCCAGGTCAGGTGCTGTTGGAGGCTCACACTGGATCACTTCAGTGGAAAAGAAAGAGAACTCAAGATAGTGTTTTTGAGCAGAGAACTCTCCTTTGGCCGAAGACTTTTAGCCCAAGCTGCCTGACTTAAGGTCATCCACATGTCTGTAGGAGTCCTCATTTCTAGACGCTACTTCTGGTCATGCTTCCTGACTGTCTTCTTGAGATGATGATGAGTGACAGGTCGAGGATGAAGCCCAGCATGGTGGCTTGGCAGCCCTGATGAAGCACTAGGCCACACGCCTCTGCCTAAGAGTCCCTGGAATACCCTCATGAACGTGCAGAATCTCCACCTTCTCTCCTGTTGTAAAGCCCACCCAGGAAGCTTTGAAAACCATCCCAGTTCTGCAAAATCCCAATTCTGTAAAAATTGGGAGTTGGGACAATTTCGTTCTAGGATTTTGATAAAGGATGTTGATATTTCTTTTGTGAATTGAACTACTTAAACTAGTGATTGAGGAGTATAAATGTAGAACTTCCCAAGTACATACAACCACCAATATTCTCCCATGTGGGGCTAATCCTGACAGACCAAAAGAAAATAAAAACCCCCAGGATTTCAAATGTAAAAAGATGAAGAGATTGGTTTGTTTTTCAGAGCAGTTATCCACCTGAGAGTTTGAGTGACAGAAAAAGATAAAGATACTCTTAAGAAACACCAAATTAAAAAAGCAAGAAAGACCTCACCTCTGGGAAGAAAGTTGATTCATGTAAAGTAAGACTCCACCAATAGAAATAAATGAGAGGAGAGGAATAAAATTTAATTCTAAAGCAAGACTGATAGCTCATGCAATGGCAATGAGACAAATAAAAAATACAATATTGCTGTTTTGTATTGCTGTTAATCATGTTGTATAGTGACACATGGTTTTTGAGACCATTTTTTTTTTGTTTTGGGGGGGCTCTGTTTAATTTAAGTAAGAATAACCCCTTTGGAAAGCATCACAGCACAATTCAAGGTTACAATGCAGTCCTAAGAGAATGCAGATTTCTTAGCAAGACTCTGCTGCACCTTCTCAGACTGTAAACCTAGGAGGACCGTGGTCAAACCTCTTCTCTGAAGTTACTCACCATGACAGGTTGGTTCTAGAGATGACCAGTTCCCAAAAGGGCCACAGCGTGTTTCCTCCATCCCAGCTAGGTGTGTTCCCTCAGAGCAGTTGAAGGCACACTGTGAGCCAAAGCTGAAGGTCCCAAAAGGGTGAGTGCAGACCATGCTGCCCAGCTCCGGGGTCTCCAAAGCCGCACACTGGACCACTTCAGTAAGGAAAGAGAAGCGTGAGGACGGTTCAGAGGGGCTGATGGATATGATAGCCACTTAATAGCCATGTGTCTGTCTTGGAGTCCAAAGAAATATTTCTGAAACAAACTCCTGCACTACATTTTCAAGATGATGAGTTGTGTTAACCGTTTACAGAATGATAGACAGGGCCATAAGCAGAGTCCGTGAGATACCAAGGCTCTTTGGTAAGTGGAGAATAAGCATTTTGATGTTACCAGCAGGAAGGGAATGAGGAGGTGAGATGAATCTAGGGAGAAAGATAGGATTTAATGAATACCTCCCTGCCTATGGCATGAGTGATACATTTGAGGGGAGCTAATTTAAAGTTGGGGAGCTCATCTTGTGAACTATTACAGTCTTTTAGGAAAAAGAGAATGTGGCAATGATATAAGGGTAAACAGGTAGGAGAAAAATTGGGAAATCCTGAGTTCCGAATATTGGTGTGGATTACCTTGCACAAACACTGGGGCAGGTGAGAGGCTCACAGTACCCATGTACACAGTGGTCCCATGTCCATCTCAAGAGCACGGTCAATCTCAAACTGACATAAGAATTGCAAAAAGTAAAGCCAGATGGGACAATGGACTTCATATTCTTTTGGACATCCCCAAAGAAATCCTTAGCATATTTAGAGCTAGAGACAGATTGGTCAGTCCAAAGAGAAATCTGTGGGTCCACAAAAGTCAGCACGTTTGACCACAAAGAACATGTAGTCAGAAAAGCCAAAGGCAAAAGACAGAATTTGAGGATTAATAGTAGTAGGATTGGGATTACTGCCTACGTAGGAACACAGAAGAATGATGTTAGGTAGAAAAAGAACCAGAAAAGAATAGTTCGATGGAAAGCAAGACAAAAACATACCTAAAATGTTTGAAAGGAGAGGAACAGGAATACCATTATGTAAGGTTTGAAAAATCAAGTTCTAGAACAGGAGTAAAATATCAGGTAGGTGTACTGGCTCAGAGATTAAAGGAAATGAACTACATCTATTCCGGTGGGCTGATATTCCAATTCATTTTGAATTTAAGTCATTATTATTTACAAATATTGCTTTTTCAATAACTTTCTATTTTATACATCAGGCACGTACAACATTCTGAGATGACCAACAGCTTCCAGAGTACTGCGTGCCTCCTTCCATGGGTGACTGGGTCAAAGCCTGACTTTAACCTGTGCCTTCTCTCCTTTTCATTGCCACCTCTTGCTCTGAGTGACTAACCAAGACCAGGAAGAGCCTCTCCACCTTCTCTCTTTCTGTCCCCAGTCTCTCCCCTGTGCTTCTGGGATAACTGCCCAGATGCCCATGGAAGACCCCAGGGCCTCTCAGTGCAGATACGGCCGGCCTCCTTCACTAGGCGGCTCCAGTCTCTAGGCTCACTGCAGCTTGTCTTGGGTTCCATCACAGTCGAGGAACTGTGAACAAATAAGATTTCCCTTAACTAACCAAAACCCTGTAGGGGAAGATTACACATAGATTTCCCGTTATGTTCTCCTGAAACACTTAGCACAAATGAACATGTAGAATTTGCTATTATGCATCTCTGACATGCGCTGTGTACCAACATGAACTTCTCTCTTTGGCGTTCCTCGTCATCACTTTGTAAAAACGAGAGATTACCTTCTGGGTAACTCTCTCTCCTAATGGTAAATGGTACAGTTGCTTTCAGACTTCAGATTCCATTAATCCACCAAGTTCACAGATTGTGAGTCCCTGAGAACTGGAGTCAGCCTCGCCTGGCCCCTTACTGTGGAGCTCAGTGCTATCACTCCATGCCTGGTTTCTTGTGGTTTCTTGTGGAATGGTGTCACAAACCTATAATCTCAGAGACTTTGGAGGCTGAGGCAGAAGGACTGCAAGTTTGAGGCCAGTCTCAGCAATTTAGCAAGACACTCAGCAACTTAGTAAAAGATCCTGTCTTAAAATAAGAAATAAAAAGGGCTGGGGATGTAGCTCAGTGGTAAAGAACCCTTGGGTTCAATCCCCACTACAAAAACAAAACTAAACTAAACAAAACCACTTCACACTGCCTTGTGAAATCTTTGCAGAAAATGCATTGCAATTTCTGACCACAACTTCCCATTTCTCAGAACGGCTAGTATCATTTCATCCCAACCAAATTCCATCATAAGCTACAGTGAGTCCTGGGACTCCCAAAGGAAGAAGCAAAGGAATTGGAAGGGCTTACCAAACTGACACTGGGGCCCGTAGTGTCCAGCATCACAGCTGCAGGTGTGATTGTTGATGGTCTCCACACATTCTCCATGGCCACTGCATGACCCAGGCTGGCAGGAAGCTTCAAGAGGTCAGAGAAAAAGTATTTCAATGGACTGCTTTTCAGGATTAATAGTCATTTGTTCAGTCATAGGTAACTGTCCAGGACTATTTTAATAAGCAGGAAAGGTTTATTTCTATGTTCAAAGCACTTTTGCATAATAATCGGATGCTAAAATTTCAATTTAGAGAATATGCTAGCCATACGGCCCAGGACACATATATGCTCTTAGAGTGAACTCCCTGAGAGTAACGCTCTGGCCTCTGGGGAGTTGCTCAGGCTGCTTTCACCGACACTCTTGAAATGGCTTGCTTTCTGTGTAGTGAGCGGGGGCATGAAGGCTGGGCCTCACTCATCTCTGCCTGTGCTTGGAACGCTTCCTTTATGGAGAGCACTAAGATAAAAAGTTCAAGCTTTCTAAAGCAGCAGAGGTTCCAGTTTATAAGAGACCAAATGGACCATGCTCACTGCTGAAATGCGATCCGGAAAATTCCTGGCTGTGCTGGGGCTGTTGTAGTCACCAGACTGTGCAGTGCTGTGCTACCCAGAATCAGTGAGCGGGAGGCCAGGAGGCAGCGTAGAACCCAGGCTCCTGCTTTACAAGGACGACACCGGCGATGTGAGCCACACGCTCAGACAGCCTCTGCTCTTGGTGTCCACCCCCTGCCCTCCAGCAGGGGCCCTGGCTGTCTGCTCTTCCTACCTGCCTCCCACATAATGTACTTAGCACCTGGGTGTACTTGAATTAGGGGTATGGCGGGGGGGTGTAGGACCTGGCTTCACTCACCAGAAACGCTCAGAAGTGACCCGACCAAGCCTAGCTGAGGATGGGAAGGAGGTCAGGTGAACTAGCTCCCGCTGCCCTCCAGCCCTTGCATGGCGCAGGTCTGACCACTCCAGCCCAGTCTGGTCACCCACCTGTGTAGCAGAGGGCCGCCTTTCGTTTGTGGCAGGCATCGTCATTCCACTTGCCGGAGTCTCTTGTCCGCTTGATGTAGATCTCCACGCAGTCCTCTTTGGATTTCTTGTTGTTGGGCTCCCCGGTTCCCCAGTTCTCGGCTTCTGCAGTGAGAGGCTTGTTGGTTCCCACCCATGTCCATGTATTCCCTATCTTCCGGATTCCTATCCAGTAGTAATGACGGTTGAAGGGCACTGTCTTCTCCAGATACTCAATTTCTCCCTTATTTTGTATGGCAACTAAATCCGTGTAATTTTCCTGGCAGAACTTTCTAGCACTTTGCCAATTCATGAGCTTTTCCGAATAATGGTAAGTCCAACAGTCCGTTCCATGATGGGCCAGGAATTCTGAAAGACAGAGCAGGAAGCATGTCTACTCAGAGTGTTTCAGCTGAGAAGAGACCACCTCTCATCCAGGCTGAGCCTGCCACTCAGGATGACGAGCTGAGGCCCAGAGGGTGAGTGAGTGCTCGGGATCACAGCCTAGTTGTCAGCCGCTGGACAGCAGGACCTGGACCACCGCTTGAACATGGATGCTCCTCCTCATGGCTTTGCTTTATACAAACATGGTGGTTTTTTAGATCTATTTTTGTAACAAGTTTTTTTCTCTAAATTCTTTCACGTGAACTTTAATGTTCTAGAAATTCAAATTTCGTCGTCTTATTGATTGTCAATCATTTAAAACTAATTGAAGCATAATATCATATAACATTAATATTTAGAGTCTATTTTATTCTGGGATGACTTCCTAAATACCAACATGTATTATTGTGGTCCTAATACATGAATCCATTTTCTTCTGTCTTCTCCTGAATGAGAAGCAAAATTAGAACAGGAAGAACCTTGACGGACTTTCCCACCCTTTCTATGTCAAACCCCACCCCCTTTTTTTTAAACAGGGAAAGCTGCTTCTGGCACAAGCCATATAGACCTAACCACGTAGTGAGAACGGCGACTTTACAAACTGAGTGATGTAGAACTGTAACACTGATGGCACCAGGTTCTGTCTGCAGAGCAGCTCAACTCCTGGTGCCTCTTAGACACACGGGCACTTCAAACATGAGGGTGTCAAAGAAACCGAACAGAACACACAACAGACACCATCCCCAGGGTGTGCACCACGCCAGGCACAGCGGGGTCTCTGAGCAGTGCTACTCTGCAGGGGGGAAGAGCCCCACAGCCACCGCCTGTTTGTCACGGAGGGCGGGTCCTTGGAGAGACGCCAGCTCAGGTCCCGTTCTCTCATTGATCTTGGTCACATATGTCAGAACTGATCAGAGGACTCGGAAACACGCGAGCAGTGGACAAAGACACCTGGGAACCCTGAACTGTGTGGGAGCAGCCATCCGCTGCGATGCCCACCCTACCATGGGAGAAGCTGTTTGGCCACTCTGTCCTTCAGTGCCTAAAATAGTGCCTGCACATTGCAGGGACTCAGAGAGCCCTTGGAGAATGAGGGGATGCTAGGCTCCGAGTCACCAGGCGACTGGGTGTAAGGGGACAGGAGGAGCCGCCAGGCGTGCCTGCTTGGTCAGAGCAGAACGTCCAGGTGAGGGAGGGGACATCATGTACCTGGGAATGGGAAGGGTCCCGGCTATGGCTGGAGCATCGTGAAGACTCATGAAAACTTACAACATCCCTGAGAGGAGGACCAACGGGGGACCTATGTCCCCTGCCCTGAAGGAGTTCACCCTGGAACTGCAGAAATTGCCTTGAAGTACACTGGCATATTAAGAGGAAGGCAGTGCTAAACAGAGGTACAGGTCACGAGTGCCTACCAGAGATTTCCTGACCTCAGTCCTTCTCAGTCGAAGGCTTTGGGGGTTGTTGGGATTTGGAGTCTGCAGTACAGGCTGTGGCAGGCAAGGGTGGGGTTCTGGGGTTCTGGGGAAGTACCAGGGCTTGAAGAAAAAGAGAGAGGTCACAGAAGGGATGGAACTGACAGATGTCCACCTAATAATTCCCCTGTGTCTATGAGCACTCAGTGGATATCTTTTTATTGAACGTAAGTTAAAAGGCATGGCAAAGTGTGAGTATCACAACATACCCCAGCAGAGCACTGTCCAGATCCACCACTTGGTGATCCACAAGCCCCTCTGTGCATCCTGACATTTCCATGGAAATATCTGCAACAAAATACAGGACAAATTAGACTGGAAACAAGTTTAAAGCATCTTTAGGGGGTACCTGCAACTTTCTTAAGGTTCCAAATTAAACACACATATGCATTTACCCTGTTCCCGGCCATAGATTTCCCAGACAAGGGAGAAAAAGTCACATCAAATCAACCCAAGCCTGCTGCAGTTTTGTTCCATTCTGATTTCAGTTTTGGTCTCAAACTGCTGATCATTATTGCTCTCGTGTTCTTCTGCATTTCAGTAATTTTTGTGCCTGCTTTTCTATGCCACTTTCACGTCAAACTACTGAATATTTGGTGTGCATGATGGCCAAGTGTTCTTTGGCACTTAATGCCCTATGGTGTTTAGATTGACCACTGTCTTCTCACACTTGACCATGATGCATCAATACCTCAAATACCTAAGAGAATTAGATAACCAGACTCCAGAGAAGCAAACAGGTCATTTTTTAAAAATAAGAAATAAATTTCTGAGCATCTGCCCGACAGGGCCCAGGCTCTCTGCAGACCTGAGGGCCGAGTTTTCTGCAGAGGACACTTCTCTGGCAGCTCCGCGTTGGGCCACCCAAGCACCTCACCAGAGACTGGCAGGGGAGGATGTCGCCACCTGAGGGGAGAACCCCCAGGATTGCACTCTGAGACTGGGAGCATTTGTGGTTTCTGGCATGCTTAAAATCAGAAATGAAATGACTTGTTTCTGGCCCCACGCCACCTGCCTCTAAGCCCAGGAGAGTCTCTCTGTGCCTCTAAATCTGGAAGGCCAAAGGCTCACCATGGCTTTGCTTGTCCTCCTCTGGCTCCACAGCGCTCAGCCTCTGCAGGCAGCACCTGGCCTCTCTGGGTCCTCGCAGAGGGGAGTCCGCTTGCCCGGGGGTGGGGAGGGCTCCAAGTGGCACAGGCAGGCCTCTCTCCACCCAGTTCACTCCTCCTCCCTCCTCCCTCCCCTTCCTCCTCTTCTCTCCTCTGCCCCACCCCCTTCCTTAGCTGCCTCTATCACCTCTCCCTGAGAACAGTGGTGTTGGGGTTAGATTCTCCTTCCTCTCCTGCTTCCATTTTCCACCCTTCTTTCCTTGTCCTGGGCATCCTTCCCTCCCTCTTCTCCCCTCCCATATAGTTCTTATTGCTGTTGTCTTTCTCCTCCTCCTCCTCCTCCTCCTCCTCCTCCTCCTCCTCCTCCTACTCCTCCTCCTCCTCTTCCTCCTACTCCTCCTCCTTCTTCTCCTCCTCCTTCTCCTGCCTTCTCCTCCTCCTCCCTTCTTCTCTCTCCTTATTAATGCTAGGTTAACTCCTGACTACCTGTTGTAGGTGGCCCTGGCGATACCACAGATCAAAACTCTAGTTCAGACCAAGGTAAGGTGCCTGTCCCACTTCAGTACAGCTCCCTGGGCCACTTGACAAACTCCAGTTCCTTCTCCTGTCCTTGCTCGCCGCCTAGTGGAGAACCTTGTGAACGGCACCTCCTGAGGTGAATCTCTTTTTGCCCTAGGCAGGTTTAGGGTCCCAAGACTACCTTTGTATTTCTGAAGTATAAAATGCGAAGGAGATATGACTGCATATGAAGTTAGGACTCATATGATGAAAGAAGCGTTACTGACATCATCAAATTTGCATTTTTAAGAAAGATAATAATGACGAGCTACAGAGATCAGAACCCCATATTTATTACCTTATTTAATCTTTATAACCACACCGTTCTGTAGAAGCCTTTAGTATTTCCCATTTTAAAGAGTATCAAAGAGGGTAAGAGAGTTGCCTCAGAATATATATGAAACTGGACCGCCAGTGCTGAACCTCATGCTTTTGACCACTGAGCTAAGCTTCCATCAAGACCTGAGGACATTAGAAAGTGTGAACGACGTGGAGCCAAGGAGGCCTGTGAAGTGCCAGTGCTCTGCACGCCAAGGAAACACCTGGTTGTGTCTCTACGTCCTCTCCTCCAGCTGCTCTGGAGCGTGAGCCAGTCTGGCCTACACCACACCAATCACCTGAGACTGCTCTCACGGAGACCCAACACTTCACTAATGGGAAAGTTCTTCCTACCTTGGCACTGGAAATTCAAGCAGAAAAGGCAGTGTTTTCAGAACCAGTGAGCCCCGCAGCCCTGGAGGAAAAGCCAGTCCTCAGGAGTCATGGTGGAGGAATGGGGCAGGTACCACCAAATCAGGGAGAGTGGTAAGAAATGCCTTTGCTTCCTGGTCTCACTCCCTGGTCTCTTCCAGCAAACTGTCAGTCAAGCTATTGCAAATTGGCCCACCAGTGAGGGGATGATGCAATCTACAGGGTGGCCTCGTGGAGCAGAGCAGGGAAGGGTGAAGGTGGATGGGGGCAGGTAGGCGAGGGTCGAGAGGAGGAAGATGGCCTTGTCTTCTCCACGCCTGGTCTCAGGTGGAAATCAAAAACACTTGCGAAGTGAATTGAAACTTCATGCTGACTTGTGGAATCTTTGCAGAAAGATAACGCCTTGCAAAAGCATAATTGCTGACCACAACTTCCCATTTCTCAGAACGGCTAGTATCATTTCATCCCAACCAACTTCCATCATAAGCTACGGTGAGCCCTGGGACTCCCAAAGGAAGAAGCAAAGGAATGGGAGGGGCTTACCAAACTGACACTGGGGCCCGTAGTGTCCAGCATCACAGCTGCAGGTGTGATTGTTGATGGTCTCCACACATTCTCCATGGCCACTGCATGACCCGGGCTGGCAGGAAGCTTCAAGAGGTCAGAGAAAAAGTATTTCAATTGACTGCCTTTCAGGATTAATAGTCATTTGTTCAGTCGTAGGTAACTGTTTGTCCAGGACTATTTTAATAAGCAGGAAAGGTTTATTTCTATGTTCAAAGCACTTTTGCATAATAATCGGATGCTAAAATTTCAATTTAGAGAATATGCTAGCCATACGGCCCAGGACACATATATGCTCTTAGAGTGAACTCCCTGAGAGTAACACTATGACCTCTGGGGAGAAAACATTCAGTCTTTGATTTGGGGGACTGGCTTATTTCACTTAGCATGATAGTCTCCAGTTCTATCCCTTTACTGGCAAGTGCCATAATTTCTTCTTTATGGCTGAGAACATTCCATTGTGTATATATACCACATTTACTTTATCCATTCATCTGTTGAAGGGTACCTATAGCTTAACAATTATTAATTGAGCTGCTATAAACATCTATGTGGCCATGTCACTATAGTATGCTGATTTTAAATCTGTTGGGTATATGCTGAGTAGAATAACTGGGTCAAATGTGGCTTCATTCTACATTTTCTGAGGAATCACCATACTTTTTCCAAAGTGGTTGCACTGATTTGCAGTCCCACCAGCAATGTATGAGTGTGCCTTTTCCCCCACATCCTTTCCAGCATTTATTTTTACTTTTATTCTTGATAATTTCCATTCTGACTGGAATGAGATGAAATCTTAGTATAGTTTCAGTTTGCATTTCTCTAATTGCTAGAGATGTTGAACTTTTAAAATATATTTGTTGACCAATTATATTTCTTCTTCTGTAAAGTGTCTGTTCAGTTTCTTTGCCCATTTATTGATAAGGTTATTTGTTTCTTTGATGTTAAGCTGTTTGAGTTCTTTTTATATCCTGGAGATTAATACTGTATCTGAGGTGCAGGTGGTATAGGTTTTCTCCATTCTTGTAGACTCTCTCTTCATGTTCTTGATTGTTTCCTTTGCTGTGAAGAAGCTTTGATACCATCCCATTTATTGATTCTTGATTTTACTTCTTGTACTTTAGGAGTTGTTTTCGTTACTACAGCTCTGTAGTTTGTCTTTAAAATGGACAGTGTGATGCCTGCAGCTTTGTTCTTTTTATTAGAGAATTCTTGCTATTCATGGTATTTTCTGTTTCCATATGAATATAAGGATTATTTTTTACTAGTTCTGAGAGAATATATTAGTAATATTTTGATGGTGGTTACATTAAATTTGTAAATCACTTTTGGTAGCGTGGACATTTCAACAATATTAATTCTTCCAATCCATGAATATGGGATGTCTTCTGTTTTCTGGAATGTCTTCTATTTCTTTTGTCATTGTTTTAATCTTCATTCTGGTAGTCTTTCAATTCATTGGTTAAGTTTATTTCTCAATGTTCTATTAGGTTTTTGCAGCTATTGTATAAATGGAATTCTTTCATGTTTTATCAACAATTTTATTGTTGGTGTATAGAAAGATTATTGACTTTTATATGCTAATTTGATACCCTGCTACTTTCCTAATTCATTTATCAGTTCTAACAGTCTTTTGGTGGAATATTTAGGCTCTTGTATATTTAGAACCTTATCATTTGAAAACAAGAAAGTGACTAACTCCCTTCATACTCCCATGCCTTTATTTTCTTATATCTCCTAATTATTCTGGCTAAAATTTCTTGTATTGTATTGAATAAGAGTGGTTAAAATGTACACATTTTCTTGTTTGTGATCTTGGAGAAAATTCTTTCAGCTTTTCCACATTTAGTCTGTGGCCTTGTCATAAATACCCTTTGTTTTGTTTAGTTATTTTCTCCTATACTTCATGTGTTCATGGGATGTTGAAATTTACCAAATGCTTTTCTGCATCCTTTGTGATGAACGTATGATTTCTATCCTTCATTCTGTTGATGGATATATAATGTTTATTGATTTGTTTACATTGCATCATTCTTAGATCCCTGGGATAAAACCCACTTGATTGTGGTGAATGATCATTTGATAATGTTGTTGAATTCAATTTGGTGATGTTTCTCTGAGAGCTTGTGCATCTGTTTTCATCAGGGATATTGGTCCCTAGTTTTGTTGTTGCTGTGTCACTTTCTTGTTTGGTAATGGGGTGATGCTAGACTTAAAGGTTGTGTAATATTTTGAGAAGAATCTGTGTTAGTTCTTCAAAAGTTTGGTAAAATGCAGCAGTGAAGCCATCTGGTTTGAGTTTTTCTTTTGGGAGAGACTTTTCTAGATCTACTTTTTTCTGATCTAACTACTTGTTACTGGTCTGTTCAAGTTTTTTACACTCTCATGGTCCAATTTTGGCAGGTCATACTTTTCTGGAAATATGTTAATTTCTTCTAGGCTTTCTAATCTCTTAGAAAATAGTTTTTCAAAACATTCCTTAAAGATCCCTTGTAATTCTGTGGTATTAGTTATAATTTCTCTTTTTAACCTCTAATTTCATTTTTGGGGTCTTTTTTCCTTGGTTAGTCTAGCTGAACGTTTGATTGCTTCCCCTCCTCAAAAAAAAAAAAAAAAAACCACTGTTTGTTTCATTGATCTTTTGTATTTATTTTTAGGCTCTATTTTGTTTATTTCTGCTCTGACTTTTGTTATATCTTTCCATCTATGAATTTGGGGTTGTCTTTGTTCCTGCTTTTCTGAGCCCTTTTGAAATGCAGTCCAGGAGGGCCCTTGTTGAGGGCTGGGCTGCGTGTGGGGGTTGGTGCAGGGTGATATCCGTGGAGCTGCAGAGGTGCTGATATGCCGGGGCTTCTGACTCCTAGAGAAGTCCCAGTTCAGCCAGTAGCTCCCTTCTCAAGAGGGCTCCTGGCTACAGCACCCTGGGTGCTGGCTCAGAGCTGATGTGAGATCCTTTTCCAAAGCAGGGCTACTGTGCAGATTCTAGGCCACTTATATAGGTGGACTGCAGGCCTGTGAGGTTGTGAGACTTTGCAGGCACTGTATTGCCAGCACCCACTCTGACATGGTGTTTGCTGGGCCTCTGACTTTCATCCTTGTCCCCTTCCCCTACCATTGGGCCACAGTGGCAGCGCCAGGGTCTATCGCTCTTCTTCCTTTGCTGCCCCAGGTCTCTGGATGTTACACATTTCCAAGCCTCTCTCTTGCTGATTAGCAACATTTGCTCACACACCCACCTCCAAAAGCAACTATCCACTGTCACTGCGGTTCATTTGTGGTGATGGAGGTGAGTGCTGGACACCTGTTAGTGTCTCATGTCCTTCTTCTCCAGTCTTCATTTCTAGCCATCAGCCTTCTCCTTATTAACTTCTGCTGTTTGGTACGCTATTGCCAGACGTAGACTGATTTCATAATAGGAGTTTAAAAAGTAAACCAAATAACTGTTTTCCTGGTGTTTACAACTGTTAATTTTATATTCAGTCTCCTTTCCTTCCTCACTGAAAGAGCTACATTGCTACAAGCCAGTACAAGCAAAACCTTGAATTCCTCAGCATAAAGAGTCAGTAGCTCCTCAACAGACACACACACGAAAGGAGTTGTGTGAATCTTCACTGCGATGTGAAAGTGAATGTTGCTAACTAGTTCTTTGCAAACTACATAATGTTACACCATTTATGTCCCAATACATGGTGGCAAAGCTCCAGAAAAAAAAAAAAAAAAGTAGAACTTAAATATCAGGAACCCACTGATCCATCTACAGTCCTTCATCAGTGATTTCCAAACCTGATTATGTATCAAAGTCACTTAGAGTGACATTGGAAAAAATAAATAAACAAAAGGCACAGCATTTACCCCAAAACCTACTGAATCAGAATATTCTGGGTTGGGCCAATGCATTAGTAATATTTTCATCACTATAACAAAATAACTTAGATAATAAACTAATAAATATACATATATATTGGGGCTGGGGATATAGCTCAGTTGGTAGAGTGCTTGCCTCGCAAACACAAGGCCCTGGGTTCAATCCCCAGCACTGAAAAACAACAACAACAACAAAACAAAAAACATATATTTATGTATAAAAGCACACTAAATGTTTTATGTATATGTGTACATAAATACACGTGTTTATATTTGTGTATGATACATATCCAGAGATCAAACTTCTTTGATCAGGCCCTACCTTCTAAAGGTTCAGCCCCTTCCAGAGAGCACTGCCCTGGAGACCAAGTCTTCAACACATGGGCCTTGGGGGTCAGTGCAGATGCAAAGGGAGGAGGGTTACTTCGACTCACATTTTTGAGGTTCCAGTCCTTAATCAGAGGTCCCATCCTTTGGGCCTGTGATGAAGGAGCACATCATGGCAGGAGTAGGTGGCATAGTGAAACCACTCACTCATGGCCAGGAAGCGGAGGAAGAGAGAGAAGAAGGAGCCCGCTTCCTACAGTCCCCTCAGTGACCTAAGGCCCTCCCACCAGGCCCCACCTTTCAAAGGCTGAAACAACCCCCCAAAGCTCTACCCTGGGCACCAAGCTGTCAACTCATGGGTCTTTGAGGGATATTCAGAATCCAAACTGTAGCAGTCAAGGACAGATTTAGAATTTTGCATGGCCTGAATTTTATACAGTTTAGAATCTCTCTTTACTAAAAGGAATATAAAAGTACCTTTCTTGGACTGGGGTTGTGGCTCAGTGGAAGAGTGCTTGCCTAGCATGTGTGAAGCACTGGGTTTGAATCTCAGCACTACATATAAATAAATAAAATAAAGGTCCATCAACAGCTAAAAAAGAATTTTAACTACCTTTCTTTTATAGATTTTACAAAAATATGTGACCATATGGATTTATGCTAAGCGTCTATACTGCTTATGCAATGCAAGATGATTTTTCCCTTGGTATCTTTCCTTTTCCTTTCTTCTTTGTGGCATGTTCTTGTGCTGTTTTTCTACTTCCTATTTCTTGACACACCTCCTACCCTCTGAATAGATTCATTACTAGATTTGGAGTCAAAATAACTGCCGAGCTTTCTGAGAGATAGACACGTATGTGTGAGAGAAAACTGGCAGGGGAGGGAGGATTTGATAAATATACATTTTCCTTTTCATTCTCAGTACTGGGGTTGAACTCAGGGCCTCACACATTCTAGGCAAATGTTCTAGCACTGAGCCATGCTCCCAACCCCACACAACTGCATTTTAAACATTCGATGAGACAATTCATTCCATCTGTGGAAAGTGATCCTGTTCCTTATCACAAGACCAAGTATGCATTCATTCATTCACTCACCTCCTCATTTATTGATTCAACAAATATCTGTCAAGTATCTGTTACATAGCAGGAATATGCTAGATTGTAGGGAACACACCAATGAATACAGTGATTTGTCCTTACCTCTTATGAACTTGAAGTCTGGTAGGAAAGACAGACATTAAAACTATACAAATAAAAACTCATTACAATTGAAGGAAGGAATAAAAATATGAGCTATGAGAACTTTAAAGAGGAGACCTAGTTTAAGGAGTGAGTTGTCATGTTTTAGAGCTCTCAGAGAACCACAACCAATAAAGTGTGTGTGTGTGTGTGTGTGTGTGTACACAGGCACACACATGTGCATATGTGCACAGATTTATTGTAGGACTTAATAAAGTGTGTGTGTGTGTGTGTGTGTGTGTGTGTGTGTGTACACAGGCACACACATGTGCATATGTGCACAGATTTATTGTAGGACTTAATTCATGCCATTATGGAGACTGAGAACTCCCATGGTCTGCTATCTGCAATGAAACCTGGTGCTATAATTCAGCTCAAGCCCCAAGGCTCAGGAACAAGGAGGGCCAGAGAAGCTGGATGCTGCAGCTCACACTTCCTACAGCTTCTCCAACTTCTTGTTAAGCAGATTGGATGAGACCCACCCACATTGGTGAAGGCAATATGCTTTCTCAGTCTACCAATTGTAATGATAATCTCTTCTGGAAACACCCTGACAGACCGACAGACACTCATAGAAACAAAGTTCACCAGCTATCTGGGCATCCCTTAGTCCAGTCAACTTGATACAGAGAATAGCCCATCACAGGACATTTAAGCAGACATCTCAAAAGTGAAGAAGAATAAAACACCCAAATAACCAGAATGCCTATCTGACAAAAAGATAGACAATAGCAAGTATTAACCAGAGAGAGGAGAAATTTGAATACTTGCACATTGCTGGTGGGATTGTAAAATGATGCAGGCCCTTTGGAAAAGGGTTTGGTGGTTCCTCCTTGATGAAACGTGGTTACCATATGTCCCAATTCCACTGCTAGGTGTATGTCAAAAAAATGGATGATGTTAAGTCTACCTGAAAACATGTTCCTGCAAACTCATGGCTGCATTATTCTCAGTGGCCAGAAAGAGGAAAGAACCCAAAGCCCAGGAGTTGACAAGGGGAGAAGCAAAGTGTGCTGAGTGTTGCAGTGGAAGGTGACTCCACCAGGACACAGAGGGAGGCGCCATGCAGCAGCTGCTGCATGGCCTGGGGAGCAGCACCAAGGGGAGGAGCCAGACAGAGGTCCCCTGCCGTCTGCGCGTGAGAAATCCCCAGAAGAGGTGGGTCCACAGCTGCGGAAACAGGTTAGCTGTCGCCAGGACAGGAGGAAGGGAAGAAGGCGGAGGAACTCTAATGGGATGGGTTTCTTTTGGGGAGACAGAACATTCTGGGGTTAGAGTGTGTCGCTGGTTACTTGAGCTTGCACAGTTCAAAAAAGTGTATTTCATTGTGTTGAAGTTTTATCTAAATGTAATAAAAATTTTAAGAAAGAGCCTAGATTGGAAATAAACATACACATATTTATTGTCAAACTTTGTAATGCCATGTCAAGTATAATAAAGCTGACAAAACCTAAAATAAATACATACTTTAAAACTGTTAAATATTTTTAAATCATAATGTAAAACATACAGAACCCAAACACAGACCACATTTATGTTTCATGCAGTTATTTATAATGCAGATATATAAATATTTACAACTTTTGAGCAATTTCAGAGAAAATAATAACTCTTTCCATATGTAATCTGATCACAATAGTCCCCCCTCCCCTGAGTCCTTCTGCCCCTTAAGAAACTGCTGCTTTCTCATCCTTCTCACATCTCCCTGGTTACTGCTGGTTCTGCCACTGACTATAGTCAGTCAGCACTTACTTGAAAATTTCTTTTTCAACATGTTAAGTTAAAGGAAATGTGGGAAAGCTTTGGTGTGGGCAACTTGGACACTTATGGACCAGGAATGTCTCATCGTCGGTAATACCTGGAAGTTCCTTAGGAGTTTTAAACTCTCCTTGGAAACATTGCTCACACACACAAACTGCCCCCTCTCCAAGACACCTAGCACTGAATACTACAACCAAGAAATAATCATTAGACATCTGCTCTTTGAAAATCCACAGGTGGTGCTTTACATGATTAATTCTTATGTATTTGAAACCTTAAAGTAGTACAAAATAATTACATGTTTACATCTGACAAACACTTTTGTAGGAAGGCAAAGCACATTCATATGTCTACATTACTGTTTTACAAAGGAAGTCACAAAATTATACATTCATTGGTTTGCATGGATGCTTTTACCAAATTGGAATATTTGGCCTCATAGAAGTTTTTCAACATAAGAAAGCAAAAATATGTGAAAAATGTGGTAATGAAATACAAACCCTTTGTTCAGCTTTTACTCTCTTCATAGTACCATGTTTTAAAAAAACTGTAGTAAAATTCTCAGAACGTCACCCTGATCATGTATTTTATTATTTGATATAAATCTACTGCAGGTATAGCATTCAAATTTGTTAATAAATAAGAAGGTGATGATCTAGGAGCAATAACTTTTACCCTATCATAGTCAACGGCATTTACAAATTTTTCAAGTACCTTTAACTTTTGTACTGAATTAATTCTGGAAGATTATGCTATATTCAAGGTGAGTAGAATGAGCACAACCTTTAAGAACACTTTAAAAGCACTGAGTTCTGTAGAGGTAAACATGATTAAGACGGTGCTTGGTGATCCTTGCACTGAGCATTAAGTAGGATTTGCACCTTGCACCAGGAACAAACTCCTATGCAGTCATCTCTGGGCATTAAAATTCGTTTTTTTTTTTTTTTTTTTTTTTTTTTTTTTTGTTATTTGTATGTTTTGTTTTAAGTTAGAAGTAAAATATCTATGGCTAATTGGTTTCCTGTAAACTGCTGATAATTATTATGTACCCCTCTGAAGGCAATTCTGTAACTAGCAGTTGCAACACTGTGAGGGGCTAAAGAGAAACAGCCAGGAAACATTGTTTCTCCACTGAGATTCAGAGCCTCCAGGGAGAGTTAGGAGAGGAATTCTGGAGAGTCCGGAGCTTTGGTCTCTTCAACTTGCTTTGAAGACGATCCTCTCTCCTCAGTGGCCAGCACTTTCTATCCTGGGAATAGGAAACAGAAGACTTTCTTCTGCGTTGTGTCTTTTAGTGGAAGGCTGTCCTTGGCTCTGAACTCTCATCCACTGAAGTCGTGGTCCCAGCTGTCAAGGCACAGGTACAATGTCCGGGAAGGCCAGGGGCCCAGGACAGCTCTGTTGTCTTCAGTGAGTCACTCTAGTTCCCAGGATGCACCAGGGTTCCTGCAAGTGCAAGCAAACATGTGTCATCAGGACACTTGTGCATACTGGAGGTGCCAACAGAGTACACGTTCTAGCACAGACAGCGTGCACTCTGGCTGGGGTCACCCAAAGAGCAACAGCCAGTGCTCTTCAGCTAGGACAGGGAAACTATTCTCCATGGCACCCTCATGGTGGCTACAGGGATCACACATCTGTTAAACCCAGCAGAATGCACAACACAGTGAACCCTAAAGTAACCTTGGGACGTTAACAATACTACATCTCTACTGCTCCATCAACTGCACCCAAGGAGTCATGCTAGGACGAGATGCAGATAACCCTAAAGATGACAAAACGCTGCTCGATTTTTCTATACACTTAAAATTGCACAAAAATCAGATATTGATTTTTAAAAATGTATTGCAAGGGACTTCACTGGACCATTACAAATCCTCCCAAGCAGAGCAGATGCTTAAGAACACAGATGCTAGAACCAGACTGCCTGGGTTTACATCCCAGCTCCTCCACTTAGGGGCTTTGAGACTTCAGGCAAGTCACTTGACTTCTCTCTGCCTCCTTTGCTCCTTCAAAATGAGGAAAAATAGAGTAGTCATCCCTATCTCATGGGGCTCCTAGCTTAGAGCAGTTTCTAGGGCACAGTAAGTGCCACATAAGGGTCAACTGTCACCATCATTATTATCTTTCATAGAGGAATTGCCCCAGGAAAGCCAGATCTCTGTTTCTTCCCTCTCCTGCAAAGAAACAAAATGACTTTCCAGCAAGCGCCATGGAGATGGAGAGTCCCTGTGGGAAATGGCAGGTTTGGAGGGGCCCAAGGATGAGCAGAGCGCCAAGAGAGAATGTTCCCTCGTGACTTCCACTTACAAGTCTCACCAGAGTCCTTTGAGCTTAGATGGAGTCTGAAGGCATCTGGTAGTTTCCATAGGATTCCAGGCTTTGGCAGCTGCTGTGGGATACATAAGAACACTAATGAGCCACTGTTTCCAGCAGGAAGGGAGGAAAATGTTTAGAATGTTCACAGCATGCATTGTGCAAGAATGCAGCTTACCTAGCAGGGACAAATTTCCTTGCTGCAAGAGAAAGAAAACCATCCTTTAGACCAAATGACTTTTAATTGCAAATCCAGACACAATATGACCTGATCATCAGGGCCTGCAAGCTCAGTGCACCTGGGCTCTGTAACAATCAGAGCGGGAACACGACCAGGTTACTAAAGTAAATGCACAGTGCACAGCCTTCAAAGGACACGGCAGCTTTCTGACGGCAGCCACTAGTCAGAGGCTTTGCCATTTCATGACAAGCCCAAAATCAGGATTTTTTTTTTAACATGAAATTTTCTTATTTCTTAAATGTCTGAACTTAGTTTAAATTTGTTTAAAATACTCTGTAGACCAAACAATCCATGAGTTTGAATAGATGGGTTTGCATATTCCTTAGGAGGTATCTCCAAGTTTAAGACTGTATTCCAAATACTCTTTAAAGAAATGATTTCATCCATTTCCCTGGGGGCACAAATCAACCAAACTCCAGAGACAATACGGTATTGAATACAAATAGCGCCCCCTGGAGTTGAGCAATATTAGCATCCTTGCATTTATTTTCCTAAAACACTTCAAACTTTGGGATGCTTATGAACTCTTTTCTACAACTTTTGCTTAATAATAAGACAGATGTTACAGTTTGCCCAATAACTAGATTGTAGTTACTGTATGAATTTGCAAGAGAAACCATCAATCATCAATGACAAAAAATTACTATGTTCAAAAATATTTTTGAAGCACATTCAAAAACTCCCTCACCTTTTTTCCGAAAGTTTTTCAGAAGCCAGAGGAGAACTGATGTCACTGTCAGGAGAGAGATTCCTGCAGCAGAAAGTCCAGCTGCCAAGGGAATGCTGGACTCGGGCAGAGCTACGGCAACAGAGGGGAGGGTGGCCATGAGGACCTGGCTTGAAGATCTTCCTGCCCGTCCACGTCACCTTTTCTGTTACATTGGTGCCCGGGTAACTTGAACTGTCTGGTTCAAGTCATGAGGCAGAGGTGGCATAACAGGCTGTTGAGACCCGTCCAGCCCACCTTGGCTGCCCACCGCTGCCAGGCAGAACTCTACCCTGCCTGCTGGATGCTGGCTGCACCTGCGTCCTCTCTCTCTCTCTCTCTCTCTCTCTCTCTCTCTCTCACACACACACACACACACACACACACACACTTCCATTTCCCCCTCTTCCTTTCCTCTCCAGGTCTCCTTTGCCATTTGTCGGAATTCTCCCCTTTCCACCCACATGCCCAGTCTCCGTCTCCTGCCTATCTCCATAAGCATAAATGTGCCCAGCTGGGTAACCATTCTGAGATGGACACAAGGCATCTTTAATCGCTATGGCAACAGGGCTCCCTCACTTCTCTCTGGTCACCCGGCAGCCAGCCTCAGTCAATGCATCACCTTCACAGGTAGGCAGCGTCCCAGACCAGTGTCCTGTGGCACCACACGTCAGAGCCGCAGAGCCATTGAGCGTCCAGCCTTCGGGACACGCAAACTCACACACAGTGCCAGCCACAGGCTCTCCACTGCAGCTCACGTTGACCTTTCCTGGAGCTGCCAGGCTTGAGCACTGCACCACTGTAAATGACAGACACAAGGGTGGAGGTTAGGAAAACTGCTGGAAGCTTCTAAAGCACCCTAAGTCACCAAGAAGTGCAGCTTATAAACCCTGCATAGGACTCAGCATGTAGGAAATTAGGACCAAAGCCCCTGAAGCCACTGAGGGTCGCAATCTTACGAGGCATGTGACCTGAACTCCCCCTACCTTGGCAGGAGGGGACCTCGTGTGTCCACTGTCCCTGAGATGTGCACTCCAGCTGAGCTGATCCGTGTAGGTCAAAGCCGTCCTCACAGTGGAAGGTGCAAGAGGACTTGTAGGGGAACTTCCCAGTGGGGGAAGGAGTGCACCTCACAGAGCCATTCCGGGGCGCAGAGAGAGCAGCACACTGCACAGCTGGAAGGCAAGAGCGAGCCCTGTGGAGCCTGTGTGTGCCAGGTGGCCGCAGGGTTCTCCAGGCAGCCAAGCCTGGGCTCCCTGGTGGCTTTTATCTTAAATCAAATGAAAACAAAGACAGCACCCTAACATATGGGCTGTCAAAACCAAGTGTGTCCCTGAGAGACCACATATGATTTACTAAGATGACCACCAAAAGAGCTTCCCCTGGGGTTGGATAAGAGCCTGGGTTGATGAGGGTGAGTGGGGACTGTCCTCGCGTCTGGAGGCTCACCTTTGCAGGTGGGAGGAGGAGCACTCCATTCCCCAGAGGACGTACACCGGCTGGTCTCCGTGCTGCTTGGCAGGTAGCCCTCATCGCAGCTGACGGAGCAGGAGGAACTGTAGCTGAAGGTCCCAAAGGGTGCAGTGCAATCCAACCTTCCATGCTCAGGGTCCTTCTGTGCTTCACAGGTCACAACTGCAAAGGGGACCCAGGTGAGTTCTGCCCAGCCCTCACCTCCGACGGCGGGAGGAAGACAGGCTCTGACTGGTCCAGGGAGGGAAGATATGCAGGCCACACTCCAGAGCAGCTGGGAGGGAAGGGGCCTCGGTCCCAAGTGAAGGGGGAGGTGACAACAACTTACCTTGCTCACACTCGAGTCCACGGAAGCCGGGCTGGCACCTGCAGGTGTAGTTGTTGACGGTCTCTATACACTCGCCATGGCCACTGCAGGAGGCCTGGGTGCAGGCAGCTGCAGGAACACAAGCCACCAGGACAGTTGTTGTGCTTGTAAAGAATTTGTTACTGTTGGGATCAGCAGTGTGCCGTGGGCATCACCTAGGGTACCAGGTGCCTGGGATTTTAATGGTGCTGCACAAAATGCCAGATCTGAGCTCCAGGCTCATCTTTTTGTATCGGATACTAATGTTGGAGACGTGGGGAGGAGCTGCAGCTGTACCACGCTTGGGTGTCCCTGCGTCACTAGCCGGAAGACAGTTCCCCTGCCAAAACTAAACGAGTGACTGAGCTGCCCCTGGGTCTGTGTGGCCCTCCCGTGTGCGCTCAGGCCACACAGTACACAGGTTCCTGCCTACGTCTGCTCAGAGGAGTAAAGGGGGCCTTAGCCGGGACACATCGTATCCTTCAGAGCCACGGACCACAGTGGAGGCCAGCTGCTGCCACTGCGAGTCCTCAGCACGCGGCGGCCTGAGCTCCCTACCTGTGTAGCACAGCGCGAGCTTCCTCTTGCTGCATCTCTCATCGTTCCACATGCCGGAACCTTCTGGTCTCTTGATGTAGATCTCCACGCAGTCCTCGTTGTTCTGCTTGTTGTTTGGTTCTCCTGGAGCCCAGTTCTCGGCTTCTTCGGTCAGGGGCTTCTGGGTCCCCACCCAGACCCACACGCCATTGACCTTTCTGATTCCGATCCAGTAGTAACTTGGAGAATAGCTCAACGTGGCGTTCAGGTACTCGATCTCCTCCTTGTTTTGAATTGCGACCAGATGTGTGTACCTCTGCTGACAGTAAGCGCTGGCCTCGTCATAATTCATCCTTCTCCTGGACACACTGTAAGTCCAGGCTGCGCTCTCTCTAAGGAGGAGCACTGGGGGGGAGCGAGAAAGAATGGCAGCGTTTAGTTTAAATAAATGCTAGGGTTTAAATTTAAAATGCTAGGGTTTAACTCTGCTCACTGGGTCTTTGTTGTCTTATTTTGGGCATAGTCTGGATTAGGATGACAAAGTCATTCACCTTTGGAAAAGTAGGAGGCAATATGAGAGAAAGTAGCATCACTGTGCCTCGCTCTGCGCCTGGCCACCCCAGGGCTCTGTTCTCACCCTCCCAACAGCCTTGTGATTCTGCCTCTGATTCTGCAGTACTGAGCCTTAGTATGAGCTACCAGGCGTCATGCGAGGCACTCACAACCAAAATCATATCTTTGGGAATATGAAGTCACCACGACCGTCAGATTGCTGCCTTCTTCAGATTTGTCCAGGTGCCCCCAGACACCTACACTACCTATCACTGAATTGTCACAATGCCTGCATAGACCATTTTTGATCAATATTTACACAGATGGAAATAGGACACTAAGAAGTCAGTTTCCCTCACGCCAGGCAGGTAGAGGCCGGGCTGCTGCTAAACACCCAGCACGCACAGGACAGCCCCACACCAGGAAGAATAACCTGGTCTCCGGTGTCAGTCGGGAGGAGATGAGAAGACCTGGCCCATCTCATGACAGCGACTTACCAAAAGTGAGAGTGGAGAGAATCTGTGAAGCAATCATGACTTCAGGCTTCTTCTCACCAGTGGGCTAGACTTGAAGAGTTTTCCTGGGGAGAAAAATTGATTACAGAAGGAAAAGTTAGGCAGCCAGTTACTCAAATCATTCTGATGTTTAAGGCACCAGCATGAGGTTTAGGATAAAGGATCCCAGTGCCACGTATTTATCTGAAAGGTGTTACTGGAATGAATAAATACAAAATTTAAGATTTTCCTCATTTAGGCAAAAGAGACAAGACAGGCTTTAACCCCAATACAATTAAAGCTTGCATGGATCTCTTATCAGAAGGCTGTCTGCACATGGGTTCATACTGATGAATCTGCCTCCTGGCCCAAGGCTGCTCTTGCAAAGAAGGCTGCACTTACTGTTCTGCGCTGGTCCTTGGGCTGAGACTGCTCAGGTGAGTGGCGATGGTCTCTCTCCTTCTCCTGGGTGTTTCTGATGTGAAGTCAGCCAAGCCCTGTTGAGCATCGCCTCTGCTGGGCCCTTTATAGCAGGGCTTGCTTCCTGTGAACAACGGGAGACTCTCCAAATCCAGCCAGGAGGAAATCCTCAACGGCATCCAGAAATTTTCCCGGGAATATCCACAATGTTAAAAATTACAATGATGTCAGAAGTGCTGCCCCAAAGTTAATTCTCCCCCTGATGCCTTTGTGTCTTACACACACTTTCATTGACATGACATAGAGGCCTGACTTTTCATTCTAATAGCATGAAGTCTAGCTTCTCAAAATTGTTTCAAGACTTTGTTTATTGTAGTGCTGCTCACGTAACTGTGGCAGCAATCAGCTTCATACACGAGTAAGCTTAGGATTTCTATTGTCTGTGCTTCTTTGTCCTCAATTTTCTCATCTGTAGCTGTCAATGCTGGATCAACAGTCACGTTCTGTTTCTTGTTCAGTCACCAACTTAGCACATTTATTGTGGGCTGTCTCCCAGGGGAATCATCGAAAGGAAGCATTATTCCTCAGGATCTGCATGTTGGCTATAGCTAAATTACTTAGAGTAACATCTTCCACTCAAATATTTGAAATAGCACCTTGTTTTCACAAACTGAAAAAATGAGAAATAGATTTAGATGTTCACAGTTTGTTCTGTGAAAAAATAAAGATTAAAAACTACATCTACTCATATTAGCTAACACAAATTTTATTTAAATATGTCAAAATATGCACTTCAAAGAATAAAAACTGGGGAAAAATGTTAACAATGACCCCTTCTTTGTTGGAAACTTTGAGGCAGTTTTTATATCTTTCATGATTGTTTTCAACATTTCCCAATTTTCGCCATGACCCCTTTCTGCAGTTTTGTTTTGTTTTTTCTTTCCTACAGAACACAGTTTTCAGCATCTGTGTCTAAATGCCACTGAGTGATGTACGTAGAGTCCTACGTTCTTGTGCTTAAGTGTGACGCTGCTTTTGGGTAGATACAGTCGTCCCATCCATTTCCATCTGGCATCTTGTTTAATTTAAGTGACTGTGACAGCAAGTGGGTCATTTCTGCCTCCATGTTCCTTGGGTTTTTAGAGTTCAAGTCAAGTTAAGGACTTGAACTTTAAGAGGAAAGGCCTCTCAGCTGACGTGAGGACAGGTGGGAAAGGCTTGTTTTTCTCTTGTGTGTTCTGCATCTTTCTGTGTTCACAAAGATACCAAGACATGGGCCAAACTAGGAAAAACAAGGAAAGTTCCAGGAAAATTCTGGTGATTAATAAAAGGAACAAAACCATCTTCACTAGTTTGATTCAACTTCTATCAAAAAGCTGTTAACTACTACTACTGTTAACCAGAATTGAAACCCCACCCTCCTCCACTATGTGTCCCAGATATTGAAGGTACTCCAGCTCCGCATCCCACTTTGCATTGCTAGATAGGACTTTCGCTACTCACACCTGTGAAAGAAAATTACTCACAGTTGACTCACATTTCAGGGAAGGATGCAATACTGGGGTCATACACAATCTGTCACGGTGATGAGGTCACACAGTCTGTATATATTTTACTTTTTCCATGAATTAAGAATACATGCTCTGTTGTTTTTTTAACAAAGCATGGTCAGATATGCATTGTAGCCAAACCTCAAGACAAAATTTATTTGCCATGTCAGTGAAGGGCCTGATGAGCATTTTGTAAGTAGAAATTAGTTAGAAAAAGTCTTAGATAATCCATTTACTATTATGGTTATTTATTTATTTGCTTAGTTATTTCATAACTAAGTACATAGTTTATCTCTTCCCTTTCTTTAATTTAAAGATACAAATAGAAGGAACCCAATGGTGACATGTCCCTATTTCATTTGCAAACATATGTCCTAGACCCTCATCTCTGATCTCTAACCTTGTTGAGTCCCCATTCTGTGTCCAGCCCTGTTCTTTGTGCGGTGACATCAGCAGGAGGGAGTAAGTGGACAGAGGACACCAACCAGGCAGGCTGGCTCTGCCTGCAGGGAGCTGTGCACCTCCAGCCGCACCTCCCTTGGGAAACTGACTCAAAATCGAGTTCCCTCCAAGGCCAAGGGTAACATGACTGCTGGAAATTTGTCCTGAGAAAGCTTCCGGGAGAAATTCAGTATCACAGGAAGGACAGGAGAAAGGAGCGGGAGAGGTTGGTGAGGAGGGTGATTAGAACCCAGCGTTTAAGCCGGGTTAGGTCCACTCTCCCTCCCAAGCGTCCTGCGTTCTCCCAGGACGGTGCCCTTGTCCCTGGCCCTGGGTGGGAGCTGAGAGGGAAGGGCTTTCTGCAGGCTCCCCGGGGTCTCTGAGCAGGCCGCAGGCCGACCTCCCCTGGAGAGGCCCCAGGACGACAGGGCCAGGGGAGGGAAGCAGAGGGACTCTGGGCTGCCCCCATTTGTGCTGTGAGGGTCTCAGGAGGGGCTCTCACCTGGGCAGGGGCTGGGAGAGGAACTGGGCGAGACTTGAGTAGGGGGAGCTGTTGAGGATTATCCCCCTTCTACACAAAACTCCCCCAGAGACAGGCCAGCGAGAGGGGCCTCGGCTCCAGAGTCTCCCAAGCTCTGAGGACGTTGGCTGAGTGTCCCCGGGACAACCTCCCTTTGAGGGATGCCTCCCCACCCGCTCCATGGGGGAAAGGAAAGAGAAAAGAAGGAGGCGCAGACACAGGCCCAGCCGGGTTGCGCCTCCTGGGCTGCTCTGTCGGCTCCCAGGCGCCAAGTGTTCCCGCTTGGTCTTCCCTTTTCCTGGAAGTCCCTTGTCCCCCTCCACACCCTTCAATCGGACATGGAGAGTGTTAACCACTTTTGCTCCTGTGTCTGGGCCCCAGGCCGTCTCGCCTTCATGGTGAAGGGGCGACCCTGAGGGAGGGAGGGAGAGCCAGCGTGAGGCCTGGGGTCCCCAGGCCTATGAAAAGTGAATCGTTTCTAACCAAGGAAAAGGAATAGCTGCTGATGAATTAACACAAGTGTATACGTTTATTAATTTATTCCCTCTTCTCCTCTGTTTCCAGAGGACTATGAATTCCACTTATTCTCCTTCTTGATCTTCCTGGATGATTCTGAGACTTAGAATTTTGATGTATTTTGTGCTTCCTGTTTGGCAGCCTCTTATCTTGAAGCTTCTGCTCTCTGTGTGAGGATTAAGGACCAACTAATGGGAATATCTTCCAAATGAGCCAACTCTGGTGAATTCCCAGAGCGGAAGAAACAAACAGGGGTGGGCAGGTTAATTAGCAGAACTTTTCCTGAATGTAGCCAGACTGCTGACCATTGTTAACACAGGAGAAAAAATACCCTGGATTTCAGAAAAGCCCCCTGACTTGTTGTCCTTGGCCCCCTGTACTGCTTGTTTTGTAAGTTAGAAGTTTCCTACAGGAGTATTATTAGCTTTGTTCTCAGAGCCTCACATCAGAAGGGTCTAGCCTGGTCACTTCTTAAAGCATCACTTTGAATTTATTGTTTCAGAAACAAAATGAAACAATTCCAAATGGATCAAAAAGGACACCAAATGGTGATGAAAAGATATCATTCCCCCCCAAAGTAAAAATAGGTGATTTCAAAGAAGTGAAGTAGAAGAAAATCCTGAATTTTCTACATCTCTATGACTCGATAATTGATATGACTCATTAGGTAAGCAAGCATTTTCTGTTTTGGAATGACCGTATTAACCTGGTAGCAATGAATACTAAGTGCTGTGATTTAGCAGAAGAGATTACTATCTTGCACTATCACGTCTGTGACTTCATCTCAGTTTCTCCACCTGGGAGCCAAGGGTACTGGACTGCAGTCTTGCTGGCTGTGACACAATGATGGACATAATGATGACACAGGAAAACACTGTTTTAACACAGTGGTCATTACTTTTCCTAGTGGTGAAGCTTTTAGGATAGTTCATATCATGGTCCATAATCAGTGTCCTCTGAAGACAAACACTTTCCATACATGGCTTCATACAAATTTTAAAAAGAGTGAAAGAGTACAGAGGAGAAAACCTAGGTTATCCACCTAGACAGGGTGAATACCCACCTGGGTTTTTCAGCTACTGAATGGCAGAGCTGGCATTCAGACCCACATTTGTGACTCTCAGGCCCGGGTCCTGGGTCCTTTCTGCGAATCCACGCCTGCTTGAGCAGATCTCAGCAGGGGAGTGGCCCTTAGTTTTCCCACGAGAAAGTGTTGTAGAACTTCCCCCACGACAGCTCTGGAAGCTTAGTGTCCTCAGCTGGGACCTTCTGAGCAGCTCCTGAGACATGGAAGTGGTTGCCAGGTGGGTGTTTGGGAGGTGATCCCAAGAAACAGTGTAGGGAGTGAGGGGTGAGGCCAGGGAAGGAGGACCTCAACAGAAGGCGTGTTGGTCCTCGAGTCGCCCCTGGGCAACCTGGCTCCGTCTCAGGGGACGCTGGGAGACAGTACAGACACCTCAGCTTGTCCCAGCAGGGGCAAGAGGGCAGTCTGGGGGAGGGCTGCTCCTGCAGGGCTGGTTCCCTGCCCTTCCAGGTGGAATCTGTGGCCAGAGGAAGCGCTCCCCAAGGAAGAGCCGGCTGGAGTTTGGCGGTGATGTCACCTGCACGTACTCTGAGGGACAGACGTGGTGGGCTCTCTGCTTCCCATCATCCGGAGCAACCTCCCACACCTAGACCACACGCATTCACCATCTCACAGATTCCGGGCAGGGAGGGGAAGCTGCCGGCCCATGGCAAACTAAAGACACTCTAGTGGGCCGTGGGTGGCAGAGCGGGCCCTGGCCCACGCCTGCCTGCGCCCAGTCTGTGCTCCGGCTGCCGCTCGGCTGCTTAAGAGACCTGCGGCTTGGCCGCCCTGCCCGCTGCGCAGCCCTCAGGCCGGAGGCTGCAGGGGCTCCAGCGGCACGGCCAGCGCACAGAAGCCTGGGCCCGGCCCACGCAGCGCTCTCCATGCCGAGGCCGCTACGGGCCACCGCCCTCCCTGGTCGCTGCTGCCCTAGTTACGCTGAAGTGCGGGCACGATTCGGGGAGTCAAGACGCCGGCTTCGCAGAGGGCATTTGCTTCTCCCCAGCCCCTGACCCAGCCTGGCTTTCAGCGGATGATGCAAACCACGTGCTGACCGCACCCGGGCTGGAGTGCGTGAGGCTGGCTCCGCTGCTGGGCCCTCCTCACAGGCTCAGGCCCCTGGCAGCCCGAGAGGAAGGCTGGCGCTCCTCCTCCCGCTTTCTCACTGCCAAGGGACGCGCCCTGGGGAAAGCTGCCCAGCTACCCGAGGGTGGGCTCGGGGACGCAGAGCCAGGGGCTGCGCGTCCCGCACCAGGGGAGAGCCAGTGGTGTCGGCCCACAGGACCACGGGAGGCCCCGGGCACACAGTTGCCCTGAACTGATGCAACTCAGACTCCAGAGACAGAGCTGAGCCCTGAAGACCTGCTCAGGGAGGAAGGCCTACTTAAGCACAGAGCCTCCGCAGGGCTCCCAGGGAATAGAAGGGACCACGAGGGAGGGACCACCAGGGAGGGCAGGCACGGAAGTGCTGGGGACTGGATCCGCCAAGTCGTGCTTCACCCAGGTACCCACAGGCCACCTTGAGGAGAGCTTTATGTATGATTTTAAAACATGATTTAAAATAATAATAATAAAATATAAGGGGCAGCAGTAGAGTAGAGCAAGAGGATCCTGGGAGGACGGGAGAGAGAAGGTCCTGGGGAATGAGCCTGACCAGTTTATGCACGTGCTTGTCCACCCATGGCGTAATGATCCCCACCATTATGTGCAATGATAATGACCAATAAAACACACGAATGGAAATAACCCTCCTTAAAATATCTGAGAATTCTATGAGACGTGAAAATGGAGGCCGGCCACCATGCCAGGAGGTTATAACCTTCTACTAAAACTGGTCCACGCTAGCACAAAAGCAGGAAGCTGACCTGTCTTCTGATGAGGCCGATAGACAGAAGGGTGGGCCTGAGCCAATTTCTTGGGTAACCAGAGGGCATCTATCAGGGGCACAATTTCTTCCTTGTTTTTAATAGATTTCCCCTCTGCGGTTAGCATTCCCCTTTCCCTGTAAATAGCCCCATGAATATGGGCAGTTGCAAAGGCATAACGACTGTCCATGTATACAGTCAAATTTTTTTTTTGTCTTTTCCCATCGTTAGAGCCTTAGTCATGGCTATCAGTTCTGCCTTCTGGGCAGAGGTGCCTATTGGTAGAGGCTCAGCCCAAATTACCTCTGTCTCAGTCACTACTGCTGCACCCGCATACCTTTGACCCTGATGTAGAAAGCTGCTCCCATCTGTGAACCATACTGCATCTACATCAAGCAGCGGATGATCTTGCAGGTCTTCTTTAAGCCCATGAACCTGGGCTAGGATTTCCGAGCAGTCATGTATGGGTGTGTCCAGGTCAGGGTCAGGAAGCAGTGCAGCAGGGTTGAGGGCTGAGGGTGCCTAAGTCCTCATGTAGAGCTTCGTCCAACAAGGTGGGAGAATTTTGAATCCCTGCGGCAATCTCGTCCAGGTAAGTTGTCCATTGATACCCTCATCAATGTCTGTCCATTTAAAGGCAAATAGCTCTTGGCTCTTTGGAGCTAGAGGCAAGCTGAAAAAGGCATCTTTTAAATCCAGCACCGTATACCATTGTCTGTAAGGAGGAAGTACACTGATTCCGACCCAGATCATGCACTCTGGAGTTCCCAAGTTGTGGTCGATTACTCGGGAGTCTGTTTCCTTCTTTTTCTGCTCTCCCTCCCTGCACTGCTACTGCTAATGCTTTGGTTATTTCTCTAGTAGCCCTAAGCTGCTTTTCCTCTGGTGCATCTCTGTTATTGAATACCCGCTGGGCTATTCTCATTAAGTCTTGAATACTTTTCCTCTATTTTTTGTAACTTACGCCTTATGTCCGGTGCTGCCTGGTTAACAAAGCTCGTTACTACTGCTGCCTGATTCTCTGGGGACTCTGGATTCATAGGAGTATACCGTCTAAATGCCTCCATTAATCTTTCTAAATAAGCTGAGGGTGATTCCCGTTTTTCTTGTATCCAAAGTTACTGTAAGGTGGGCAGGAACTAGAGAAGGGAACTGATGAAACACTGGTTATCTAGCAAAACAATTTCTTTCTGCCCAAGAACTGTGTGCCTGAGATCAATGTAAGAGCTGATAGGACTCCTGTACAGAGCCTCCCCAGGGAGGTTACTGCCACAGCAGTTAGGCATCTTGTGCTCCTACACAGGAACACTCCCAGGTACCAGACATGCTACAGTCATGAAGTCAGGGACCCCAATCTCAGTCATTGTTGTCCCATTTTTGCTATTGTACATTATACTTTTTCTTAAATGTCATTTTAAGAAGTTTACATATATTGATTTCTGAGTCCCTATGAATATTAGTTAACACAGTCTAACATTATATCCAGAACAGGAATCAATCAAAGAAAGGCTGAGAGAGCTTTTAACTTTTTTTGTGTGTAGCAATATGTTTTTACCTTTTACAATGTGAACCGTTAAACAAATCAGGCTGTCACTAACTCTTAGATATACATTTACATTTAAATTTTTATCTCAGTGAAATAAGTAACCAATTTTACATATACCTTACTGATAATATGTCCCATAATAGAACATTAAATGATAGAAATAAATCCCCAATAAAATGTACTCTTTAAGTTTAATATTACCAGTACAGACAAGTTTATTCTGGAGAATAGCAGCTTGACAAATTTCCTGCTTAAAAAAACTTGTATACCTGGAAAATATGAATACATTTAATATACAAGGAGTGACCATTTTACGATTACCTTGACACTTTAATCTTACTAAATTTAGTTTTTTTAAGAAAAATGTAGACTCTGTAACACAGTACAATACTTTAACAGTTGTTAAACCATAATTGTATACACCCCAATTTTTAAGACTAATTGTTCTAAAGAATAAATCTTAATAGACACAAAGTTAAGAGTAAATTAGTGTTTCTAAGAAATCCTTGCCATTTTACCATGTCATTTTACCATGTAGATTAAACTTTGGCTTATATCAGAACATTAGTATTTCACCTTAGGAAACACCTTAAATAGCTTTAGCTGTCTCACATACACACAACCAACTTAGTTACACACAGACTTGTTGAAACTTGCCCTTTACTTACACACAGACTTTCTTAGCACTTACTTAGACCCTCATGTGTTCCATCACACAGGCACTTTCTTACCCAGAAACATTTTTTTTTCTTTTTATTAAATATATTTTTAAACCCAGAACCTTTTATTTTTCTCTTTCCTATCTGTTGACCCCTTTTTGTCCACATTCTGAAACAACTCTTATGAAATTTTTGAATTTAGACAAATTACTCCGATTTAACAAGATAAAATACTTTGTGGTTTATAGTACTCTAATTGAAACACAGTTGAAACTTTTGGGACCCTTTGTATATAGAATTCCACTTGTTAGGACATAACTCTTAATAACCTTGTTTTTAGTAATGACACAAAGCAATTTTAAACTCTTTTTAATTTACCAACTTATGAAAACACCAATAATGTTTAAGTATGTTACCCCATGTAATTTAAGGAGTTAAAAGTACTTGATGTTATTTAACAATGAACATTTTAACTTTGCAAATTAATCAGATGTCACCAACAAACACATTTGAGTAATCCCATACATGTTAACTCTAATTCACTTATTCTGTAAAAACCAAGATATCAGACAAGTGTCCTGAACAGTATTTGCTGTCTCTTTCCTGTTGAAGAAAAGTCCTAGAAACAATTGATATTAGACATTGTTTAACATCAACATTTCATTAGTTTGACCACCTGGAGACTTGCAAGTTATTTCTAAAGATATTTTACTTTTATTAGTTTACCCAATTTAAATTGAACCTTTTTAAATCACGTGAATAAAAGTATTTGGATCCATTTTTAAATTTTAATTTTAGGAGCGCTCAGTTTTGATACGGACAAAACATGACATTAGTACGACATACAAATAACACAAAATCAAAGGCCTTGTAACTTTATCTCCATTGCAATGTAACAGATGTTCAAAAACTCTAGTTGAATAAAAATAGAACTGATCAAAAAGAAAAAAATCATTAACCTAGGTATGCAGGATCAAAATTATGAGCTCAAAAATACAGCATTAGAGAAAAAACAAAACAAAACAAGAATCCTAGAGAATGAGTTAGTTCTGTGTAGCGACCCAGGAGTTTAAAACGAACACTTTTTTTTTTTTTTTTTTTTTATCTTCAGGTTACTCCCCTTTCCTGCTGAGACTGCTGCAGCCTACATTCCAATGCAGGCTTCAGCAAGGCCAGGCAGGGGGGAGGGAGGATCACCCAGGACTCTTTTAACCCTTTTTTTTCCTGGTTGAAAAATCAGGTTAGGTTTGAATGCAGAAAATCACAAAACATTATTTCTTACTATTTTTGAGGAATGGAGCTGCTGAGCTCTCTGCCTAGGGGGATTGGAGTAAATAAATCTCTCAGGAACAAGGAGAAGGACTGCAAAGTACCCTGCAATGAGTATCCCTAAGCCTAAGATTGGATTAACACAATGAAGAATTTAATAGAAGGCAAGAGTAAAGACCATATAGTACAATACACAAACAGACAGACACATAGCATGCTAAATCAAAAATTGGCTAGCTGGTACTTTGTCAATAAAAACAAACAATTTCCAATTATATCAAAGAGTTGCCCAGGCGCAACACAATGCCCAAATGGGACAAAGAGTTAACCAGATGTGACAAGTCACCCGAATGCAACAGAATTGCCCAGATGCAGTGCAAAATCTGCTCAGATGCAGCGCAAAATCTTCTCAGATGTGACAAAGTCACCAGATGCGATGAATCGCCAGAATGCAGAACAAACTGCTCAGATGTGACAAAAGTCACCAGATGCGACGAATCGCCAGAATGCAGCACAAACTTCTCAGATGTGACAAAAGTCACCAGATGCGACAAGTCGCCCGACGGGTCGAGGGGACGTCTCCCGAGACCCTGCTGGGGTCCTATAGTGCGTCCACCAGGACTATGCCAGCCCAGAACCAGAACCTGCAGGCAATTCAGACCAGAAAACACACGGCAATGCCTTACTCACCGGCTGAAGGTGTCACTTATGACTCTATGATCAGGTGTCTGGGTGGGCTTGGGGATCCCGGACGAGCCCCCATATGTTGTGCCCAAAGGCTCGAGACCCCACAAGGACCACCAGAGACCATGATCAATGCAAGCAGCAAAGAGTCATTTATTAGCAAGTTTGAACCCGGTCCTCTGCGTCCTTAACCAGTGACGCTAAGAGAGGCCCTGAGCCCTTGTCAGCAGGGTTTTTATAATCAAAGGCAAGCAGTTTTACAGTGTTCTTTTAATTGGTTAACATTTGAACAGCTAAACCTCCTCTGGTTGGGTCCGGCCAATCTATTTGATTTTCATTGGGTCCTGTCAGAACTGAACGGTCCTAGTGGAAGAAGGGAGGAGGGAAGGGGTGAACTATGTAGGAGATGAGTCGGGGCTAAGCCCCACTCCCGTTCTTGACGGATAAGGTCTCCAGGCAACCGCACATTCCTCGGACAAATATCTCTTAACAACCTTGGTAAGCACAGGGGCCCAGCAGTCCTGTTTGTCCTTGAGACAGTTAGCAGCACAGATACCACCCTGCTCTCAACAATATCTTCCTGTTGAATTGTTCCCTTTGCTAATATGAAGTGACCTTTGTCTCTTCTGATTAAATTTTGTTTGAAATCTGCTTTGTTGAATATGAGAGTAGCTCCTCCTGCTTGCATTTAGAATCCAATTGCATAAAATATCCTTCTCTATCCTTTCACTTTTATCCTTTTATCACTTTTGTCTTTGCCTGTGAGACAAGCCTCCTGCAAACAACTTATAGTTGGGTCTTGTTTTTTAATTCACCCAGCCAGTCTGATTTTAATTGGAGAGTTGAGACCATTTAAGTTCAGAGACGATTATTATTTCCTGCCATCATGGTTTATTTATTTGTTTAATTCAGTTCTAGTTCTCATTTGCTTAACTATTCTTCCTGTTAGTTTTTTACTTCTAGGAACTGTCATTGTTGTTTCCTTCTATGTATAGTATTTCTTTCTTTTTTTCCAGTCAATTTTATTTTATTTTTGTTTTTATTATTTTATTTTATTTGTTCTAATTAGTTGTACATGAGTAGAATGCATAAAATTATACATTTTATAGATCATACATAAATAGAGTGTAATCTCTCATTTTTCTGATTATACATATTGCAGGATCACACTGGTCATGCATTCATACATGTACATGAGGTAATGATGTCTGTTTCACTTCACTATCATTCCTTCCCCCATACCCCTTCCCCTCCCTTCACTCCCCTCTACCTAATATGAAGTAACTCTATTCTTCCCTATTGTGAATTGTGAATTGGCTTCCACATACCAGAGAAAACATTCAGGCTCTGGGTTTTTGGGTTTGGCTCATTTCACTTAGGATGATATTCTCTTATCAATAATGTGAAGAGAGAGCCTACAGATTGGGAGAAAAATCTTTACCACATGCACTTGAGAGAAAGCATTAATTTCTAGGATATATAAAGAACTCAAAAACTTAACATGAAATAAACAAGTAACCCAATCAATAAATGGGCTAAGCAACTGAACAGACACTTCACAGAAGATTTGCAATTGATCAACAAATATATGAAAAAATGTTCAACATCTCTAGCAATTAGAGAAATGCAAATCAAAACTACTCTAAGATTTCATCTCACTCCAATCAAAATGGCAATTATCATGAATATAAGCAATAATAAATGTTGGCAAGGATGTGGGGAAAAAGGTACACTCATACATTGCTGGTGGGACTGCAAATTGGTACAACCATTATGGAAAGCAGTATGGAGATTCCTCAGAAAACTTGGAATGGAACCACCATTTGATCAAGCTATCCCACTCCTCTGTTTACACCCAAAGGACTTAAAATCAACATACTACACTGACACAGCCACATCAATGTTTATAGCAGCTCAATTCACAATTGCTAAACTATGGAACCAAGATAGATGCCCTTCTACAGATGAATGGATAAAGAAAATGTGATATATGATGGAATATTACTGAGCTTTAAAGAAGAATTAAATTATAGTATTTGCTGGTAAATGGATGGAGTTAGTATTTCTTAAACTATTTTATGTAATGCTGGCTTGATATTCTTGAGTTCTTTTAGTTTATGTTTATCTCAGAAGGTTTTTTAAATTCTTCTTTGATTTTTAAGGATAGCTTTCCTGGACATAGGAATTTTGGTTGTCCTTTATTTTCTTTCAGGACTTGGAATACTTCATGTCTACCATCCTGTATTTTATAGTTTCTGATTAGAAATCATAAGTTACTCTTATTGGTTTACGTATAAATGTGACATGACATTTTTCTCTTGAAACTTTTAAAATTCTATTCTGGTTCTGTAAACATTTTAATTTTAAAGCATCATGGAGAGCTTCTTTTTTGATCTTGTCTTTTTGGGATTCTATATGTATCCTGTATTCAGATGTTCCAAGACTTGGAAAATGTTCAGCTATTATTTCACTACAACCCCTAACCTTTAATGCCCCTAGCCTTTAATCTTCAATTTCAATGAGTCTTAAATTTGGTTTCTTAAAGATGTTCCAGAGTTCTTGCATATTCTGAACATTTCTTTCTTTATTGCTTAGTAAAATGTTTCAGGTTCATATAACTTATCCTGAAGACCCAAAGCTCTGTTTTCTACATGGCCTAAAGTATTAGTGAGTGTTATGGTTTAGATATTAGGTGTCCCCGCGAAAGCTCATATCTGAGGCCATGCAAGATGATGTAAAGGTGAAATGATTGGGTTATAAGAGTCTTAACCTAACCAGGGCATTAATCACCTGATAGAGATTAACTGAGTGGTGACCCTAGGCAGGTAGGGTGTGACTGGAGGAGATAGGTCATTGGGGGTCATGCCTGTGGTATATATATTTTTTGTGAGCTGAGCTTAGTCTCTGCTCTCCCTGGTGCCATGTCTCCAGCTGCTTTTCTCTGATCCACTCTTCTGCCATGATGTTCTGCCTCACCTTGACCCCTGGGGAATGGAACCAGTCTATGGACTGAGACCTCTGAATCCATGAGCCCTCACACTATTCCTTCTTTAATTGTTCTTGGCAGATCTTTTTTATCTCAATAATGAAAAGCTGACTAAAACAGTAAACCTTTCAAATAAATTTTTATTGGATTTATTGTTTCTTTAATTTTCAGAATTTTTTGACTCCATTTTAGAATATCCATCTGTTTATAGAAATGCTCTTTCATATCCTATATTTTCTCTCTTTATTCATTCCTTAGATCTTTTAGTTTATTAATCATTTTAATAATGAATGTTTTATATTCTTTCCTTGGAATTTCATCCCTATCAATATCTTTAGATGCAGTTATCAGGGGTTGTAAATTTTTGGTTGGCCTGTTTCCTCATGTTTTCAGAGGTCCTAGATTAGTGCATCTGTTGAGATTTATTCTTCCTTTTTTGTGGGGGTGCTTGGGAGAAGTTATCTTTTTACAATAAGTCATGGGACTTGGGTATATCTTAGCTTCAACACATCCAATCAGCATAATCAAAGTATTATTTTCAACACCCAATATCTCTTTGAAAGGAAAGAGTGCTTGAAAGTAACAGTGGTAGCAAACCACATATCAACATGCACTATAAATGTCTTTACTAGTGATCTCCACAACTCTATTAAGCAAGGAGAAACATGAGGGACCAGTAATATAGAATAGGATGAAAACATTAATGATTAATGATTGTACACTAAATTGAACTGGAAAATGTGGTTTAAAAATAGAAAAATCAGAAAGGAAAGAAGAAAGGAAAATGGTGGGTGAAGGGAGATAGAAATTAAAATGGGGAAGGTAAAATGGATGCAGGAGAGAGGCAGGGACAGAGACAGAGGAGAGTGAAAGAGTATCTATCTAATTGACAAAATACACAAAATCAGATAGAATTCTGACAAAACACAGATTGTTAGGAGACACTAGGAATTAGTTACTATCAGTAAATATAATTACTATTATACAGAGGTTTAGTTTTCTTCTTTCTGGAGTTTTTGAAAGAGTGATCTCCCAACTCTGAGGAGGTTTCTATAATGCAAATATCCTGCTGTTGTTTTCAGCTGTGATCCAAACTGATCAAACTTGTATGGTGAGGCTGGGTGCAGTGGTACACCCTGTAATCCCAGTGACTTGGGAGGCTGAGACGGGAGGATTGAGAGTTGAAAGCCAGCCTCAGCAAATTAGCAAGGCCCTAAGCAACTTAGTGAGGCCCTGTTTTAAATAAAATACAAAAAAGGGCTGGGGATGTGGCTTAGTGTTTAGGTGCCCCTGGATTCAATCCCAGGTACAAAAAACAAATAACAACAACAACAACAACAACAACAACAACAAAAACCTGTATGGTGAGTGTATGCTTAGTTCAACCTCCTCCTTGCTTGGCTACCTCTGCTGGGGAGAAGTGTAGATGGGGAGAGAACATTGTCTGCTTCCCAAGAAACTTCACTCTAGAAATAGCTTTGTTGTTGTATCCAGGGAGAGACCTCAAGTCTGGACGTGCTGCTGGCCTTCAGTTGCTCCATCCGTAGACCACTATGGGTTGAACTACACCCTCATTCTGAGAGCCCCTGTCCATGTGCTCTGGGGAGACATGTGAATCAGTGGGTCATCCAGCTCCTGCTGGGTCTGGGGAGGTGTCATGGAGAATGTCCACTTTCTTCCTCATCCTGATCAGACTGCCAATTTCAAATGAAAGTGCTTTTTGCTATTCTTCATTCTGCAAACTGATCAACTGGCCATCTGGGTTTCTGTAAAGACTGAGTCCCAGTCTCTTTTATGCCAAGATTAATTCATGTTAGGGGCACCTGTCAATTCAGGGAAAAGTAGAATCTGACTGACTGTTTGGTCTTAGATATTTAAAAAGTGAGTATATCAAGAACAGAACTCCTATGTATGTGAGCAAAACTGAGAAACAAAGGTAAACAACAGGGATTCCTAGTCTGCTTCAGAGAGGGCAAAACAGGGTCCCTTCAAACTATCAGTGCTTCCCTAACCCAACCCCCTCTGCTGGGAAATGTGGGGTCTCTCTCCAGAGAGAGAGCTGCCCAACAGTCTCCCAGGCAGCCTCACCTAGCTTCCCTGAGTGTACCATCTGCTCAGATTGCAGATGTGTCTTCCTTAAGTGGTGGAGTGGAGGGGAGCTCCGTCCCCCACGGAGCCATAGCATGCCCAACACTGCCACCATGTGTTGTCTTTTTTGATTCTCCTTCCATCGTACAAATGATGGGTTTTTCGTTTCTCCTGGGTGATAGATCACTGAGTTGCCTACTGGCTTCTTCCCCACCATCTTCTTACTTGGGTTTGCTGCTGCAGAACTGTGTTCTCATTCACAGCCGGGGAGTTGTATGGCACTGAGCTCCTGGAATCCGCTGTAGTGCAGAGGGTGTACAACGAACCATGGAGCCCCAAACACTGATCCCTGGAATTTGTGATATGCTACATTTTATAGTGAAAGAAAGTTTGCTGGGGCTGGGGTTGTGGCTCAGTGGTAGAGCACTTGCCTAGCATGTGTGAGGCACTGGGCTCGATTCTCAGCACCACATATAAATAAATGAACTAATTAAATGTCCAGCAACATCTAAAAACTATTTAAAAATCTTTACTTAATTTGCTGATAAGATTGTATATTTTGAATTTACGAGATCATCCTGGACTCTCCATGTGGACTAATGTAATCACAGGAGACTTTAAGAGCAGAACACCTTTCATGGCTGTGTTAGCGAGAATGAGAAAGAAAAAAGAAAGGGAGAGATCTGAAGCATGAGAATGGCTCTTCATTGGAACTCATTCAAAGATAAAAGAAGGGGCCACAGGACAAGGTTTGAGGGTAGCCTTGGAAAACCGGGCCAAGTCCTCCGCTGAGAGCTGCCAAGAAAGTAGTCCAATGAGCGTGATGAACTGAATTCTGCCAACATCTCAAATAACCAAGGAAACGGATCCTCCCCTAGAAGGTCCAGAAAGGAACCCAGCCGACTGACACCTTGATTTCAGCAAGGAGGGACCTGCACAGACTTCTCGCCTACAGAACGAGGAGTCAGGGGCTCCTCTTGGAAGCTCTGCATTTGTGGTGACGTGCTACTGCAGCAATGGAGAGCCAATGCAGCTACGGGGGAGGGAGGGGCAGGGAGGGGCGCTCCTTCTGGATCATTACCCACGTCTGGCCCAGGAGGCCAGGCCTCACAGGCTGCTGGCTCTCTAGAAGATGACCACGTCTGGTCCTCCTGCTTAGGCTCCTCACACGCCAGCCCTGTGCAAAGCCCAAGCCTGACCCTGAGGAGCCAGAGGAGAGATGGAGCGCACGTGAGCCGACCCCAGGTCAGGCGGCAAGTGGCGGAAGCCCTCGCTGCTCGTGTGTCTCAGGCTGAGTCTTGGGAGTTTTTCCCTTTGAGACTGTCAGTGACGGTCACAGTAACCTGATGGAACTTGGCTCTAATGAAGGGAAAAACAGTGTCAATGGCTCCATCTTCTAGTGTCCCAGGGCACCAGCTGAACAAAGCCCATTGGAAATGAGCCTAAATGGGGAATTTCCTGAACATCATCCCTACTGTAGGGCCCCGGTTTGACTTCCTCACCTCCATCTAGGCCAAGAACTCACACTACACAGTCTCTAGGGACGGGATTAGTGATTTATTTCAACACAAGCAACGTCTTAATGACCCTTTATATGAAGAGCAACAGGGCCAGCGGCTTAGGCTCCACCAGAGTGGAACCGGCTACCCAGATGAAGGAAGGCGGGAGAGGTGGTGCTCAGGGGCCACTACACGGATCCACACCTGACTCTGGAGGTGCACTTCCTCACTTTGCTTCTCAGCACTGGCAGGGTCTTTGTTTCAGCACGTCAGCGGGACGAATATTAAGTTGTGTCTCTGGAACTTGATTGAAAGACACTTTGCTCCTTAGTGGAGGAGGACCTACTTCGGGGTCTGGAATCACGTGGTTGACGTACCTAGTTATGTGCAGTTAGTCAGTAAAGGTTCTAAATCTCAAAGTTCTGACCAGAAACAAGCACATGAGCTCATCAGATCTTCAGGGAGAGACTTAGCTGCTAATCTGATAGGGCACAACTATTAATTCAATGCCTAGATGACTTCTAGAGGCCAGTCTACAAATTATCTTAACCAACAATGGATCCGCACTGTGCCTCCTGAGGCCAATGGATGGTATCCGCACCGCCAAGCTGCTTCCTAGATGCATCGACATTCATTTGCCCAAAGCCAGGGCTCTGCCCAGAGTAGGTCTGGCCTCTACTCTCAATCTACCTCTCCATGCAGAGATTGGTGCTCACTTGGCCCACAGGCCTGGCTGTGCATGGTCAGCTAGTCTCTCTGTGCCTTACCCAATAATGTGCTGCCAACAGCCTGGTCTCAGCTTGATAAAATAGGCACATCAGGAAATCCTATGTGAACGCTGGGCATTGATGATTGCAGAATGACAGTCTATCTCCTCTTCTCTTTCAGACAGGAGAGAAAACAAGTGACAGATGGAATGTGGGAAGAGCTGAGAGAGGAGTCCAAGATGGCTGCCAGGGTCTGGCGTGGGCACTAACAGTCCTGGGGTCTAGACAGAAGTAGCAGAGGAAAGGGTGGCATGTGGGGAAGAGGAGCTTGGGTTCCAATGAGCTGAGGGCCAGGCGTGAGCCCTTCAGGTGAGTTTTCCATGCAGGCAGCTGGAGCTAAGAGATGTGGGACCAAAATCTGGAGGGACTGAAGATGGTCAGCAGCCCTGGGACTCATTTGGCAGCTTCATAAGAACCGCCATGTGTATTCACCAGGCCGATGGCAACTGCGGTTAGCATTTGTCCAAGAGAAATGGGTAAAACACGAACCGTGCGTTTACACAGAAACCTGCACTTGAATGTTTTCTGGAAGCTTTGTCCATAAACTCACTGGATGCACCTGCGGTGTCCTTAGTGGATAAACGGTTAGGAAGCAGCTGTATGGACACGAGGAGACGCCACCTGCAATAAAGAGACAAGAAGGATGGGCTTGTGCAGCAGCGTGGCTGCACCTCGGGGGAAGAGGGGAGGGAGTGAAAGGGAATCGGCCCCTCCTGCGGCCCATGCATCCCCATGCGTCCTGCTCTCCACGGAGCGGTGGCTGCGGTGGCTGTGGACGGAGGAGAGGAGGCGCCAGGGCCTCGATGTGGGGGCTGTGTGCTGTGGCTGTGGTGTGGTGGCACAAACAGCACCCGGGTTGGAATTGCAGGGGACCACACACACCTGTGCACAGCAGCGTGTGAACCCCGGGTCGACAGAGGAGGCTCTGTGACTCGTCCAATGTGGCCCCGGGGTTTCCTAGTGCACTTGGGCTGTATGGATGTCGTCTTAGAGGAAGCCCGGTACAGTGGACACAGGACGCTTTGCATATATTTCGTCTTCTTGTGAAAGCATGATTAGTAATAAATGAAACATTAAAAATAATGCATATGTCCTAAAGTTAATGCCACGAGATTGATAATAGTTACACGTTTTCTCTTACTATAACTTAATACAAAAGTCTAGGTGAATTTTAAAAATAAAGGTTTATTCAGCTTTTAATTCTGTTGGCCAGCATTTCTAATGTTAAGGAGCCACATTTGGTGGGCCTTCTTGCTACCATAGAGCCTGCAGAGCCGTGAGGCAGCACAAGTCCTCACAGGGCCACAGAGATGTGAGAGCCAAACTACAAGAGAGCCAAACTAGCTTTCATAACAAACCTGCTCCTAGATCCCCATATCCACAGATCCATGAATGCATTGATCCATGTATGAGGGCAGAGCCCTCGTGATCTATTGCCTCTTAAAGGTCCTACCTGATTCCACCTCTATGCCTCACAATGGGGGTTAAATTTCAGCAGGAGTTTTGGTGGAGACATTCACACCACAGCAATAGGTTCGTTGAAATCCGCTGTATTAAGCAAGTATGAGCTCAGAGAAGTCCCCTCCCGCTTCTTAGCTGGGGAGATAAAGCAGTGGCCAGCAACAGCACGGACAGCAGGGAAAGGTCCTCTCCCCCAGCACCCCACCAGTGACTGCAAGAGCCACTTGTCCGCAGCAGTCTCTGCAGCAGCTGAGGGAAAAGTCTGGAGTCATTATGAACTTCCACTAAGAGAGGGAGACAAGTACATTTTTGAAGAAATCTCACCAAAAACCCCTCCTCTTATTCTAGCTCTGTAAAGGCCTGGAGGATGCTGAGAACCTAGGGATAGCCACAGTGCCTGAGAGAACATTCTAGGTCACTCAAGGCCTGAGCCTGGGAGCCTAGGGACAGCCACCATGACTGGAGGGCACAGGAGGAGGCTGGAGAGGCAAGAGGGCTTGGCCCGGACATGCTAAGTGTTTTCATGTGCACGTCTGTTGTCCATCAGTTCAGAGGAGGCGATTCCTCAGGAGGGTTCAGCCTGCACAGCTGGTGGTAAATTCAACCTCCCCATGCTTTGAATGCCCACACCAAAACTTCCCAGACAAGGGGGTCCTCTGGTCTCTCTGCCTGTAGCGTCTGGCCCTGTCCTCATGTTCCCTCCCTCTTAAGCGGGACAGAGGTGCCAGCTCTCTCCATGTGGCTTTAGGAAGATATCTTGCTCAAGCTTCATGAACTGCCAACTCTTCCTGTTGAGAGTCTATTTAAATTGGTCTGTGGTGAGATGCTTAAGCATTTCTATCTCTGCCCTGCAGTCTTTGAAAGGGAAGGAAAGTCAAGGAAATCAGTCAGCTTGGCAAAGGTCCCAAGCAATAAACATGAGCTTTCACAAGAACTTGCACCCACGTAACCTTAAATGGAAACAGGATCCCAGCTCCATGTTCACACCCACGTATCCCACCTGAGGATCCTGTGTTCATCCTACATATTTTGGTGAGAGCAGCTCCATGCTATAACGTAAGCTACTCTCTGACACAGTCCCTTTCCTGAAGGGGCTCCGAGACCAGTGGAGAGACAGGCACATAAAAGCTAACTATAAGCCATGTGGCAGCACCTGCATGGCTGTGTGAGACCTGCAGGAGGGTGTCTGATGGTCTGATGGTGGGGGACGGTTCTGGTCAGACGGCTGCTGGAGGAGATGACCCTCGGCTGAGTGGAAGAAGTCAGAATCTTTTGTGCAAGCTCAGTGGAAATGCTCCAAACACAGTCGATGAGTTAGGAAGTAAGTGGTTTTCCTTATGAGCAGTATTTTTACTCCTCCAAAAGCACATTGGTTCTGGGCCCTTTGAGAACCATAGGCTGTGGTAACCATAAAAGGGTTATCACCTACACCAGAGCACTAGAAACAGCTAAATGGGGTGACCTGTTCACAAATAACACCATGAGTCAGCTGTTTAAAGCCACTGAGGAAGTGAAGCAGATATACTCTTTGTTATATTTTTGAACTACCATTACTGAGCATTTATTGGGCCAGACCCTGTGCTAAGCATTTTAAAAGTTGTATTTCATTTAATGCTTACAACGATTCCATCAAGTAGGCCCTGTCTGCACCAGTCCATTACTCAAAGATTGTTAAGATGTGCCTTTTATTAAGAAGGAAATTCAGGACTAGAGACTTCAATGTTTTGCTCAAGGTGACACAGCTGATTAGTGGAGAAGATGGGATTCAAATTCAAGTTCACCTGCAATGACTTTATGACGTACTAAAGTGGATAGGGGTCATCAGACTCATTGATAAGTGCTTTCTGAAAGAGAAGTCCTTCTGACCCCCTTCTCCTTATTTCTGTATGGTATTCTATGCAAGAAATCTCTGGTGTTTGGTTACATGCACTTGAAAGGACCATTGGGACCCTGAAGCATCCTCTTCCTCACTCTTTATCTCTTGGTTTCCACAAGGTAAAGGGTTTCCTCCCTCATATAAGCCCTGCATCAGGTACTGCCTGGCCAACAAGCCCAGAAGAAATGGAACCAACTGACCATGAACTGAGAACTCTGATGCTACGAGTTAAAATGAACCTTTCCTCCTTAAAAATTATTTCAGGTATTTTGCCATAGTAATAGAAAGTTGACTCACACAGACCAGAGCAGACATTTCTCCAACCACATTTCTCCAAAGGCCTTCAGGTATATGAAGAGGTGTCCAACATGCCTGCACATTCGCTTTGTGTATATGTGTATGTACTCTTTCAACTATAATGACTTTCTGATGAATTTGGTAAACACTGATTTTTTTTCATTTGTCTGTAACATTTGCCCTGATTGTCGGTTCCTAGGACTTGTATGTTCTGAAAGCCTGAAAGGGACACAGAAGTGGATAAAGGTGCACGTGGGCAGCTGCAGGCTCTGCCAGGACTGCAAGCATGTGCTCTCACCTGGTGCCAAATGCCCTGAGCACCCACGACCCTGCTCCGTCACCAGGCCCCGCCTGTGGGCCTCCCTCGGGGGGGTGGCGGGTTCCTTGACCACTGGATCCACGTCCTATTTTTATATTCTCTGCCCTGCCTACACTAAAAGCCAGTTCAAGTTTATCCGGTGCTCTACCCCAGCTACCCTTCCTTCCAAGGAGCCTTCTGTTCAGGGCAGCGACGTGCTCCCTACTGCACAGCCCAGTGGGACGACGCCTTTTCACTGCAGCTCAGGAAATGTCCTTGCGTTCAGGTCCTGCTGAACCTGAGAAATGTCCACCTCCCAGGTCCTGCTGTCCCCACCACACACACCTCCCCAGGGATGTTACCCATTCCACAACTTTCCAATTTGAACAAAAAAGTAACGAAACTGGAGTAACAAGAGAGTCTGTCCGGAGAGACCTGGAGCAGAGCTTTGGAGGCGGCCTCCCGAGCAGCGGCTCCCGCGGCTCCCGCAGAGGCTGTGGTCAAGTCACCCGGATGCCGCGGACCCCGCACGGGCCTCCAGAGCGCAGGCGCCCTGCCCGCAGCAGCCTCCGCCCCAGCGGCTCCGCGTCCTGCTGGGGAGATAGCTCGTGGGTAGGGTGCTTGCCTTGCAAGCGCGAGGCCCTGGGTTCGATCCCCAGCTCTGCAAAATAATTAATTAATTAATTAATTAATTAAATAAAAGCCGTGACCTTGGCTGTACCTGGGTCATAACGCGGTGGTCTGTTGAAACACCCGAGCCCACCTGTGACGGCGAGCGGCGGACCGCGGTGAAGTAAAGAATGGAAAAAGAGCGACGTTCGATCAAATCCAGTCCAGGTGTCAAGTCCTCGAATGATTCTGTGATCGTGGCTGCCGATAAGACGGCATCGTGCCACCAAGAGGAAGAGTAGCCTCCTGGGGACACGCTTTCCTCTGGGCCATCAAGAGGCAGGAAAAGGCGCCCGCGGAGCCCTGGGGACCTGCTTGAGCTCCAGCTCCTCTTCAGGCGCTTTCTCTCTCTGGAACCGGGTCTGTTGTTATTAAAGCAAAACTCTGTCATTAAAATAAAAAATTCATTTTGTAGCTCCTCTGTCAGTTTAACAAAACCAAATTTCCACAAGGAAACATTCTTAATTGCTAACTTGAGTATATAAAAGTAGTTTTTATAAAAGATCCATGCCATAGAGAAAGGCATAAAGAAAAAATAAAAACTACATATTAAACCCTCCCCAGAAACCACTCTTAATGCATCAGCATATCTTCAAAGTTTTAAATTTATATATTCTTAAATAAAATTCAAGAGAAGTCATTTCAGTCTTATTTTTGTGCTTTAGTTTAAAACTAAGTCATATATTAAGGACTCCATTTAGGTTGGTGCATTAAAATTAAATAGAAAAGTGGGGCATCAAGGTGCATACTCACACAGCACATAACACAAGTCCACCAGTTCAAACCCCAGGGCCTCCCCTTCCTCACCCCTCCTCCCTCCCCCAGTCCCCTTCCACTCTACCAAGCGTCTCCCTCCATTTTTAATGAGATCTCTCCCCACCTGATTTTTCACTAGTACCCACGCACAAGGAAAAAATCCATGACCCTTGTCTTTCTGAGTCTGACTTATTTTATTTTAACATGCTGCTTTCCAGTTGCATCCATTTTCTGCAAATGACATAATTTAGTTCTTCTTTATGACTAAATAAAACTCCAAATGCCACACTTTCTTTATCCATTCTTCTGTTGATGAACATCTAGGTGACTTTCATAACGATTTTTGTGAATTGTGCTGCTCTAACATGGGTATGAATGTTTTTCTATAGTATACTACCCTTAATTTTTTTAATAAATATTAAGGAGTGAGATAGCTGGATCATATTGTGGTTCCATTCCTTGTCTCTTGAGGAATCTCCATACCGATTTCCACAGTGGCTGTACTATTCTGCAATCTTACCAAGAGTGCATACGAGTTCCTATTTTCCCACATCCTCGTCAACATTTCTCTTGGTATTCTTGATGACTGCCATTCTAACCAGAGTGAGATATAATCTCAGTTTGTTTTCATTTCCATTTCCGGGATGGCCAAAAATGTTGAATATTTATTTTTTCATATAAGAGTTGATCATTTGTACTTCTACTGAGAAGTGACCATCTAGTTCATTTACACTTTTATTGAGTGGGTTGTTTTTTGAGTACGTAAGGGAAACACTCCAATGTATAAGCACACCCAGCAACATCCTCAGTAGAACTTCAGAAGCTCAGGAAATCAAACCAAGTGTCAGTAAACAGGATGGCATCCAATTTTAAAAGTTTTTGCACAGCCAAGGAAGCAACAGTACAAAGAGAGAACCCACAGAATGGGAGAAAATCTGCCAGCCACCCTCTGACAGAGGATTCATATCTAGAATATATAAGGAAATTAAAACAACACCAAAAAAGGACAGTTTTCACGTTCATGAATATGTCAGTATCATCCTTAATAATGGCTGCACAGTGTTGTACAATGTACCACAATTTATTTAGGACATTCCATATTGATAAATATCTTGCTCTTCACGATTTCTTAATACTATAAAAAATGCTGAAAAATATTCTAGGCTATTTATCTTTGCCTATATAGGCCTCATAATTTCTCTAGGAAAACTGGTAGAAGTGGATTTATTAGACCTAAGCATATATGCACTAAAAGCTGGGCATGGTGGTATATACCTGTAATTCCAGCTACTTATGAGGCCCAGGTAGGAGGATGACAAATTCAGATCTAACTTGGGCAACTTTGTGAGGCCCTGTCTCAAAATAAAATAACAAGAGCTAGAGGTCAGGTTCAGTGGTAGAGCATTTGTCTACTCTGTGCAAAGCCCTGGGTTCAACCCTACACCACAAAAAGAAAAAGAAAGAAAGATAAGTATATGTACACTGAAAATGCTGTTAGATATTTAATTTTCCTCCAAATAAGAGTGAAAATTTGAACTCTTGCCAAAACTGTGTGGAGAGGCCAAAGACCAGGACAACCAACAAAACCTGGAAGGAGAGAAACAAAGCCAGAGGACTGGTACTACCTGACTTCTAGATTTGTATAAAGCTTGATTTATCAGGCCATGCCATGCTGGTGCAAGAATAGATAAGTAAATGAAGCAGAACTGAGAGCTCAGAAATAGACCCATGAGCACAGTCAACCAATCTCTGGCAAAGAAGTAAAAGCAGAACCAAGGAGCAAAGATAGTCTTTTTAACAAATGGCACTGGAACAACTGGACATCCATAATTCTTTAAAAAATTATACACACAGTTGACACCCTATGCAAAATTTACCTCAAAGGGATCACAGACCCAAACATCAAATACAAAACTATAAAACTCTGAGAAGATAACAGGATAAACCTAGATGACCTTGGGTTTGGTGTTGACTTTTTTGGTGAAATATCAAAGGCTTAACCCATAAAAGAAAAAATTGATAATCAAGACTTCATTAATATTTTTTGTAAAAATTTAAACTATTCTGTGAAAGACAATGTCAAAAGAATGAGAAACCAAGCTACAGACGAGGAGAAAATATGTGTAGACAACACATCTGATAAAGAACTATTACCCAAAATATACAAACAACTCTTAAATCTCAACAATAAACATAAACAAATCCATGTAAAAATTGGCCCAGGACCTTAACGGACACCTCATAAAATAAGAAATGCAGATGGAAAATAAGCACATGAAGAGCTGTTCCACATCACACGTCATCAGGGAAAGGAATTTCTTACTAACTCCGTATTTATTGAATACCTAGTCCTCACCTGCCACCGTCCTAGACAAGGATATGGCAATGAGCAAACATGAGGTCCCAAGCTGAAGGACGTTAGAGTGGTAAGAAAAACTATCTTGAAATAGCAATTATTAGTGTGTTATGAAGATTATGAGCTGCGTGATTGCCATTGTACAGACGATAAAATTGAAGCTTAAATAAGTGAGTTGCTTTATCAAAATCACAGAGTAAATATCACAGACAAGTTTTCACACAAAGTTGATAAGTGACATAAAAATCCATTTCCTTTCCATGTCCATCAGGCAAAGTTCCCAGACTCCATTCGACTAAAAACTCAGTCAGATTTTGGTCTCTTTGGACCCAAAGCACAGTTCATTTCTAGGTGTGCCTCCATAAAGCCATGGATGTCCCTGAAACGCCAAGAAACACACACCACGTGGGCACAGAGCTGCAGAAGTCAAGGGCAGCAGCAGTGGCATGCAGGGTGTGTCTGTGAGGCCAGCGTCCCCGGGCTCTGTGTGGAGTTCAAGATGGCCAGCTGTGATGTGGTTCTGGGCAGCTGGTCCTCTAAAAGCTGGTCTCCCTGCCCTGTCTCAGTCTTGGAGATTCAGACTGCAGGGTTTCTGGGAAGACTGTGGAATAAGTGGCAATGACAGCAACCTTCTTGTCTCCAGTGCAGTACTTTAAATTTTTCAGTAACTACAGTGATGTGGACATGAAGGCCCTACACCACCCTACAACCTAGTCAATCTGCCACCGTCCAGCCAGGCTCCTGATGTGACTGACCCTAGTAAGCAGATGTGCCATGGACAACACATTCATGCAAACCTCAGAAATGAGGCCCAAGACCGTCCCTCTGCCTTAGCAGATGGAACCCTGGTGACCCACTTGGCCAGGTCCCTGCCTGCCACTCCTTATTGCCTCCTCCTGTGGCCTTGTTCTAGGAAGCTTCAAACATGTTGTCCAAGAGGAATGCTTAAAATTCTTTTTCAGATTTGTGAATAACAGCAAGGATCAACAAGTTAAAATCATGGAGACTGAAGAGTAAAGAAAGCAAATGCTTAGTATCAGAGAAGCACAAAGCCATGAGCTGAGGAATGCCTTCCCTCCAAGGTGTACATATGAATTGGGACAATATTTTACACAACTACCTATTTGCAGGGCACAATGAAATAATAAAGAAATGACATCAGAAGCAGGTATAAGCAATTGCAGTTTTAATGAAATATATGACATAGCAAAAAAAAAATAAAGGCTGTAAATAGTAAAAAACAGAATTGTTAATGCAGACAAGTGAATATATGATATAAGATAACAGTCTCTATAGTGTGATGATTGAAAACTCACAGGCAGACAGACTTGGCTCTGAGTTACAATTCTGCCACTTTTCCATTGTGTGAGCTTAAGCAGATTATTAGAGTTCTATGATTCATCCATGCAAAGAGAATAATAGGAAAATCAAACAAGAAAATGCCTTTATGGTGTTTAATGTAGTACCTGGCACTTAGGAAATGCTATATAAAATAATGCCTATTCTTATTTTTTATTCCAAACAATAAGTTTGATATTTATTCTTTGTATTGAGGCAAATGGAATCCTCATTACAATGCCAATATCTCTAAGTGATATAGAAATGGCAATAGCATGGTTATTGCTGAGCATATGCTTTGTGTAAGGCACATACCAAAAAATGAAGTAAAGGGAAAGACAGCCAATATTCTGAAGTGAAGTAAGATAAGTTTCCCCACCGTGACCTTGAGTAGACCAGGTCAAGGGACACACAGAAGCGTCAGGTTGTGACTCTTCCCACTGGCATGAGCATCCCAGAAGAATGGTGACGATACCAGCAGACCCTAGTCTTTGGCATGGAATTGCATTTGTCAGCTTTTCTTTACCAACAACCTAACAAGAACTACTTAGAGGAGGAAAAGTTTATTTTGAACTTACGGCTTCAAAATTTTAGTCAGTGGTCACCCAACTCCAATGCTCTGGGCCTGAGGTGAGGGAGAACATCGTGGGGGAAGGGAGGACAACAGGAATGACAGAGAGAGAGAGAGAGAGAGAGTGTGTCAAGGACAAAATAAAGTCCCCAAAGTCACCCCTTGTGACCTACTTCCTCCGCCAAGTCCACCTGTCCACAGTTACCACCCAGTAGTTCTTTCAATTTGTTAGTTCATCCAATGGATGGATCTGCAATCTGCCGATGAATCTACATTCCTGATCACAACCTAAAACATTCCCCTCTGAACTTCACTGCATTGGGTATCACACGTTCGAAACATGAGTTTTTCAGTGGACATTTGTACATCTAAACCATAACAGGAATTACACATTTCATTGCCTATAAAAATTCAATTACTAGGATTCCCTATACATTACTAGGTTGGTCAACTTATATTCCCCTCTTTTGAAGATGTTTGATCTCCAGATATTTCTAAAATGAAGAAACACTGCGTACAAAGGGTCTAGGAAATTAGCCTCATTTATACCACCTGTGAGATGCCAAGGGGGGTGAGACATGGTGGAGAAACTCTCACCGAATTGAGTCCCTTGTAGGTGGCCTATCCCTGTGGATGAAGAAGAGGGCCATAATCGCAGGCTCAGCCTCACAAAGCCCTAGGAGACAGACAGCAGCTGGGGATGCAGGGAAGAGAGTGGGAGACAGAGACAGTTTAATCATGCCGTAGGGGGCCTGGGCCTGGCTTTGGTTTGGGCACCAAGACAGGAGCAGCCGGCAATAGCATCCCTTCCTGTCTTCAAGCACCTAGGGATTTACACGGGAAGCCAGCTGACTGGCATGGCAAACTTGAAGATAAACTGAAGAGACCTTTCTCAGGCCTCCCATTGTGGAAAAATCCAAACACCAGGACTGACGGGAATCCAGCATCTTCCTTCCTCAAGCAGAGTCCCCTTGCCGAACTTTTAGGAAACTCCACTTGGGGGTGTACGAAATTGGAAAAAGAGATCCTTAGCCTCAGTGCATATCCATCTTCAACGATGAGTGTTGAAAATGAATATTTGATCAAAAATTACAAAAACAATAGGTTACTACACAGCAAGGATGGTAGGTGGTCCACACACAACAAGATAGATGATCCCATATATAGAGTGTTCAGTGAAGGAAACCAGCACAGAGGACATTCTGGAAGTTGACATAAGTAAACCTAGAAACCAGTGGGCCAATCAAAGGTGCTGCTGGAAAGCAGAGGAGGGCTGCCTTTGGCAGGCAGTTAATGATGGGAGAAATGGCAGGGGAAGCCCCTGGCAGGTATGGGATCTGTCTCTTAACCTGGGTGCAGGTTACAGATGGGTTTGGACCATAAACCCTTATATAACTACATGCTTTTGCCATGAGCCCCTTCTCATGAGTATAGGAGACTTCTTAACTTCTGTTAGAATGTTGTATATTTTTTTGTGGTCCTTTTTTTTGGTTGGGGAAATTGAGTGACAGGAAACTCAATTCAGCTACCATGCTAATGTCACCATGATTATCATTTGACAGGTATCAAAAATGAGACATAAACTGTTGACCTGAGTTTAGACACAAGCCTTTTTTGAAATTGTTTTGTTATTTTTTATTTTTACAGACTGCATTTTGATTCCTTGTACACAAATGGGGTACATAATTTCATTTCTATGGTTGTACACAATGTAGATTCACACCATTCGTGTAATCATACATGTACATGCAAGTCTTTTAAACTCCACATGCATTACGCTCTAAAACCCAGTCAATACAACGAGAGCAGGGAGAAGGTCATTCAAGTAACCCCGGAATAAACAAGTCGGGTGCCCGTCCTGCTCTCAGCCTACTTAGCGTTCACTCACTATCTGGGACAAACTCAGGGCCCAGGAACTGACTTCATCCCATGCCCCATCTCTACCCCGTATCCAGGTTGGATTCGGTCCAACTGGTACTTTCTGAGCAGAGATAGACACAGCAGGACGGAGACACTGGGTACAAACGGAGCCTCCTCTGGTTGATGAACAATGGATGAATCAGCGTCTAATCAGATAGCAGGAGTATTTGGTGATAACAAGTTGCTGCTAAGGAAAATGAGTTTCTTGGCAAGTTGCTTGTCGGCATTACAAAGCTGAAGCCAAGCTTATCTTCCATGTGTGCTAGTCCACCCATGGCACCAGTGTCCCGTCTGTTCCCGTCTGTGTGACTACTGGCTGATCCATGATCAGGGCCCAGGTCACAGCTTCCCTGGGCTTTCTTCCCCAAGCCTGACTTACAGGCAGCATCTTCCTGCGTTTGGTGAACAGGCTGGTTAGTACACAAGAGGGTCAACCTGGGGAACTGCTCGGGCTTGTCCCTGGAAGCCTGGCCTGGTCACTGCATTTCAGCAGAGCAGGAAGGGGAGTGGTGCCTGTAACCTCAGGGAAGCCTGCCAGAGGCCCACTCCCTTCTCTGTCTGCTCTGAGGAAGTGGCCCAGCCTGGAAGAGCCCCACACAGGGCAGAAACGCAAACCTGCACCAGCAGAAGCCACTGCCCCTGTCCCAAGGGACACATTTTCTGCATTACCCCAGCTTCCGTTAAAATTGTTGAAAGACTTAAATATGGTCAGGAAAAAATGCTCATGGGATCATGGTTCCTAGAGCGCTGGCTGTCCCTCCATGACGGCCGGCCAGTCTCATCAGCCTGCATCAGTTCCCCCAGAGAAGAACATTCGGGGTATGGCAGCAAGAGGGATTCGAGCTAGGTAAACAAGAAAACAACTTCCTGAATGCCAGGTTAATCACATGTTGAAACCATTCTGGGGGGAAGCCTTCTGTAGGGTCCTTCCTGAAGAAAGTAGAAGGTTAAAATGATATGGAGGTTAAGTGGAACTCGGAGGGGTGGGATCCACCCTGGTACTGTGTTCGTTCTAGCATCCCTGCAACGAAGGCTGGTGGGCTGAGAGAGAACGTTCCTATTGGTGTGTCTCAGGGTCAGGGTCAGAGATTGCTGGGTAATGCCCTGGCAGACGCCTGGCGCCTAATGCAATGTTGGACAGAAGCAGTTACCGTTAAGGTGTGTTATCATCTGGTCCCCAGGGCAGTGGTGTTTAGAGTTGGGGTTTTGGGAAATGACTGCGTAATAAGATTTCTGATTGATCTGTTGATAGACTTGTACTTGGATGGCACTGGATCAATGCATTGATGAACTCCTAATTGGATGGCATTATTGGGAGGTGGTAGAAACTGAAGAAGGCGGGGCTTTGTTGGAGGAACCTGGTTTCTGGAGGAAGGCCGTGGGAGAGCATATGGGGCCCCTGGCCCCTTCCTTGCTGTCTCTCTCTCTCTCTCTGTCTCAGACTTTCTCCTTCCCAGTCTCCATGAGGTGGACAGCGCTGCTGCAACAGTCCCTCCCAGTCTGATGCTCTGCCTTCTCTCAGGCCCAAAGCAGTGGAACTTATTGATCTTGGACAGCAACCTCTGAAGCCATGAGTCAAAATAAGTCTTCCCCCCTAAGTTGTTCCTCAAGTATTTTGTCACAGCTGATCAATACAACGTGCTGGTTCAGGCTTTCTAGAAACAGGCATCAGCATTACTGGGCACTGAATAAATGTGCAGGGAGATATGCCAGTGAAGGACAGAAGCAGTAAAGCAGGGTGACCTTCCGACTGGGCGCATGCGTGACGCCTGCCACGGGAGGAGAGGAAGGAGCAGGAGGCTGAGGAAGCGCTCCATTGTCCTGCAGTCCTGAGGCGGTTTTGACCAGGCCGCTGGGAAGTCCTTGAGGTAAAAGGTTCACTGGAGGAGCTCCTCGCCCACACGAGGGGCCCCTGCTGGCCTCCCAACGGTGCCTTTCACGGCCAGAAACCGCCTAAAGAGAGGTGCAGCCTCCGCTGGAAAACGGTGGTCGACCACGGGGTAGTCCTGGGCTGTCAGTCCCTCTGCTCCCAGGGCACGAGGTGGACTGTGCGTTTCATGGCCGCCATGGTGGGCCGGTCACCGAGTCGCTCCTGACGCAGAGGCGCAGATTCAAGCAGACCCTGTGCAGGGTGATGTTTGCTGCAGTTTTGGGAGGAACCCTTGACTGGCTAAGGAAATTCCCTCTTCTGACTCGCTAAATGCTCCTTCCTTTTTAGAAATCACCAATTCCTTTTTGGCAATATTGAGGTGATTATGCTTTTTTTTCTTCTAACCAGTTAACATGATTATTTGTGGTCAGCAGTTTTCTAAAAAGTTCCTCTCTTCTATTCCAGAAATAAATCTGAACTGAGCATCATGGATTATGCTTTTTTATTTGCTACCATGTTTGGTTTACTACCTATGTTTAATATTTTTCACAAATATTCATAAATGAGATTGGAGTGTTTATCTGGTTTTTGGATCAAGGGTATTCTTGACTCATAAAAATTGAAAAATAGGTCTTCATTTTCTCTCTCTAGAATGTGTGAAATATAATTGGAAGAACTCACTTGGAAAATTATCTGAGCCTGATGTTTAACTCCAGATTCAAATTATTTCATTATTATAGGATACCATCGTTCTTTCTATTTCTTCAGTAGCAACTTTAATAAAATTTTTTTTTATTATTGTAAACAAATGGGATACATGTTGTTTCTCTGTTTGTACATGGCATAAAGGCATACCATTTGTGTAATCATAAATTTACATAGGGTAATGTTGTTTGATTCATTCTGTTATTTTTCCCCTTCCCCCCCACCCCTCCCACCCCTCTTTTCCTTCTATAATAAAATATTTTTGACAAATGTATTTATTTTGTCTATTATCAAAAATATTTTTATTGTTTTCAATGTTTTCTTAATTAAAAATTATCTGTTATATGTTTGACACATTCTTTAAAAACTTTTTATTTGTTCTAATTAGTTGTATATGACAGTAGAATGCATTTATACAGTTTGATAAATCATACATAAATAGAGTGTAATTTCTCATCTATGGAGGTAGGAAGGATAGGAGAGTGATATGTTCTTTTCGTACCATAACATTTTTTTGTTCTACATTTCTTTTGCCCTCATTGAGTCTTGCAGAGATCTGCATATTTCTTTGACTTCTTTGATCCTCTCTTGTTCTTTGTTTCTATTTAACTTCTGCTCTTAAGTGTATTACTTCCTTTTTTTCTTTTAACTTTCTTCAGCTTCATTCTATCATTGTTTTTTTTTTCAACTAAAGATGAGAGCCTGCTATCTTTCAAGTGGGCTCCTAAAAGTACTGCAGAGCGTAGGAACAAGCAATGGTTTCTAATCTCTGGACCTTAAGTTTTCTTGTTTTTAAAGCATACACATTTGTTTGTTAGCGCTCTAAGCAGGACTCAATCTCTGGAAACAACCGCCTTAGGGAAGGCAGTAGGTCAGAAGCAGCTCTCCTGCATGTGCACTTTGCTCTTCTCTGCTGCGGACTCTTCCCGGCTCCCGTAGGCCTTCTGCAGGAGACCTGTGCTACAGGAGGGGAGCAGGAAACGTGGAGGTCACACAGCACGCCTGGCTCCTCCACTTTCCTCAGTAACTGTGTGGTAGCATTCTTTTACTTTAATGAGTGTTCCTCATGGTAGAGAAGCTCGGAGACCACTGCTGCGGGTATGTGCTTTCTAAGGAAATACTGATTTCTCTAGAACATTCCCATAATGCTTCAGAAGTGATAAGCAAAACTGTGCAGCTCACATACATGGTCCGCCAGGCGCTCTGCCTGCTTCCTCTAAATCCAGGTGAAACCAAGTGTATCTGAAGGCGATGGGTTTGCTTCTTGGTGAGTCCAAGGCCAGAGCGTGAGCAGAGGACCAGCGTGGAGAGAGACTTACTCTCCCACAAGTAGGAAGACACCAGAGTCATCAGCAAGAGCAGAAGGCCGGGGGTTCACTCGGGAGCCTGCAGATACTCACTTTAGGAGCAGATGTGTTCCTGAGCATGCTTGGCTTAAGGTATGCATTTCTGGGTGAGCTCATCTTGTTACTGGGAATGACGTTCCCATTACTTGGCTGTACAAAAATTGGGAAACAAGGTGGTAAAGGAAAACAGCTTTATTTAAAGCCAGCCTTGAGGAAGCTAGAAGAGGCCATTGTTTCTCCAATCTCCATCTTAAAGGGGCTCAGGTGTGCAACAGCTTTCATAAGAAGAGAAGTGGATGGGGGGGCTAAGGGCAGGAAATGCACCTGTGTAGATTCAACTGGGCTGTGCTAATCAGAAACATGTCACAGTTGATTTCATTAGTACCTGCTGGGGCTAGACAGTAGCTTCCAGTGTCCATTCTCAGCAGGAGGAAACTCCAGATGCAGGAAGCAGTTATCAGGAAGTTCCGTTTAAACTTTTTTTTTTTAATTTTAAAGGGACTGTTTCAGTTTGCCCCTGTGTGGTATCCCTCAATCCTGAGGGTCTTGGGGTGCCATGTCACCTGGCCCCAGTTTATTGTTGTATTGGTGTGTAGATCCCATCAAGGAACTCCAACGTGTAAGGATCCAGATACTTGTTCCTAAAGGAGGCAAAGTCTAAAATATTTAAAAGCTCTGAAAGATAGAAAATAATAGGAACAAAGCAAACCCAGTTGGCATAATAGATTTGAAATAATAATCTCTTTCGTTCTATTGTATTTATCAGATCAAAGAAAATCAAGTTGTCTCTAAAAGTAGTTCTGTCAGAGATTTGCATTAAAGAGTGTCTGTTAGCCAGAGACCTGATGCACACAAAGGTCAATTTCCATTTGTGTAGAAAACTCGAAAACTCATCCTCATATTTATATCTTCAGAATTTAGGTACATTACAGAATTGCAAAGAAAAAAAAAAGTAAATACAGGCTATAAGAATCAACATTTATTTACCAATTAAGAATACATATATATGTCATATATGTGCATAGACATATGAGTATATATTTAAATGTCCTTTGTAAACCAAGTTTCAATGGAACCAGTATAACTGAGAAAACCCTTTTAAAATAGCCAGTCTCACACGTCGTATACCAAAACATTTAACCTTAAATTCTTCTTGAGATCGCAGATGAATAAAGATTGCCCCTAACTCTAGAGACATGGCTCATGTTATCTAAAATGACAAGAATAGTACAGAAGATTATTATTATTATGTAGAGAGCTTAGCAACCTACCAAAAAGATTTAGTTGCCCTACCAGTATGTTAACAATCATGATTTACAGCATTATATCCAGACTATGGGGTTTTTAAAGTTTTAGAATATTTGTTTCAACAAAACCTATCCCATCACTATAAAAATAGTAGTTCATTTGACTAGAGTCTATCAAAAAGAGACTATCAGACAAATAAAGATGAATAAAAAACTCTTAAAGTATTTCGTTTTTCTTGAAAGCAATTAAAAATTTGGAACAAAACCAGTAGGAAACATAAGCAATTAAAAGCATTGTTCTTTAAGTTTTGTTTTGTTTTGTTGTAAACTTTGTCAAGATCGGGCCAATATTTTTAAAAAATTCTTATTGTTTTAATTATTAAGAACTAGCTGGGTGCAGTGGCACATGACTGTAATCCCAGTGACTCAGGAGGCTGAAGCAGGAGGATCACAAGTTCAAAGCCAGCCTTAGCAACTTAGCAAGACCCTAAGCAACTTAGTAAGACCCTGTCTCAAAATAAAAAATAAATAAATAAAAAGGGCTGGGAATGTGCCTCAGTCACTAAGTGCATCTGGGTTCTTCTACTATTACTACTACTAATAGCAAATATAAAGAACTAGTTTCTGACTATATCTGTACATTACATTTTAATTTTAGAAAGTCCTATAAATAACTTTTTATCTATGACTGACTTCATTACCTATAAACCTCAAATGAAATTCTTTTGGTCTAACGTATTTTTCCTCAAATTGACTATCTCTAACCAGAACATGTTTGAATGTTTTACATGAAAGACATATGTGACTGTTACATTGTTTTTATAGTTTTACAGAAATATCAGTTTTCTCTGTCTGTTATAACTGCAGGCATTGCCAACCTACTGAATACTACCTATAACTGCATTTTAAAAGTTTCTCTAGTATTTAAACATTAATCAAACAGACCAGAAAGATGAACTCTTTTCTACATTTTTCACTCAATGATTCTACATTTTTCACTCAATTTTTTTCTCAAATTTCCCCAGAAATTCCATATCCAACATGCTTATCTGTGACAAAGTATGTGTGTTCTGAGCTTAGATACTCCCTAGTAACACGTCATAAGCTCTCATCACTGCTTTGGGAAACTCCAGTTGTTTTAATCCAATACTTACTTGTGTGTATGTGGTTCTGGGAATTGAACCCAGGGGCTCTTTACCACTGAGCTGCAACCCCAGACCTTTTTGTTCTTTAATTTGAGACAGGGTCTCACTAACGTGCTAAAGCTGGCCTTGAACTTGCAATCCTCCTACCTCAACCTCCTGAATCACTGAGATTACAGGTGTGTACCACCACAGCTGGCTAATACTCATTGTTTTTGAAGTCTCATGTCTATAAGAGAGACATACATCAACCCTTAAAACTCTATTAATGTAAGATTTTAGCAAGAAACTCCAAAACCTAGGAGATTTGAGAAGGTGGATTAGAGGAAGGCTGAATTTCCAGTCTATCTGTGGCTCAGAATCCAAACAGCAGGAGTATTACCTGTCAGTGAGGTGGGGTGAAAGAGGGAATTCATTGAAATTCAATATTGGAGAGAGACTCAGGGACCCAGAAATTCAGTTGCATTGAACAAAGGACATGAAAGATTTGCTTATGCAGTTATATAGCTATATATGTTTCCTTTTTACTCATTTTTTTCATTTTTTGTTTGCTGTTTTTCTTTGTTTTGTCTTTGGGGCTTAGAGGTTTTATTTAATTTTCATTTACTTGCTTCTCTTTCTCCTCTTTCTTCTCCCTCTAATGGCCAAATGCTCTTGTTCTCCCTTTTTCTTTCTCTTTACTTATTCTTTTCCTCCTATTTATTTTAATTTTTTCTCCTCTGTCTTTATAGCCATCACTTGCTACATCTCTTCGGCTTTCTCTGTTCACATTCGGAACATTCTATACTTTAATTTACCTTCCTACCCCATTTTCTTTTCTCTTAATGAGCTGTACTTTTACCCTCTTTTAGAACTATTTGGCTTATGTAAGTCCTGCCCCACCATCCATGCTGTTGTAGGTATTAGTATGGTGGATGGCAGAGTTGACAACTACTGTTCACTCTGCTGCCGGATCTAGTTCAAAACTATTATTGTTTCTGTTGTCAATTTCTGACCCTCCATTCCTGCTTTTTTTTGTAATTAGTGTTATAGGTGTCATAGTAGGCACTGGAAATTTATTTTAATTATGTTAAGTTATCTGCTGCTGTTGTTTCTGTTATTTGTTTCTTTCCACTCCTATGAGGTGCTAGGCATCTACTGGGACACTACAAGTTCACAGGGTAGAGACTCTGCTGTTGAACTTCACCCAAAACCTATCCAAGAGACACTGCACCCTATTCCCCACACAAACTAACCATGCTCAAATTTCAAGGATACTTGAATACAAGGAATAGGTGAGACAAGACCCCAAACCAATGACCAGTCCCCAAGTAAGAATTGCCCAGTGGGGCACTCAGGTCCCACTCATGGACATGACTCATACAGCAAAACAGAATTAGTACAGCCTGTGGAAACCATACCTGTGAGCAGTCTCGGTTCAGACTGCTACCCCCTATAATACACAGAGTATTGTTAACCGAAGAAGAGTAACCATGAAGGGTGTGCCCTGTATAGCCTACTGTATACAACACAACTGCCAGATCAACAAGAAAGACCCCACTCTGTGAGACCAGCAGGAAAGTGGTATCTTCAACTCTGACACAATACACATTGTATCAAATACACTAACCATCACCAAAGAAACTAGCAGGGAGACTATACTACAAAATCTACCTGGAAATATATTGAAAATTTCACACACATACATCCCAGAACACTTTGCCAAGAGAAGACTGCGCCCCTAAAAGGTCTACACCTAAGAGTAGAAGAGAAATGCTTTCCAACAGATGCACAAAACCCAACATGGGAATATAAGAAATGAAAATACAAAGTAACATGGCATCTCCTAAAGTTCATAATTCACCAGTGACTGGCTCCAAGGTATTTAACTGGAGGAAATACCAGATAAGGAATCCAAAAAAATGGTTATAAAAATGATCAATGAATTCCAACAGAATGTATGAAAACAACTGATTGAATTAAGGAGTTACTACAGGATATGAGTGAGAAATACAATGAGATAGAAATATTAAAAAAGCAAACAAACAAATCTTGGAAATGAAAGGCACAATAAGTCAAATAAAATGTTCAGCTGAAAGTCTGTCTAATAGAGTAGACCACACAGAAGACAAAGCGACTGACCTTGAATATTCAGACAGTATTAAAGAAAAGAAAATAAGCAACCATGGCCTAAATATATAAGAACACTGGGATAATATTAAAAGACTGAATTTAAGAATCGCTGGAACCAAGAGGGTTGAAAATGTAGGCAAATGGCATGGGTAAATTTCATTTTTAGCAGTAACAAATATAGAGTCTTTATATTAACATGAATCTTTTCTAACAAGGGGGTTTTGAAAATAAAACAAAATAAATAATTTCAGTTCACAGAATCAAAAAGTGTATTAAGCAGAGTCAACAAAACAGGAGTTCAAACTAAAGTGACCACAGATATCCCAGCTAGAGATATTCCCAGGACCCTGGGGCTGTTTGCTCTGGTATGTTTTAATTACATTTTGCCACCCCCCCTTTTTTTTTGATAGAGGCTTTTCTGGTGACGGAAGCAAGAGTCAAACTCAGGCAATGTCAGAAGTCTTGGGTCAGGTAAAGGTGCTGCTTCTAGGAATTCCTTCCCAGTGTGTCTCCAGGGCTGGCGATTCCTTCTCTGCCTCTAAGAAAGCCCTACACACAGAGGGGTACGTGTGCTGGCCCAGGTGTCGGGGACCCCTCCTGGATGAGCAGCCAGAATCTCCAGAAGCTTTAGGTGGACAGCTATGTTGCCGCCGCCGTCACATGTTGGCCCCTTGCAAGGCACTCAAGGTGACAACCCCAGCAGCTGCCTTCCATCAGAGCGCCCTTTTAGACACCAGGCCACGCAGAGTGCAACGGCCTACGGACTCCTTTCTAACCACGGAGAAAAACGAAAAATGAACCCCAAATCAAACCTAATGGGTACTCTCCAAGAAGACGAAAGAGCTGGGAAGGCAGCGTGGGCAGTTTATGCCACACCAACAGGCAGCCCCAAGACGCCCTGCCCAGTGGAGGGAAGGGCTTATTTCAGGCCCTAATGGTGGAGATCCAATTCTCAGGTGCATCCTAGAGTGGCTACCCGACTGGAACCCACCAGTGTTCCGAAAAATTTTCCTCTGACCAGCCAAACTGTATAGGTATTGGATGCTTCGGCAGGCAAGAAGGGGAGAACCCGGGATCAGAAGTGGTCGGGCAGCTGCTGGGATTTCCCCTGAAATGCCCACTGCAGGTTCCTCTGGCCATGAGCAGTCCCTCCCCTTCTTCCTGAAGTGTCACCATTGATCTCCTCTGTGGAGGCTGGTCAGGGGCCAGGAGGCGGGGAGCTCTTTCTCCCTGATGCTTACCAAAAACTGTTACTGGGAACCAAGTTTCTACCACTTGACTAAAGGTTGGTGAGGGAAAGAGACTTATTCAAAGCAGACCTTGAGGAAGGTAGGGGAGGGTCTGTCTCAAACCTCATCTCTCTGGGTTGGGGATATGGCTCAGTTGGTAGAGTGCATGTCTAGCATGCACAAGGCCCTGGGTTCAACTCCCAGCACCACCAGGAAAAAAGAAAAAAAAAAAAAAAAAAACTCATCTCTGGGGGCTCAGGTGTGTGGGCATCTTGTGTAAGAGCAGGGGAGCACAGTGGGACCAAGGGCAGGAAATTCCCATACATAGTCCACACTGATCAGAAATGCACCCCAAGCCCTGTCCTGGGCACCTGCAGGGGTTACCTGGTAGCTTCTCAGTTTCCATTCTCAGCAGGAGGAAACTCCAGATGCAGAAAAGCAATTGTCAGGAAGTTCCCTTTCATTTTAAAGTTGCTTTGAATAATAAAGGGCTCTGTTTCAAGCTCAAGGTCATAGAACACAGAGTAAAAGGTTAAAATGACAGACACATTAATGTAGTGGACACCGACACTTCTGGGCACGATCCAAGTTTATCCGAGGAGCCCAAAAGGAAAAGTTAGAGTGATCTAATTCTCAGGATCTTGGAGATCATGGCTGGATCTTCATGTTTTTCCACAAAATTTTAGGTGAAACAAAGGAACAGACCCTTTTAAGGTGCGTTAATATGTGAGCTTACCCTGAAGTTGCCTGTCTGGCTTAGTGGCTGACACAGCCACATGGTCACAAGTGAGACCAGTGGACAGGCACTGGGCTCCTCATCACTGACCTGGGCATGAGGGTTTTAATCAAAGGGGCACTGGCAAAACTAAACTGAGTTTGCTTTAAGGGGTCAGAATTGAATCAAACCCACACCTGTAGAAGCATTTAGACACGGGCTTTTCCTATTCCCAGTCTTGGCTAGTTCTTGGGCATTTTGATCATATTCTTGACTCCATCCTTTGTTAAGAATAAAAAAGGGGCTGGGGTTGTGTCCCAGTGGCAGAGCAATTGCCGAGCATGTGTGAGGCACTGGGCTCAATTCTCAGCACCGCATATAAATAAATAAAAACAAAGGTTCATCCTCAACTAAAAAAAAAAAAAATTAAAAGAACAAAAGCAATAGGTTCACGCTGAAGAAAAACAGCAAAGGATGGGCTTTCCTAATAGATCTTTGAAACAGGAACATTTGCATATGCCATATTTAACCATAATCTTTGTTTTGTTTCTCGTTTCTAAATGCCTGTGTCCGCCCGCCCTTCAGTTCTGTTCACCTGTGCCTGTTTCTTTCTTTTCTTTCTTTCATTTTTCTTTCTTTCTCGGGTCCTCAGAGAGGCAGAGGCTAAGTTTTCTTCACTTTGTCACCCAGAGCACCTGAATTCTGTACTTGTAGTTCATTGGCTCCAACACTATGGGCTCTTTCTTCCTGTCGGTTCCATGGGACTTGTGAGCAGGAGGCAAGAATCAAGTGGCCGAGTCAAGAGGGAGAGCTTAGGAAGCTTTGGGGAAGAGAGGCAGCCAGAGGCACGTCAGCTGGCAGAGAGCAGTCAGCCTGGAGGATGGCTTTCTAAGCCACGCGTGGCACTCCCAGCACGCAGTCTGCACTTGCCCTGCGTCCTAGTGAACAAGCGCTCACGGTGAGGGCAGCGAGCGTGAGCGGTGAGTCTGTGCGGATTGGGCCCCGCACAGCCTCAGGGATGCACCGTAGGCCAGGTGAATGTGATGAGGAGGTGGCGCGGGGAGGGCGCCTGCCAGGAGCCAGAAGGACTGAGTCTAGGAAGGTGGGTAGGAGACCTGGGGGCGGGGGCAGGGGAGCATTCAGCAGGGGCCAGGGAGTCCCTCTGCCTGCTTTCCCTCGCCTGATAGCCCTGAGGGGTCGTCACGTGCAGCCAGCATTTCAGGATGCTGCTTACTTATCAGCTGGCAGTCATAAGAAGCACCGACCCAGAGAAGGGCGGGTGGGTCTCACAGGAAGAGACAGCAACACCCACAACCTCAAAAGAGCACCACCATCGCTATGTGCTGTCCTTTGGTGCCTAGATGCTGCGTGTGGAAGTTAGCCAGCGGAGAAGGGAGGTGGCCCAGGAGGTGGGGAGTCTGCAGGTGGCTGGATAGGGTGGCTCTGCTCACACAGGCAGAATACAGTGCAGTGGGGCCCTTCGGCTTGAGCAGAGCCCTCTGGTTTACTGCAGTGGGAAAGCAAGGCTAACACCAACTCGATGAGTTTTCTCTGAGTGTACCCCACAGTGTATGGAAGACAGAGGAGATAAAGCTTGACCTGCAATAAGCTGAGACAGTAGTTACACATGTATCAGATTTTTACTGTACTGTTTGTTGTCATATACAGCACGGAATTGAAGCTGGAAACAAAGAATTAGGAATGAGCAAGTCAGGTATCTTTACATTCCATAGTCACCCTTTACCCCACAGAGGAGATAACAAAAGACTGAGCTGCCGAGGTGGTAACACATGGTGGTAACCCCAGTGACTCAGGAGGCTGAGGCAGGAGGATAGCAAATTCAAGGTCAGACTCAGCAACTCAGTGAGACCCTATCTCAAAATAAAAAATAAAAAGGACTGGGGACATGGCCCAAGAGTAAAGCACCAGTACCAAAATCTCCAGCACCAATACAAAAGAACAAAACAAAACCCCAAAACTATAAATACAGTGGGCTTGGGTAGGTGATGAATGTGGGGCAAAATGGGAGCAGAAAAAGCCTTTGGCCACATAGAAGTCCCTCCACAGGGACGCAGAAGGAGAAACTGCATCTTCCATGTAGGAGACACCACATGCAAAAATAGAAGACCTGGTTCACTTATCCCCACGGCTCCCCTTGAGAGCCAGACTTGAAAGTACACAGGTACACGTTCTGCCTCCGCCTCCTCCTCCCAAGTGGCTGCTACACCCTTTGCCCTCGGACTCTGTCGTGGTGTCTGCACGGGCAACGCTGTCCCCAGGATGCCATGGCATAGCCCCTGGGCACTTGCTGGTTCTCCCGCCACACCGAGGCCATTTCCACTTCCTTCTTCCTTAGATCTGTGGCCCCGACTCTCTCACCTTGCTCTGGCCACCTGTCCTCGCTCTCCTTCCCTCAACCGACTTAGATACCCATGGTCCTCTGGCTCCCGCCCTCTCCCAGGCCCTCTTCCTTTCCCGCGCTCACACTGTCCCTGGGTGACTGTGCACCCTCCTCCGATGGTCGTCACTTTCTGAAAGGAGAGAACCCCCGAATCCACATCCTGTCCCTTGTGCACAGACCCAGCGCACCGTGGGGGAGCACGGACACTGACGCTCAGCAGGTGAGACCTGAACTTGTGATGGTCACCTCCCAAACTGCTCCTTCCCTCGAGTTCTCAGCACAAACAGCACCACCCGCCAGTAGTCCCCAGTCAGCCTCATGCACTCTGTTGCACTCTGAGCTACAGCCTGCTGTACTAAGATCTTCTCAGTGACAATTTGTGACTCGTAGGGAGCTTGAGTAAGCACCCAACTTCTTTAGGAACCATCTTGCTTCATTCGCAGCATTTTGAAAAGAGCTAAGTTATCCAGCTGGGTGCTTAGCACCTCAGCAAGGTCTCATCTCCATCTTTATTTTTACCTACCCTCTCCTCCTGCAATTCCAAAGCAAGCCACCAAATTCATAAACCTGAAATCTGTTGCCATTCTCATTGCTGCCAGATGGACCGTGCATTCTCACATGTCTGCATCTCTTCTCAGTATCCTGCAATATTTCTCCAAGTGAAGCACTGGCATTTCAAGACCAAAGCTTAAAAAAAATTTTTCATCTTTGAGGAAACTGGAGGGAAATTTGGGGGTCTGGGGCTGTACCTTCTTCCTAAGCCCTGGGGTATATTAGTTGCTCAATGAGTGCTTGTGGAGTGGAGTGTTCCTCAGTGACTGTGTGTAGCCTCCATGTGTGTTCACACAGGATAGAAAAAGACAACACAATGCTACTAACACTTAAAGAAACTTCAGGGACAATCAGGAAAAGCTCCCTTTACATAAACTGCTCTTCCAATTAGAAAATTACTTATACATCTACTTATTTTGCTTCATAAGCACACACACAAAAAAAAACTTTAAGAAGGCTAGCAATTCATAACTTTACCTGGAAACTTCATCTAGACATGACTCACATAGTGTTAACCATGGAATTAATGTGACCAGCCATAACAAAAAGTATTTCAAGAAGTATTGTCTACTTAGAAAAGGGATCAACAGATATGGAAATTACTCACTGATAAAACTTACCGTATCTGAGATTTCTTGCCTAAAAATAGAAAAGAGAAATGGCATCAGCAAAAAGTAGACAATTTCAATTTTTAAAGTAAGGGAAAAGGGAGAGTCCTACCCTCAAAACTCTCTTTTGAAATATATTGTGCAGTGGTCAGGAGGACCGCATGTGTGTCCAGAGGCACCTAAGGCCCCTGCAGCACGGTGGCCGAATTCAGTGGTCGACGCCCACGTGCAGCAGGCTTGCTCATGCAGAGGCCTCAAGCCCCATTCCCTCATCTGTGCTGCTCACAAACACAGACGTCTGGGCTGAACTGCCTGCGGTGACCCCAATATGGCCACTCACCTGTTAACCCACAGCTCAGGGCAGCTGCTCACCATATGCTGCCTTTTCCCAGATTTTTGAACCTAACAAGCCTATAAAATTCACAGAAGCCATCTATATATAAAGAGAATTATTATTTTTCACTTTCCACCCTAAACACCATCAGCTAAAGCTCTGTGAATTTAGGTTGGAGACCAAGCCATCATTTCTAACATTGCCTCTGAGGCAAAAATATTCTCCATACTTTAGAGAAACAACTGACAAACTTTTGGAAGATAAAGCCACTTACTTGCAAGTCGGAGATCCTGGAAGACGATTCACAAATGAGACCATCTACATGTTGCATTAACTCTGCCTCTCCTACAGTGTCAGTGATCTCTGGGGCTCTGTCTCTTGGTGGCATAACTGTAACTAGCCTAAGTGCCCGTTATCTGTTTCCTGTTTGCCCCACACTGATTCCACAGCAGGGCATGCAGTTTTTAAGTTATCAGTTTGAGATCTTGTACAGAAATGACTCCCAGGTAAAAAAAAAAAAAAACTCACAAAACGATCCTACTGCTTTTCTCACCTTGCTTATACAAGAGTCTTAGCCAGCTAACCCTTCGTGAAAAACGCATGAACTTGATTCTGTTCTTCAGATTCTAACAAATGTTGCCTAAAAACTAAGAAAACTGGAGACAAGCATCCTCCTTACAAAGGTGACTTTCAGTGCCAAAGTCCCTGAAGTTACTGAGATAATAGCCACCACATCCCAGAGCAGGGCACAGGGTACAATTAACGCTCTATTCTCCAGCCCTTCAGCTCTGCCACCATCACAAAGGCAGGAAGGAAGAAAGGACAGTGAAGTCAGGCTTCGAAGTCTCCATGGAAGGAACGGTCAGTGGTGACAGACAACTGTCACTCTTCTTCCCCCAAGTACTGAGGGACTTGGTATAGAGCTTATGATGGTGGAATCCAGTCTCCCGGAATGTACAGCCACAGGAGTGGACACTGTGACAGCTCAGTGCTCTCAGGTTTTAGTTGATGGGGTTCTTCCACACAGATAGTGCCCCCTCTGTTGTCTTTCACATTGGTGAGAAAATGAATCTGGCAACTCCTTCAATATGGATCACGATTGGATCATAGTGCAAGACCATTAGGGACTGGATGATATAATTCCTGGAATTGCCAGTGCAGGCAGGGCAACCTTGACATAGCATGTTCAGTGAACAGAATACATGCTACCTTATTTGAAGGAAGGGAAATTTAAATTTCAATTAATTGATGCCTCAGAAAGCACAGAGGAGTTGATCTGCACTTGTTTTGAAGTTGCCCATGGCCCCTGAACTTGAAACAGGTGTATCTTAAAGGCTGCCCCATGCCTGTGAGTTGTTCAGTTTTTTGGATTTTTTGTTTGTTTGTTTGTTTTTGTTTTTTGTGGGTTTTTTTTTTTTTTTTTTTTGGCAGTGCTGGGGATTTGAACCCAGGGCCTTGTGCTTACAAGGCAAGCATTCTACCAACTGAGCTATATCCCCAGCGAGTTGTTCAGTTTTGAATGGTTCTGCCAAGTAAGTCTGGCCAAATGTGCAGTGCCCACCCAAGGCCTGGTGCAAACTAGTGGTCCCACCTTCAGGGGTGGACACTCTGGGGGCGGGGGCAAGGGGAGTGACCCTGTGTGCCTCTGTGCTGGTGTTGGACCCCAATCCAGGCAGCAGACGGTAGCTGCTCAGGGCAGTCCTGCTCTGCCCTCTCTCCAGCCCAGGCTGGAGGGAAGGTGTGCATGGAGTACTTGTCTCCAGCTGTGGCCTTGGTGGATAGACAGCAGGGGGAGGACAGGGGGTTTCTCCCCAGGACCGTGCGGCTCCCACAAGTCCAGAGCCAGACAGGACTGGGACTCTTCAACAAGTCAGATCTCTAAGAGCAGCACCTGTAATCCTAGTGGACATTAGATTCACTTCCTAGTGCAACTGTAAGACTGAAATCAGAGGCATGTGGCCTCTTAGAGGACAGAGATTATGCCTCCTTTCTAGTAATTAAATAACAGTAAATGTCTCACTTATTTTTTATCCCCTTAGCAAGACATCTTCAAGATAAAAGGCCTTTTCAAAAATTTGCCTAGTTTTCTAAGGAATCTCCACACTGCTTTCCAGAGTGGCTGCATGAATTTGCAGCCCCACCAGCAATGTATGAGTGTACCTTTTTCCCCACATCCTCGCCAACACTATTGTTGCTTGTATTCTTGATAATCGCCATTCTAATTGGGGTGAGATGGAATCTTAGGGTAGTTTTGATTTGCATTTCTCTTATTACTAGAGATGTTGAACATTTTTTTATATATCTGTTGATCACTTGTAGATCTTCTATGAAGTGTCTGCTCAGTTCCTTAGCCCATTTGTTGATTGAGTTATTTGTATTCTTGGTGTAAAGTTTTTTGAGTTCTATACAAATTCTGGAGATAGCGCTCTATCTGAAGTGCGTGTGGCAAAGATTTTCTCCCACTCTGTCAACTCTCTCTTCACACTGTTGATTGTTTCCTTTGCTGATAAAAAGCTTTTTAGTTTGAATCTATTCAATTTATTGATTCCTGCTTTTATTTCTTGTGCTTTGGGAATCATGTTAAGGAAGTCTGGTCCTAAGCCTACATGATGAAGATTTGGACCTACTTTTTCTTCTATTTAGTGCAGGGTCTCTGGTCTAATTCCTACATCTTTGATCAATTTTGAGTTGAGTTTTGTGCAGGATGAGAGACAGGGGTTTAATTTCATTTTGCTGTATATGGATTTCCAGTTTTCCCAGCACCATTTGCTATCCCACTCCTTGGCCTATACCCAAAGGACTTAAAATCAGCATACTACACTGATGCAGCCACATCAATGTTTGTAGGAGCTCAATTCACAATAGTTAGATTGTGGAACCAACCTAGATGCCCTTCAGTAGATGAATGGATAAAGAAACTGGGGTATATATACACAATGAAGTATTGTTCAGCCATAAAGAAAAATAAACTAATGGCATTTCCAGGTAAATGGATAGAGTTGGAGAATATGCTAAGTGAAATACGCCAATCCCCAAAACCCAAAGGCCGAATGATTCTCTGGTAAGTGGATGATGATATATAATGGCAGAGAGGGTTAAGGCAAAAATGGAGGAAGGATGGATTGTGCAGAAGAAAATGAGGAGTGAGTTAGGGGGTGGGGGGGGTAAGGAAAGATAATAGAATGAGACAAACATCATTACCCTACTTACATGTATCATTACACAAATGATATGATTCTACTTCATGTACAAGCAGAGAAATGAAAGTTGTACCCCATTTGCGTACAATGAATCAAAAAATAAAAAATAAAAAGTTTGCCTAATGAAAAGCAAACCAACCTCCCTGTTTTACTGGAGGTGTGTCCTGGACTGATTTACATTTCCAGGGACTGATGTCTATAGAACTTTAAGCTTGGAATTCTGCTTCAGTTGAACAAATTTCACTTAATTTCCTGTGGGTTTCTTTTTTTTTTTTTACTTTATACCTCTTTTATTTTCTTATTAAGTTAAATTCACATACCTTTTCTTAGTTGCCTTGTGAGACAAATGATAAACACCAACCCGGAGAATGCAGTGACAATGACTGCCACTGAAACCAAGAGTGAGTTATGGAGAGTGACAATTTCCTTGATCTTTGACAAACTTCTGTCTGATTCTGCAACAGAGGCAGTAAGGCACAGAGTGAGGCCGCAAGCATCTCGGCCTCCCTGCAGCTCAGGATTCTTGGCATTGTTCCTCCTGCCTTCCCATTACAGCCACCGATGCTCTTCACACAGGGATGCATGGGAAGTCCCCAGAGTCTACCGCAGAGGCAGACCGGCCCAGCCTCTAGCCCAATGCCCAGAGTCTCAGTCCCCCAGGGAGGACTGGTGGGATTCCTGGGAATGGAGACAAAATCTTGGCAAGGAACGGTTGTCACTGTATTTAGCTCCAGGGCCTCGGTCTATGGTTGGACCTCCAACACAGAGAAGATCTACAAGGTCATATGCAACTTCAGGAACAAGAGAAGCCAAGGATTTGACCTGGGCAACTTGTCAACGGAAACTACTGCTGCTCTTACTATAAAGCAGACGTGGAGAAACGAGCAGCACGTGTTTGTGTGCCAAGGACCTGCACTGACCCATCAACTGTGCAGACCCGCCACGTCCCTCCACCTCCTTCACCAAAATGAAGAGGACTCGCTACACAGGCTTCGTGAATGTAAACTCAGTTCATTTGCTGGCGCTTATTGTCAAAGTCCTAAGTGGGAAAACTGCCCTGCATACCTCCTGCTGAAGGAGGCTCCTTCCCCATCTTGGCACAGGGTCCGACCGGGGCCCTTGGTCCTCACACTGCTTTGCCGACCCCTTTCACGGTGCCTCCATCCCACACTCAGAGGATGCAGAGGAGTCTCCGGTTCCCAGAGGCACCCGTTGGCTTGAGGAAGGTCAGGGAATGGACGCTTGCCAGGCCACAGAGCAAATGTACCCGACAACCTGACGCTCAGAGGCCTCCCTGCCACCCTCTGCTGCCTGCCTCACTCCACACTAGACACACAGAGCTCAGCTTCTCTTCTCTAGTGGCTTCTGCAGATCCCACCCTCAGAAGGCCCCGTCACCCGTGCAGATGGCGTGTGGGGCAGACATCGTGCCTTGTCTCCTATGCTAATTGAATGTGCCTTTGATCCAGCGAGTGTTGGGGGCACCTGTCAGGTGGAGGAAAGATGAAGGTGAAGAAGGCACACTCCTGCTCATGCTCAGACTTGGGAGACATCAGCTGAGTGACAAGTGAGAAGAGTCTATGATTTGGGGAATTAGGTGGCCCTGGGTGACCTCCGAGGAGGCATTGCAAGGGACTGACGGAGAAGTCAGATTGTAGAGGAACAGAGCAATGCAGAAGAGGTAATTCACTAGAGACAGCAGGTTTCGTCTTTAAGAGTTAAGGCAGGAAGAGTTGAGAATGAAAAAAGAAATGTTTGTCACTAGAGGAGGAGACAAGGACAGCCAAGCACTTTATAGTAAGTTAATGTGGACAAACTTCTAGTTAGCAAAATGAAATGTCGACTTTAGTATGTGTCCCTGCATCTGTGTGTCCATCACCCCATCTTGAAGTCTTCTGTGTATTGGGCAAACTTACGTTGACATATCGGAGGAGGACTGGACCAGAGTCCAGATGATCCACAAACGGTTCTCTTCTCCCCAATTAGCTCAGTTCCCTCTGAGCAGCTGAAGGTGCACGTGGAGGTAAAACTGAAGTTGGCCAGAGGGTGAGTGCAGTTCATGGACCCCAGGTCAGGCGCTGTTGGAGGCTCACACTGGATCACTTCAGTGGAAAAGAAAGAGAACTCAAGATAGTGTTTTTGAGCAGAGAACTCTCCTTTGGCCGAAGACTTTTAGCCCAAGCTGCCCGACTTAAGGTCATCCACATGTCTGTAGGAGTCCTCATTTCTAGACGCTACTTCTGGTCATGCTTCCTGACTGTCTTCTTGAGATGATGATGAGTGACAGGTCGAGGATGAAGCCCAGCATGGTGGCTTGGCAGCCCTGATGAAGCACTAGGCCACACGCCTGTGCCTAAGAGTCCCTGGAATACCCTCATGAACGTGCAGAATCTCCACCTTCTCTCCTGTTGTAAAGCCCACCCAGGAAGCTTTGAAAACCATCCCAGTTCTGCAAAATCCCAATTCTGTAAAAATTGGGAGTTGGGACAATTTCGTTCTAGGATTTTGATAAAGGATGTTGATATTTCTTTTGTGAATTGAACTACTTAAACTAGTGATTGAGGAGTATAAATGTAGAACTTCCCAAGTACATACAACCACCAATATTCTCCCGTGTGGGGATAATCTTGGGAGTTATAAAGGAAAATAATCTACTGTACTTCAAGTGTGAAGAGATGAAGAGATTGCTTTGTGTTTTTTTATGGCTGTGTTACTCCCTTGGTAGTTCATATGAGAAGCAAAAAATTGTCTTAAGACACACCAGATAAAACAATCAAGAAAGACCTGCAGCCCTAGTGGAGAAAACTGGCTGATATTAAGTAGGACACCATATAAAATAAGTGTTAATAAGAGGTGAGGAACAAAGTTGGACTCTTCAGCAAGGTGGACTGTTTACATGATAGCAATGAGAAAAATAAAATGAAAATGTAATCACATTGTATGGTTATGACCCAATTGCACATTGATGGTTGGATTTAGAGGCAAACAACCCTTTGTTTTAGGGGTTTCTTTCTTGATGTTAGTTAGGATGACTCTTTAGAAAAGCATTACATTACAATCTATGGTATATTAAATTGTAATCCAAAAGCAGATACAGACTTCTCATGTGACTCTGCTGCATTTTCTAAAACCATAATCACAATGCCTCTGATGTTACTCACCTACACAGGTTGGTTCTAGGGATGACCAGTTTCCAAGTGGACCACATCTTGTTCTGTCATGACCAAGTAGCTTTGTTCCCTCAGGGCACTTGAAGGCACACTGTGAGCCAAAGCTGAAGGTCCCAAAAGGGTGAGTGCAGACCATGCTGCCCAGCTCCGGGGGCTCCAAAGCCGCACACTGGACCACTTCAGTAAGGAAAGAGAAGCATGGGGAGGGGTTCAGAGGGCCTGCTGCAGGATTTGAATCCCAGCTAGCCAGCTGACAACCACGGGCCTTCAAGCAAGGTCCCTTAAAGCCTGAACCTCAGTTTCTTCATCTGTAAAAGGTCAGCAATGATGACTGTATTAACCTCCTGAAGTTGGTATAGGAAGTACATGGCATTCAAATACTGTAGGTCAAGGACTTAGAATAGAGCATGACTTCATAGAAGATCTAACTAAATATTAGGTAGTTTTAACATTGATATCATTTATTAGTATCCATTAGTAATTGGATAAGGAATTTTAAAACCAAAATTGCATTAAAGGTGACTTACCAGCTTAGCTGGGAAATAAGTAACACCAACCCCAGAGTATGTTGGGCTGTGGGAGCAGGAGGGTGGGAGAAAGAGCTGGTCTCCAAACTGAGTCTTCATGGAGGGGAAAAGGTGAAAGTTCAGCAATCATCTTGGCCTCCTTTCTGTCTTTATTCTACTTTGCTCAGTTGCAGAAGCTTAGCCTTTGGAGTTTGGCCAACTTCTCAAAAAAGAATATCAATTTCCCTGCTCTGATAGCACAGAAAAGCAAGTGAAAAACTGAAAATCAAGGGGCTCATTTCAGGCCCTACCATGACATTTGAAAAACTATCACATTACAACTCTCCTATCTCATTCCTTTTCGTTTTCTTCTTTTTTTATTTAAATTTTTTATTTTTTTTATTTATTCTAATTAGTTATACATGACAGTAGAGTGCATTTAGACACATTGTACACAAATGAAGCACAATTTCTCCTTCCTCTGGCTGAACATGGCACAGAGTCATACCATAATGTAATCATACCTGTACATAGGGTAGTAATGTCTATTTCATTAACCATTCTTCCCATCCCCACACTTCCTCCCCTCCCCTCACTCCCCTCTGCACAATCCAAAGTCACTTCATCCCCCTTTTCCCCTTTATGAACCAGCATCCGCTAATGAGAGAAAACATTCTGCCTTTGGTTTTGGCTTATTTCGCTCAGCATGATATTCTCCAGCTCCATCAATTTACCTGCAAATGCCATAATTTCATTCTCTTTAAGGCTGATTAATATTCCATTGTATATATGGACCACATTTTCTTTATCCTTTTATCTGTTGAAGGGCGTCTAGGTTGTTTCCATAGTTTAGTTATTATGAATTGAATGGCCATAAATATTGATGTGGCTTCATGTAGTATGCTGATTTTAAATCCTTTGAATATAAATTTAGGAGATCTTACTCCTTTCCAATCAAAAATGAGCCATAATTCTGACATTCCTATTAAGATTTTAATGAAGATTGGTCTCAAGCAATTAGAAGAATGTTTCTATTTTCCACACTTAGTACAAGACCAAATGAAGGGAAATTGAATTTTCCAGTCAACTCAGGTGAAAAGAAAGTATCCAATACATTTCAGTCATAGTCTGCGTACTACATACACAACCATGAAGAAAGCATTATTGATCTTGGAAATTCAAGATGGTGGATTAGAGGAAGGCTGCATTCCTAGTTGCTCCATGACTCAGGATTCAAGTATTGCCTTCAGCAAGGTGGATAAAACAGAGATTTCACTGAAATTCAAAACTGGACAGTCAGAGGGTTTCAGAGACTCAGAAATTTGGATTCATTGAACAAAGAACATGAAAGAGCACATTGGACCCAAGTCAGTTGCAGTACTGGTGCTGGTTCACTACAGAAGAGAGGGATAACAGAGAGGAAACACAATGGACAGATTTGGTGTGAAAAAACCTGTAGATCAGAAAAGCAGCCTGACCTTAGTTATCCATAGGCTGCACAGCAAACTAGTACTCTGTACTTCTCAACTGGCAGGCAGAGAGCTGAGGCGGGAGCCATCTTGAAGCGGCCATGCTGCAGTGGCTGCGGCAGGAGCTGGGAGGTCACAGCACACATTGCCACACTGCCCCAGCAAGTGCCTACCTCAGGCCTAGGGTGTGCCTATCAGAGCACAGGCGAATCAGGCACAGAGAAGAGTACCCCGGGGATTCAGTCAGAAAAACAAAGCAGAGCCCGATTCACTTCTCCTTTGGGTCCGGCAACTCACATGACCAGCTGAAGCAGGTCAGGAATCTGAAAGGAGGGTGTGAATACACTTAGGGGCTAAGCCTGGGAAGGCCATGTTTGTGGAATGTGGGGAAAAATTTTGTCTTTCTCTTTCCCTTTACTTTGGTTTTCCTATTTTCCCTCCTCATCCTTATAAGCATCACTTGCTAAATCTCTTCTGCATTCTCTCTGTTCACTTTTTGAACACGGTAAACTCTCTTCTACCATCCTATCACACTTATTTTTCTCTAAACAAACTGCATTTTCACCATCTTTAAGAACTAATCAGTTTATATAATTCCTACCCCTGCCGTTCATATTGTTGCAATTATTACTGCTGTGGGTAACATGGTTGACATGTGCTGCTTTCTTTAATGTTAGGTCTAATTCTTGGTTACTTATTATTTTTGCTGTTGGTAACTGCTGACACTACCATTCCTGTGTTTTGTGGTACTTAATGTATTTGTCATAGTAGAAACTGAGGTTTTATTTTAATACTACTTATTGTTTGCATAAGTTGTTGCTACTGTTTGTTCATAGAGTAGAGACTCTGTTGGTGAACTGAAACTCAGGTAAAAGACAGCACACCTTCTCCACACACAATTTAATGACATTCAAACTTTAACTATACTGTAGTACGAAGAATAGAAGATATGAAAGCACAAACTAATGACCAGGAACTGCTAGGAGTGGACCCTCATGCTCCACTAAGAGATATCTACTCCTACAACAAAAATAGAATGAATACAAAATCTGTGGATACCACACCTACAATGGGGTCCCAATCTAGATCACTTTAGGACACTTTGACAAGTAAAGGCTGTGCCTTAAAAAGTCCAAAATAAGGGTAGAAGAGGAATTCATCCCAAGAGATGCATAAAACCCAACATAGATATACAAGGGAACACAGCACCTTCTGAAGGTCATAGTTCACCAGGAACTGACCCCAAAGAGAATGAAATATCAAGTAAATAATTCAAAAGAATGATTATAAAAATGATCAATGAATTCTAAGAGAACACAGGAAAACAACTGAATGAATTAAGGAGGTTAGTACAGCATGTGAATGAGAAATCCAATAAGGAAACAGATATAGAAAAGGAACCAAACAGAAACCATGGAAATGAAAGACACAATAAATCAAATAAAATATTCAATTGAAAGTCTCTCCAAAAGAGTTGAACATGCTGAAGACAGAATCTCAGAACTGGGAGACAAAGTGCCCAGCCTTGAACATTCAGACAGTATTAAATAATGGGAAATAAGTAACTATGGTCAGAATGAATAAGAACTTTGGGACAATATTGGGAACAAACTTAAGATTTGGAATTGAGGAGGGTTTTGAGATGCAGGCTAATGGAGTGGATAGCCTCTTCAGAGAAATAACAACAGAAAATTTCACAAACCTTGAGAGTGAAATGGACATTCAGATACAAGACACATTCAGAACCCTAAATAAACAAGATCAAAAAAGAAACTCTCCATGACACATTATAATTAAAATTTCTAATATATAGAACAAGGAAAGAATTTTTAGACCCTCAAAAGAAAACCTAAGGTTAAATTTAGAATCAAGCCAACCAAAAGTACTTCTGATTTCTCAGCACAAACTTTAAAAGCCAGGAGAGTTTGGAATGTGTTCCGAGTTCTAAAATAAATAAATGTCAAACAAGATTACTATTTAGCAAAGCTATACTTCAAAATCAAAGAAGAAATAAAAACATTACAAGATAAGCAGAAACTAAAAGAATTTATGACTACTAAACTGGCACTACATAACTTACTTAAAGAAATACTCCAAACAGAAGAAGTAAAAAACAAACCCCAGAGCTCACAAATAAACAAATCTCATTTGAAGAGTAGCTAAGCAAATGAGAAACAGGACCAAATTAAACATTAGAAATCAATCAAAACAGCTAGAATTAGTAAACATCCCTCTACAATAACATTGAATGTAAAAGATCTCAACTCTCCAATTGAAATACACAGACTGGCAGAACAGATTTAAAAAAAAAAACAAGATCCTCTAGATTATTTTCAAGAGACTTACCTTACATGCAAAGACAGCCATAGACTGAAAGTGAAAATATCAAAATTGATACACCATGTGAATGGAGCCTGAAAACAAGCAGGATTAGCCACTCTCATATGGAGATAAGGCAGAATTCAGGCCAAAATTAATGAGAAGACACAAATAAGGTCATTTCATACTGGTAAAGGGAATAATCCAACAAGAAAATATAGCAATAATAAATATTTATGCCCCAAACTGGATGTAATTAATTACATAAAAGAGACACTACACAAATTGAAGCCTCAGATGGACACCAATACAATAATGCTGGTGATTTCAACACACCTCTCTCAACATTAGTTAAGTCACCCAGACATAAACTCAGTTAAGATGCTTTGTACCAGAAAAATACAATAAATCAAATGAAATTAACAGACATCTATAAAATATTTCAGCAAATACAATTTCTTCTCAGTGGTTCTCTTAGCAAATACAAATAAAAATTGATATAATTCCTTACATCTATCAGATTATAATGGAATGAAATTAAAAATCAACATCAAAAATCCCTATTTGGACTATTTTGAAAACAAATTGTAAAACCTAGAAGAAATGGATACATTTTTAGACACATATAATCTGTCAAAATTGAATCAAAGGGACATAGAAAATTTAAACAGACCAATAACTAGCAATGAGATAGAAACAGTAAAATTTTTTTTAAACTTCCCAAACAGAAAAATTCAGAATCAGATGAATTCTTAGCTAAATTCTATCAGAACTTTAAAAAAGTTCTCAAATTATTGTTGCTGCCCACAGCAACAATCCCACAGGAAGGAATCGGAGGTGGACTGGGAATGAACTACTTCTATTATCTTTCTCTTCAGTGGGCTACTTTCTTGCTTGCTTGCTTGTTCACTAGTTTATAGAGGAAGAGAGGCTTTGCTTAGAGGAAGAGAGGCTTAATTTTAGAGGTGCTACACTTTCAGAGAGGCTATGCTTTCAGAGGTCTGCTTCTTAGAGGCGAGTCGCTTCTTGTAGGTGCGGGGTGTGGCGTGCGGCGTGCAGCTTGCAGCCTGCGACCTGCAACCTGTGACCTAGAGGTTTCGACTTAGTCCTGCGTTCTGCGATCTGCGATCTGTGACCTGCGACCTAGAGGTGCGTGCTAGAGGTACACTCTTAGTCCTGCGTCCTGCCATCTCTTCCCAGGTGAAGAGAATGTCTTATATACACTAAGGCAGCCAATCAGCTTAGGATTAACACAATTGAAGAACGCGCCACGGTACCAATCAAGAAAGAATGAGGAACATCTGTTGACCACTAGCGCAGAGGAGACATTAACTAATCAGGCAAAAGGTCATAAGAGATCACGCCATGTTAACGCTAATTATGCACCACCTCTTGGCCCAATGCCAGCCGCCATCTTAGGGCTGCTTAAACATGTCTCTACAAATTATTCCATGAAGTAGAAAGGAATGGAACACTTCCAAATTCATTCTATGAAGTCAGTATCACACTCATACCAAAAGTAGATAAGAACACCAGGAAAGAAAACTTCAAACATTCCTGATTAACTTAGATGTGAAAATCCTTAGTAAAATATTAGCAAATAGTGTTCAACAAGATATTAAGAAGATTTCACATCATGATCCAGAGATGCAAGGATGGTTTAACATATGCAAATCAATAAATGTAATTCATCACATAAATAGAATAAGGGACAAAAATATCTTCATCATCTCAATATACAGAGAAAGCCTTTGACAAATTTCAGCACCCATTCACAATATAAACACTGAAGAAGCTAAGAATAGAAGGAACCTACCTCAACATCATAAAAGTTATGTATGAAAAAGTCAAAACCAACATCGTAGTAACTGGGAAAAAACTGAAAGCATTTCCTTTAAAATCTGGACCAAGACAAGGTGTCCACCATCACCACTCCAATTAATATATTACTGGAAATTCTAGCCAGAGCAATTAGGCAAGAGAAGGAAATAAAAGGGATAAAAATAGGAAGGAAAAGGTCGAAAATCTGTTTGCAGATAATGTGATCCTATACTTAGAAGATTCAAAGAGCTCCACCAAAAGACTGCTCAATAATCAAATACAACAAAGCAGCAGGTTACCAAACCAACACACAAACACCAGTAGCTTCCTGTATACCAACAGTGAACACACTGAGAAAGAAGTCAGGAAAATAATCCCACTCACAATAGCCTCAAAACAATAAAACAAAATATGTAGGAAAAAATCTAACCAAGGAGGTGAAAGACCTCTACAATGAAAACTAGGGAACACTGAGGAAAGAAATGGAAGAAGACACAAGAAGACGGCATTGCTTAATGGCCATATTACCAAAACAATATACAGATTCAATGTAATCTCCATATACCAATGACAGTCTTCACACAACTAGAAAACACCATCCTAAAATTCACTTGGAAGGATAAAAGACCTAGAATAGACAAAGCAGTTCCAAGCAAAAAAAGCAAAACTGCATGGTACCAGCATAAAAACAGACACATAGATCAATGGTACAGAGTAGAAGACAGAAAAAACCCACTCAGATATGGTCATCTGATCTATGACAAAGGGCCAAAAACATACGTGGGAGAAAAGGCAGACTTTTTAACAAACGGTGCATATTTTTAACAAATATGGAGAAGAATGAAACTAAACCTTTATCTCTCAGCCTGCACAAATGTCAACTCAAAATGAATCAAAGACATAGGCATTAGACCAGAAACTATGCTATTGCTAGAAGAAAATGTAGGGTCAACACTCCAGCATACATGCACAGGCAATAGCTTTCTCAGTAAGACACCCTGAAGCTCAGCAAATAATGCCATGTTTTAATAAATGGGATGGCATCAAATTAAAAAGCTTCTTCACAGCAAATGAAACAATCAAGAATGTGAAGACAGAACGTACAGAATGGGGAAACCTTTGCTATGTACTGTTTTGACAGAGTTTTAATATCCAGAATAAAAAACCCATAAACTTAACATCAGAAAAAACAAATAACCCAATTATTAAATGGATAAATGAACTAAGCAGACATTTCTCAAAAGAAGAAAATACAAATGTTCAAGAAATTTATGACAAAATGTTCAATATCATTAGCAATTAGGGAAATGCAAATCAAAACTATACTGAGATTTCATTTTATACCTTCATCATCAAGAGTCTTAAATCACAATCATCAAGAATACAAACATAGCTGAGCATGGTGGCATACACCTACAATCCTAGTGACTCAGGGACTGAGGTATGAGGATCACAAGTTCAAAGCCAACCTCAGCAACTTAGGCCCTAAGTAATTTACTGAGACCCAGTCTCAAAAAATAAAGGCCTAGGGATGTGGCTTCATCGTTAAGTGCCCCTGAGTTTAATCCCCAGTACAAACTAATAATTAATAATAATAGTAATAATAATAATAATGCTGGAGAGGATGATGTTGGGGAAAAGGAACACTTTTACATTGTTGCTGGGATTCTAAAATAGTATGATCATTATGGAAATCAGTATGCAGGTTCCTCAAGAGACTAGACATGGAAACCATATGACCCAGCTATCCCACTCCTCAGTACTTATCCTAATAATGTCAGCATACTATAGTGATACATGCATACCCATGTTTACAGGAGCACAATTCACAAAAACCAAACTATAGACCCAGCTTAGGTGTCCACTGATGGATGAATAGATAAAGATAATATGGTATATGAACACAATGATATTTTATTCAACCATAAAGAAAAATGAAATAATGTCTTCTGCAGGAAAATGGATAGAATTTGAGAACATTACGTTAAGTGCAATAAACCCAACTCAGAAGGTCAAGTGGGTCAAGTGTCACATGGTGTCTCTCATATGTGGAAGCTAGAGAGGAAAAAGGAAAAAAAAATGGTGGGGAATCTTGAAAATCAAAAGGAGATCAGTAGAGTAAAGGGAAGGGACGAGGGGGAAGGGGGAGTGGAAGGACGGGAAAGTTAAACAACAACAACAAAAACCTTCTGCTGATCTCAAGAAGTCTTCAGAACCAGGGAAGACAGATTACCAAACTCAAAAACTATGTGATGAATGAGAACAAGACAAGTGCAGCAACTGGAACACAGAGTAGCAAGATTCTTCTGCATTTCCTCAGATTGTAGGCCCAGGACTACCACAGCAAGGCCTCCAGTCGGAAGTCACTCACCTACACAAGTTGGTTCTCTGGATGACCAGTTTCCAAGTGGGCCACATCTCGTTCTGTCATGACCAAGTAGGTTTGTTCCCTCAGGGCATTTGAAGGTACACTGTGAGCCGAAGCCGAAGGTTCCCATAGGGTGAGTACAGACCATGCTGCCCAGCTCTGGGGGCTCCAAAACTGCACACTGGACCACTTCAGTAAGGAAAGAGAAGCGTGATGAGGGTTCAGAGGACCTGTTGCCTGCATTTGAATCCCAGTTCAGCCATGTGTCTTCAAGCAAGGCCACTTAAGCCTACCTTCAGTTTCCTCATTTATAAAAGGTCAACAATGATAAGTGCATTAACCTTATAGAGTTGGTGTGGGAGCTACGTCATTCAAACACTGTAAGTCAAGTACTTAGAACACAGTAGTGCTCTTAAGAAGTCCTAAGCATTGGATTTCTTCATATTGTTATCTTTGGCATTATCTGATAATTTAAAAGGCAGATTGGAGCTCGGCAGGGAAATAACTAAGATGTAAGTGCCACTCGGTATTCCAAAGAGTGGCCTGGGTAATGGGTTTTTTAGAAGGGGAGAAGGAAAAAGCATTTGAATCATCCTGGCATTAATTCCATCTTTACTCTCCTTAGTTCAGAGGCAGAAGGACAGCTCTTTGCATTTTGACAACACTTTCCAGAAATCATATCAATTTCCTTGCTGTCAATGTTAGTCCAAGATCAAATTCAGACTTGGCAACCAAAAGCTACACATTTCAGGTCCTTTGATGCCATTTGGGCAGGTACTGTACATCTCATGTCATTCCTTTTTGGCCAAAGGCAGGCCATCCTTCTGACATTCCCCTTAGGATTCAATGAAGATTAGACTCAAATTACTAGAATTTTTCTTATTTTCCATACAGTACAAGACCAAATGAAGAAAAACTATCATCTAATTCACCTCAGGTGCACAGAGAGATCTGACATATTTCAGTAATAGTGAGCCCCTCCAGAAGAATAAGACACAATGGATCTTAAGAAGGCTTCATGCCAGGGCACGTGGATACCTGAACTCAACAAGTATGGGTAGAATAAATAATGCTGCAACAGGGACACAGAAGAGCAAGACCCCTCTGGGTCTTTTCAGACTGTAGGCCAGGACTACCATGGCAAGGCCTCCAGTCGGAAGTCACTCACCTACACAGGTTGGTTCTAGGGATGACCAGTTTCCAAGTGGGCCACATCTCGTTCTGTCATGACCAAGTAGGTTTGTTCCCTCAGAGCAGTTGAAGGTACAATGTGAGCCGAAGCTGAAGGTCCCAAAAGGGTGAGTGCAGACCATGCTGCCCAGCTCCGGGGGCTCCAAAGCCGCACACTGGACCACTTCAGTAAGGAAAGAGAAGCATGGGGAGGGGTTCAGAGGGCCTGCTGCAGGATTTGAATCCCAGCTAGCCAGCTGACAACCACGGGCCTTCAAGCAAGGTCCCTTAAAGCCTGCAACCTCACTTTCTTCATCTATAAAAGGGCAACGATGATAAGTTTATTAACTTCATAGAGTTTGTGTAGGAGCTACATGTCATTCCATCACTGTAGTCAAGGACCTAGAACAGATCCTGGATCCTCAGAAATCCTAACTAAATGTTCACTAGTCTTCACATCATACCATTGGAACTACTGGGGAGAGAATTTTAAACCCAGATCAGTTTAAGTGGAGTGAAGAGCTTGACTGAGAAACAACTCTCACACCAGAGCCTGAGTATACTGGAGTGCTGAGAGTCAGAAGTTCAGAGGAAGCAGGGATCTACATACGCGGTCTTCTTGGATGGGGAGTGGTAAAACTTGTGGAATCCCCCTGGCCTCTGATCTGTCATTATCCTCCCTAGGTCCCTTGCAGAAGTATAGCCCCCTGACTTTTGACTACCCTCTCCAGAAACATTATCAGTTTTCCTGCTCTGACTGGTGGTACAGAAGATCAAACTCAGACTTGGAAACCAAAGCCCATACATTTCATGCCCTTTCATGGCCTTAGAAAAAGTGCTGCAAGTCTCATGTCTTATTCCTCATAATCATCCTTCTGACCTCGTCCTGAGATTTCAGTGAAGATTGGTTCAAGCAATTAGGAGAACTTTTCTATTTTCCACATTCAGTACAAGTCTAAATTTAGGGAAATTGAATAGTCAGTCCAATTCAGGTGCACGATGTATTCTAGGCATAGTCTGAGTCCACAGGCACAACCATGAATAAGATATTTAGTGATCCTAAGGTGCCTTCAGTACCAGGGTAGATGGATTACCAAGCTCAAACACTGTGGGAGAAATGAGAATGAAACAGATGGAGCAACAGGGACACAGAAGAGCAAGACCCCTCTGGGTCTTTTCAGACTGTAGGCCAGGACTACCATGGCAAGGCCTCCAGTCAGAAGTCACTCACCTGCACAGGTTGGTTTTAGGGATGACCAGTTTCCAAGTGGGCCACATCTCGTTCTGTCATGACCAAGTAGGTTTGTTCCCTCAGGGCATTTGAAGGTACACTGTGAGCCGAAGCTGAAGATCCCAAAAGGGTGAGTGCAGACCATGCTGCCCAGCTCCGGGGGCTCCAAAGCCGCACACTGGACCACTTCAGTAAGGAAAGAGAAGCATGGGGAGGGGTTCAGAGGGCCTGCTGCAGGATTTGAATCCCAGCTAGCCAGCTGACAACCACGGGTCTTCAAGCAAGGTCCCTTAAAGCCTGCAACCTCACTTTCTTCATCTATAAACAATCAACTATCACACCAGAGCCTGTGTGTTGGGACTATTGAGAGCCAGAAGTTCAGAGGAAGCAGGGATCTGCATACGCGGTCTTCTTGGATGGGGAGTGGTAAAACTTGTGGAATCCCCCTGGCCTCTGATCTGTCATTATCCTCCCTAGGTCCCTTGCAGAAGTATAGCCCACTGACTTTTGACTACCCTCTCCAGAAACATTATCAGTTTTCCTGCTCTGACTGGTGGTACAGAAGATCAAACTCAGGCTTGAAAACCAAAGCCCATACATTTCATGCCCTTTCATGGCCTTTGAGTCTCATGTCTTCCTCCTTAAGATCAAAGTTGAGCCATCCTTCTGACCTTGTCCTGAGATTTTGTTGAAGATTGGTCTCAAGCAATTAGGAGAACTTTTCTATTTTCTACATTCAGTACAAGTTTAAATCAAAGGAAATTAAATGGTCCAGTCTAATTCAAGTGCATAAGAAAGTGCCTGATGTATTCCAGGCATTGCCCGAGTCCCCAGATACCATTATGGATAAGATCTTAAGAAGCCTTCAGTACCAGGACAAATAGATAACTGCAGATGACCTCAGGAAATGTGGCAGCAATGAGAACAGAATACATGGAGCAACACAGAATAGCAGGACTTCTGCATTGTCACATGAACCCAGGACTACCACGGCAAGGCCTCCAGTCGGAAGTCACTCACCTACACAGGTTGGTTCTAGGGATGACCAGTTTCCAAGTGGGCCACATCTTGTTTTATCATGACCAAGTAGCTTTGTTCCCTCAGGGCATTTGAAGGTACACTGTGAGCCGAAGCCAAAGACTCCCAAGGGGTGAGTGCAGACCATGCTTCCCAGCTCTGGGGGCTCCAAAACTGCACACTGGACCACTTCAGTAAGAAAGAGACAGCATGGGGAGGGTTAAGAGGGCCTGGTGCTGAGATTGTAATCCCAGCTCAGCCAGTTGGTAACCATGTGCCTCAGGCAAGGTCACTTAAGCCCTGCAACTTCAGTGTCTTCATCTACAAAAGGACAAAGGTGATAACTGAATTCACCCCTGGAGTTAGTGTGAGAGCTGCATACCATTGAATTGCTGTATGAAATGCTTAGAACAGAGCATGGCTTGTGCTAACTAGATATTAGCTATTCCTCACATTGTTATTATTGGCATTATCTGGAGAGAGAAACTAATCCTAGATGGGTATCAGTGGGAATGACCAGCTTGGCTGAGAAGTAACTATTACATCATTGCCCCTGAGTTGTCCAGGGTTTTGGGATTTAGAGTTTCTGAGAAAGAGCACACCTCCATACTCAGTTCTCTCACAAGGGGAGAACATAACGTTTAGGAATCATTCTGCCTTCTAGTCTGCATTTATTCTCCTAAGCTATGTGGCAATTCAGTTCTTTGGATTTTGACAACCGTCCTCAGAAAATATGTCTATAGTCTGCTCTGAGTGATAGCACAGAAGACCAAATGAAGACTTGGAAATCAAAGGCTATGCATTTGGAATGTTCTATGTCATTCTGGCAAGAATTATAACATATTGTCTTATTCTTTATGAATCAAACAAAAGCCTTCATGTGCATATTGCTCTTCAAATTTCAATGAAGAATGGATTCAAGGAATGAGCAGAATTTTTCTATTTTCTACAGAGTCCAAATGAAGGAAAATTAAATTGCCTGATTCAGTTCAGATGCACAAGAAACATGCCTGAATCCAGGCATAGCCTGAAAGCAGCATATGCTGTCACAAATATGACACCGTAGATCCTAGAAAGTTTCAGTACTGAGGTGAATAACTACAGAGAGGAGCTCAACCACTGTGGGAGAATGAAAAAGGAACATGAGGAGCAACAGGGACACAGAAGAGCAAGACCCCTCTGGGTCTTTTCAGACTGTAGGCCCAGGACTACCATGGCAAGGTCTCCAGTCGGAAGTCACTCACCTGCACAGGTTGGTTCTAGGGATGACCAGTTTCCAAGTGGGCCACATCTCGTTCTGTCATGACCAAGTAGCTTTGTTCCCTCAGAGCAGTTGAAGGTACACTGTGAGCCGAAGCTGAAGGTCCCAAAAGGGTGAGTGCAGACCATGCTGCCCAGCTCCGGGGGCTCCAAAGCCGCACACTGGACCACTTCAGTAAGAAAAGAGAAGCATGGGGAGGGGTTCAGAGGGCCTGCTGCAGGATTTGAATCCCAGCTAGCCAGCTGACAACCACGGGCCTTCAAGCAAGGTCCCTTAAAGCCTGCAACCTCACTTTCTTCATCTATAAAAGGGTAACGATGATAAGTTTATTAACTTCATAGAGTTTGTGTAGGAGCTACATGTCATTCCATCACTGTAGTCAAGGACCTAGAACAGATCCTGGATCCTCAGAAATCCTAACTAAATGTTCACTAGTCTTCACATCATACCATTGGAACTATTGGGGAGAGAATTTTAACCCAGATCAGTTTAAGTGGAGTGAAGAGCTTGACTGAGGAAAAACTCTCACACCAGAGCCTGAGTATACTGGAGTGCTGAGAGTCAGAAGTTCAGAGGAAGCAGGGATCTACATACGCGGTCTTCTTGGATGGGGAGTGGTAAAACTTGTGGAATCCCCCTGGCCTCTGATCTGTCATTATCCTCCCTAGGTCCCTTGCAGAAGTATAGCCCACTGACTTTTGACTACCCTCTCCAGAAACAGTATCAGTTTTCCTGCTCTGACTGGTGGTACAGAAGATCAAACTCAGACTTGGAAACCAAAGCCCATGACCTTTCATGGCCTTTGAGTCTCATGTCTTCCTCCTTATGATCAAAGTTGAACTGTCCTTCTGACCTCGTCCTGAGATTTTGATGAAGATTGGTCTCAAGCAATTAGGAGAACTTTTCTATTTCCCACATTCAGTACAAGTTTAAATCAAAGGAAATTAAATGGTCCAGTCTAATTCAAGTGCACAAGATAGTGCCTGATAGAGTCCAGGCGTAGCCTGAGTCCCAGAGACGCAACCAAGAATAATGCAATTATTGATATTAAGTTTTCAGTATGGATCTCAACAAGTATGGGAACAAAGAGGACAAATACATGGAGCAGATGGAAAGATGGAACACATATTAGCATTTTCTCAGAGTATAAATCCAGGGCTATCATGATAAAGTATTTAGTTGGAAGTTACTCACCTTGACACGTTGGTTCTATAGAGGACCAGTTTCCAGATGGACCACAACTTGTTTTATCAAGACCAAGTAAATTCGTTCCCTCAAAACATGTAAAATCACACTGTGAGTTGAAGCTGAAGTCTCCCAAAGGGTGCTTACAGACCATGGTGCCCATCACTGGAGCCTCCAATGCTTCACACTGGACCACTTCAATGAGGAAAGATACGGTGTTGGGATGGGTTCAGAACCTATCATAGTACCCTTGAAAATATTCCTGGAAGGAATGATTCCTGGACTATGTTTTGAAGATTATTAGTTACGTCAGCCCCATGTTAAACATGATAATGAACTCTTGAGAAAATTCAGTGTGATAAAAAACACATGTGGCAAATGGAAAAACACAAGTACTTTGATGTTACAAGAAAGAAAGAGGTGATTAGGGAGAAATATAGAAACCCAGATTACATACATACTCTTCTCCTTTTAGTTAATATAATGAGGACCTATAATAGATGGATTTTATGTTAGGCCTTGAAGGAATTTGATTTCATCCTGTAAGACAAATGTTAAGCATACATATTAGAATGGATGCTCAAATGTGTGGGCTGTATATTGATTATTTTTAATTGTCAGCAGGAATAAGCAATATATTTGAGGGGAGCAAATTTAAAGGTATGGATCACATCAAGAAGGATACTGCAATAATTTAGAAGAAAGACAATGAGGGCAGTGACAGAGTTGACAACAGGACACATATTGGAAAATCATCATTTCTGAATACTACAGTGGATACCTTGCATGCATGTTGGGGGTCGTAAGCTGTCACAGCAGTGCCCACATATATGGTAGCTCCACACACAGATAAAGTCGCAAAAAGGAAAGCTAGTTGGGGACAATGGACTTTATATTCTTTTGGACATCCCCAAAGAAATCCTTAGCATATTTGGAGATGAAAGCTAGAGACAGATTGGTCAGTCCAAAGAGAAATCTGTGGGTCCACAAAAGTCAGTACGTTTGACCACAAAGAACATGTATTCAGAAGAGCCAAAGGCAAAAGACAGAATTTGAGGATTAATAGTAGTAGGATTGGGATTACTGCCTACGTAGGAACACAGAAGAATGATCCTAGGTAGAAACAGAACCAGAAAAGAATAGTTCGATGGAAAGCTAGACAAAAACATACTTACAGTGTTTGAAAGGAGAGGAACAAGAATACCATTATGTAAGGTTTGAAAAATCAAGTTCCAGAATAGGAGTAAAATATCAGGTAGGTGTACTGGCTCAGAGATTAAGGAAGATGAACTGCAGCTATTCCTGTGGACTGATATTCCAATTCATTTTGAATTTAAGTCATTATTATTTACAAGTATTGCTTTTTCAATAACTTTCTATTTTATACATCGGACACGTACAACATTCTGAAATGACCAACAGCTTCCAGAGTACTGCGTGCCTCCTTCCGTGGGTGACTGGGTCAAAGCCTGACTTTAACCTGTGCCTTCTCTCCTTTTCATTGCCACCTCCTTGCTCTGAGTGACTAACCAAGACCAGGAAGAGCCTCTCCACCTTCTCTTTCTGTCCCCAGTCTCTCCCCTGTGCTTCTGGGATAACTGCCCAGATGCCCGTGGAAGACCCCAGGGCCTCTCAGTGCAGATACGGCCGGCCTCCTTCACTAGGCGGCTCCAGTCTCTAGGCTCACTGCAGCTTGTCTTGGGTTCCATCACAGTCGAGGAACTGTGAACAAATAAGATTTCCCTTAACTAACCAAAACCCTGTAGGGGAAGATTATACATAGATTTCCCGTTGTGTTCTCCTGAAACACTTAGCACAAATGAACATGTAGAATTTGCTATTACCCATCTCTGACATGCGCTGTGTACCAACATGAACTTTTCTCTTTGGCATTCCTTGTCATCACTTTGTAAAAACGAGAGATTACCTTCTGGGTAACTCTCTCTCCTAATGGTAAAGGTACAGTTGCTTTCAGACTTCAGATTCCATTAATCCACCAAGCTCACAGATTGTGAGTCCCTGAGAGCTGGAGTCAACCTCGCCTGGCCCCTTACTGTGGAGCTCAGTGCTATCACTCCACGCCTGGTCTCAGGTGGAAATCAAAAACACTTGCAAAGTGAATTGAAACTTCATGCTGATTTGTGGAATCTTTGCAGAAAGATAACACCTTGCAAAAGCATAATTGCTGACCACAACTTCCCATTTCTCAGAACGGCTAGTATCATTTCATCCCAACCAACTTCCGTCATAAGCTACAGTGAGCCCTGGGACTCCCAAAGGAAGAAGCAAAGGAATGGGAGGGGCTTACCAAACTGACACTGGGGCCCGTAGTGTCCAGCATCACAGCTGCAGGTGTGATTGTTGATGGTCTCCACACATTCTCCATGGCCACTGCATGACCCGGCCTGGCAGGAAGCTTCAAGAGGTCAGAGAAAAAGTATTTCGATTGACTGCCTTTCAGGATTAATAGTCATTTGTTCAGTCGTAGGTAACTGTTTGTCCAGGCTTCACACACCAGAAGCGCTCAGAAGCGACCTGAGACTAGCCTAACTGGAGGAGGGGAAGTAGGGCGGGTGAACTAGCTCCCGCTGCCCTCCGGAACTTCCCTGGGGCAGGTCTGACCACTTCAGCTCAGTCTGATCACCCACCTGTGTAGCAGAGGGCTGCCTTCTGCTTGTAGCAGGCTTCGTCGTTCCACTTGCCCCCATTAGTCATCCTCTTGATGTAGATCTCCACGCAGTCCTCCTTGGCCCTATTGTTGGGTTCTCCAGGTCCCCAGTTCTCGGCTTCTTTAGTGAGAGGCTTGTTGGTTCCCACCCATGTCCATGTATTCCCTATCTTCCGGATTCCTATCCAGTAGTAATGACGGTTGAAGGGCACTGTCTTCTCCAGATACTCAATTTCTCTCTTATTTTGTATGGCAACTAAATCTGTGTACCTTTCTTGGCAGAACTTTCTAGCACTTTCCCAGTTCATGAGTTTTTCAGAATAATGGTAAGTCCAACAGTCCGTTCCATGATGGGCCAGGAATTCTGAAAGACAGAGCAGGAAGCATGTCTACTCAGAGTGTTTCAGCTGAGAAGAGCCCACCTCTTATCCAGGCTGAGCCTGCCACTCAGGATGAGGAGCTGAGGCCCAGAGGGTGAGTGAGTGCTCGGGATCACAGCCTAGTTGTCAGCCGCTGGACAGCAGGACCCGGACCACCGCTTGAACATGGATGCTCCTCCTCATGGCTTTGCTTTATACAAACATGGTGGTTTTCTAGATCTATTTTTGTAACAAGTTTTTTTCTCTAAATTCTTTCACGTGAACTTTAATGCTCTAGAAATTCAAATTTCATCGTCTCATTGATTGTCAAACATTTAAAACTAATTGAAGCATAATATCATATAACATTAATATTTAGAGTCTATTTTATTCTGGGATGACTTCCTAAATGCCAACATGTATTATTGTTGTCCTAATACATGAATCCATTTTCTTCTGTCTTCTCCTGAATGAGAAGCAAAATTAGAACAGGAAGAACCTTGACGGACTTTCCCACCCTTTCTATGTCAAACCCCACCCCCTTTTTTTTAAACAGGGAAAGCTGCTTCTGGCACAAGCCATATAGACCTAACCACGTAGTGAGAACGGCGACTTTACAAACTGAGTGATGTAGAACTGTAACACTGATGGCACCAGGTTCTGTCTGCAGAGCAGCTCAACTCCTGGTGCCTCTTAGACACACGGGCACTTCAAACATGAGGGCGTCAAAGAAACCAAACAGAACACACAACAGACACCGTCCCCAGGGTGTGCACCACGCCAGGCACAGCGGGGTCTCTGAGCAGTGCTACTCTGCAGGGGGGAAGAGCCCCACAGCCACCACCTGTTTGTCACGGAGGGCAGGTCCTTGGAGAGACGCCAGCTCAGGTCCCGTTCTCTCATTGATCTTGGTCACATATGTCAGAACTGATCAGAGGACTCGGAAACACGCGAGCAGTGGACAAAGACACCCGGGAACCCTGAACTGTGTGGGAACAGCCATCCGCTGCGATGCCCACCCTACCATGGGAGAAGCTGTTTGGCCACTCTGACCTTCAGTGCCTAAAATAGTGCCTGCACATTGCAGGGACTCAGAGAGCCCTTGGAGAATGAGGGGATGCTAGGCTCCGAGTCACCAGGCGACTGGGTGTAAGGGGACAGGAGGAGCCGCCAGGCGTGCCTGCTTGGTCAGAGCAGAACGTCCAGGTGAGGGAGGGGACATCATGTACCTGGGAATGGGAAGGGTCCCGGCTATGGCTGGAGCATCGTGAAGACTCATGAAAACTTACAACATCCTTGAGAGGAGGACCAACGGGGGACCTATGTCCCCTGCCCTGAAGGAGTTCACCCTGGAACTGCAGAAATTGCCTTGAAGTACACTGGCATATTAAGAGGAAGGCAGTGCTAAACAGAGGTACAGGTCACGAGTGCCTACCAGAGATTTCCTGACCTCAGTCCTTCTCAGTCGAAGGCTTTGGGGGTTGTTGGGATTTGGAGTCTGCAGTACAGGCTGTGGCAGGCAAGGGTGGGGTTCTGGGGTTCTGGGGAAGTACCAGGCCTTGAAGAAAAAGAGAGAGGTCACAGAAGGAATGGAACTGACAGATGTCCACCTAATAATTCCCCTGCGTCTATGAGCACTCAGTGGATATCTTTTTAGTGAACGTAAGTTAAAAGGCATGGCAAAGTGTGAGTATCACAACATACCCCAGCAGAGCACTGTCCAGATCCACCACTTGGTGATCCACAAGCCCCTCTGTGCATCCTGACATTTCCATGGAAACATCTGCAACAAAATACAGGACAAATTAGACTGGAAACAAGTTTAAAGCATCTTTAGGGGGTACCTGCAACTTTCTTAAGGTTCCAAATTAAACACACATATGCATTTACCCTGTTCCCAGCCATAGATTTCCCAGACAAGGGAGAAAAAGTCACATCAAATCAACCCAAGCCTGCTGCAGTTTTGTTCCATTCTGATTTCAGTTTTGGTCTCAAACTGCTGATCGTTATTGCTCTCGTGTTCTTCTGCATTTCAGTAATTTTTGTGCCTGCTTTTCTATGCCACTTTCACGTCAAACTACTGAATATTTGGTGTGCATGATGGCCAAGTGTTCTTTGGCGCTTAATGCCCTATGGTGTTTAGATTGACCGCTGTCTTCTCACACTTGACCACGATGCGTCAATACCTCAAATACCTAAGAGAATTAGATAACCAGGCTCCAGAGAAGCAAGCAGGTCATTTTTTAAAAATAAGAAATAAATTTCTGAGCATCTGCCCGACAGGGCCCAGGCTCTCTGCAGACCTGAGGGCCGAGTTTTCTGCAGAGGACACTTCTCTGGCAGCTCTGCGTTGGGTCACCCAAGCACCTCACCAGAGACTGGCAGGGGAGGACGTCGCCACCTGAGGGGAGAACCCCCAGGATTGCACTCTGAGACTGGGAGCATTTGTGGTTTCTGGCATGCTTAAAATCAGAAATGAAATGACTTGTTCCTGGCCCCACGCCACCTGCCTCTAAGCCCAGGACAGTCTCTCTGCACGTCTAAATCTGGAAGGCCAAAGGCTCACCATGGCTTTGCTTGTCCTCCTCTGGCTCCACAGCGCTCAGCCTCTGCAGGCAGCACCTGGCCTCTCTGGGTCCTCACGGAGGGGAGCCTGCTTGCCCGGGGGTGGGGAGGGCTCAGAGTGGCACAGGCAGGCTTCTCTCCACCCAGTTCACTCCTCCTCCCTCCTCCCTCCCCTTCCTCCTCTTCTCTCCTCTGCCCCACCCCCTTCCTTAGCTGCCTCTATCACCTCTCCCTGAGAACAGTGGTGTTGGGGTTAGATTCTCCTTCCTCTCCTTCTTCCATTTTCCACCCTTCTTTCCTTATCCTGGGCATCCTTCCCTGCCTCTTCTCCCCTCCCGCATAGTTCTTATTGCTGTCCTCCTCCTCCTCCTCCTCCTCCTCCTCCTCCTCCTCCTCCTCCTCCTCCTCCTTCTCTCTCCTTATTAATGCTTGGCTAACTCCTGACTACCTGTTGTAGGTGGCCCTGGCGATACCACAGATCAAAACTCTAGTTCAGACCAAGGTAAGGTGCCTGTCCCACTTCAGTACAGCTCCCTGGGCCACTTGACAAACTCCAGTTCCTTCTCCTGTCCTTGCTCGCCTCCTAGTGGAGGAGCCTGTGAACGGCACCTACTGAGGCGAATCCCTGAAGTCCAGCTTTGTGCCCCAGGAGGTTTGGGCCTCCACACATTCCTGGAGTATAAAACACCTTTTAGTTGCTTGATTTTCTGAACTATAAATGTATCTTATTTCTCAAATATAAAATGTATTTTGTTTTATTTCATTATTTGTTTGTTGTTCTATTTTTTTGATGGACATTTCTGTTCTTTTAAATCCATATACAAATGCAGCGTTCTCTACAGAAAGCCAGTTTGTCTCCTGGCACATAGACAGGTTGGTTCAGGCCCCAGAGGTTTCCTTCGGTTCAGGTGTTGTCAGGCAGAATGACCTAGATCCAGCCAAACTTTGCAGGGGAAAGGTGTGTCTGGGAGAGGGAGGTGATTATCTAGTGAACACCGTCAAACACACATGCAGTTGATTCACTTTTCTGTACAATTTGAATTCTGTCTGTATATCGAGTTAGATTTCTAGCCACTTGGACCACTTTTTTCTTGGGGACACAGTGAAAAGTCTGGTTTAAAGTTAGAACACGTACGTCTGGGCTATGGAATCTCATTCACCCACACAAAGGCATGCCGCACGGCCCCTGGCATAACAGGAACCAGAGCTGAGAGCGTGCTAAGTGACAGACGCCAGACAGGGAGGCCGTGCGTTGGACGAGTCCCTTCTGGGAAATCCACGACACAGGCAGACCCACAGAGACAGGAGTCCGAGTGGAGGCCGCCGGGGTGCTGAGGGAGCAGGAGACAGGACTTCTGATGGAAGTATTTTGGAACTGAGTACAGGAGGTGGTCGCACAGCACGGTGAGGTCCCAGGTTGTACGCTTTAACACGGCCGCTTTTACTCACATAAACTTCACCTCAACATGAAAAAGTGTGCCTGCAGCCCGAAGAGAGGAACCGGGGCAGCAAAGGCCACAGGCCTGTTAGCCGCTCCAAGGGGCCAGGAGAAGGGCTTACCGGGCTGTGCCCCCAGGTGGGTCCGGTGGGCACTGCAACCCACCCCACACCTGGAGGGAGCAACACTGCTGGAAGGCGGGTGACCAGCCCAGGGCGCAGGGAAGAGCCCCAAGTGCCTCTGGGAGCAGTGTCCCAGGTCCACAGAAGCACCACCGCCCCCGCTGCCCCTGCTGCCCCGCAGAGGCCACAGCTTGCTGGACCCCTGCCCAGCGAGGCTGCTCCCACTGCAGTCACCTCGGGTCGCCCCAGCGAGGGAGAGTGTGCAGCCCACACCACAGCCCGTTCTCCCTCCAGCCACCTGAGGCCAGACGCCACCCCTCCACAGCCCCGTCCAAAGGGACCCGCCCGGCTCCCAGCTGCTTCCCGACGCCTGGGGTCAAGCCGTCTCCCGGACGGTGCACCCACACCCCTGTCTCCACACGGCTTCGCGTCCTTCCCTGATGCTCCCTTGCCATCCCAGAATTCCTGCTTCAGCCAGCAAACTCGCCCCCATGCTGCAGGTCTCCCCAAAACCTTCTTCCGCCTCCTTCCTTCATCAGCAACCGCCGCCTCCTGAGGCCCTGCACTTCTCTCCGACAGTCTGCAGGATGGGGCTCCTCCTTCCTGAGGGGCCTGGCGCACGTCCCTGTTCCCCACCACACTGTAAAGAAAAGGAAGCAGCAATACAATGGCCCAGCGTCCCTGAAGCTCACAGCACTAGGATGCGTCACCCTGTCACTGTCCTCATTGTGGTGACCAACTCCTCATGCTCTGGTGGCTCTGCCACCTGGCTGCTGGTCCTCCTGTATCTGGAAGCACCTCCCACACCGTTTGTGACAGCACTGCACACCTGTCCACAGCAGGAACTGCACTGTCCATTACAGCCTCCCCCACTCAAGGTCAGCCTCCTCCCCTCCACACAGCCTCCACCTCCACGCAGCCTCCACCTTGACATCTCGGGAAACTTCAGCATCTCTAAAGTCACACGATCAAGTCTGCCCCCAGGCCCATCACCTGTCTCTTGTTCCTGCTGGCTTATTGCTCAATATCTCATGGTGATGCTCTTTGTTTTTAGCTCATTGAGTCCCCAAGCCCTTAACTCATCTCCACTTTCCTTTTTATTTCACATTGTACTCATTTTATTTTTTATATTTTTTGTTACACATTTTAATTGTACGATTTAATGTGGTTCAGTGTGATATTTCCACGCATGCCATATGGCATTGACTGATCAAATTCAACCTCCCTTTGTCCACATCCTCCACACACTTCCCAATCTCTAATAATCATTATTCTTCTTTAAGACCAAATTTTTTAGCCTCCGAAGGAGAGAAAACATGTATCTGGCTTATTTCACTTAGTACAATATCCTCCAGTTCCATCCATTTTGCTGCAAATGACAAGAATCTATTCTTTTTTATAGCCAAATAATATTCCATTGTGATTAGACACCACGTTTTCCCCACTCATGGGTTGAAGGTCACAGGGACGGTGCCACGCCTTAGCTATGGTGAGTAGCACGCAGCAAACAGGCTGCAGGTGTCTCTGCTGTGCTTACTTCATTTCCTTTTTTCATGGTGAATGATCTTTTGATGTATCAAGGAATTTGATTGTTTTCTTGAGAATTTTGCATCTATGTTCATCAGGAAGGTTTGTCGATACTTTTCTCTTTGTGCTATGTCTTCATCTGGTTTTGGTAACCATGCAGAGCTAGACATAGGATGAGTTTGAAGGGCTTTCTTCCCTTTTAATTTTATGGAACATTTCAAGAAAAATTGATGTAAGTTCTATTTAAAAGTTTGGTAAAATTCAGCAGTGGAGCCCTCTGATTTGGGTTATTCTTTGTTGAGAGAGCATTTTTTTTTTCCTTATTGATTCAGTCTAACTACTTGTTACTGGTCCGTTCTTTTTTTTTTTAATTTCCCAATGTACAATTTTGGCAGGTGATAAGTGTCTATAAGTGTGTTCATTTTTTCTAGATTCTCCAACCTATTTGTATATAATTTTTCAAAATAATCCCTAACGATCTTTTCTGTGAAATCGGTTGTCATGTCTCTTAAAAACTAATTTCATTTATTTGGTTCTTTTCTCTTTTTCAAGGTTAGTCTAGCAAAAGTCTTGTTGATTATTTTTTATTTCAAAAAACCTACCACTTGTTTCACTGATGTTTTATTTGTTTGTTTGTTTTTAGTCTCTATTTTGTTTATTTTCATCTGCAATATGAATTTCGGGTTTGGTTTGTTCTTGCTTTTCGGAGCTGGTGAGATGCGTCATGACTGTACATTTCCTCCTTCCTGTCTTGCGCATGCGCTCATTGCTGTGCGCTGCCCTCTTCTTTTTTGTTTTGTTTGTTTTTGTTTATGTTTTAACTTTTATTTATTTATTTTCATTAACTATTTTTTGACAGTGATAATTTTTTTTATTTTTTTCATATGTGTATATAGGGTAATAACGTCTGTCTCAAACTACCATCCTTCTCATCCCCACTTGCCCCACCTCTCCCTTCACTTCCCTCTGTACAATCCAAAGTTCCTTCATTCTTCCCTACCCCCTACCACTAAGCATCAACATTCACTTATCAGAGAAAACATTCACCTTTGGTTTTTCACTTAGCATGATCTTCTCCAGTTCCATCCATTTACCCGCAAATGCCATAATTTCATTCTTCTTTAAGGCTGAGTAATAGTCCATTGTGTATATGTACAGCATTTTCTTTATCCATTCATCTGTTCAAGGGCATCTGGGTTGGTTCCAGTTTTGCTATCGTGAATCGAGCTGCTATAAACATTGATGTGACTGTATTGCTATAGTATGCTGATTTTAAGTCCTTTGGGGATAAACAGAGGAGTGGGATAGCTGGGTCAAATGGTGGTTCCATTCCAGGTTTCTTCAGGAATCTCCATACTGCTTTCCAAAGTGGTTGCACCAATCTGCAGTCCCACCAACAATGTATGAGTGTACCTTTTCCCCCACATCCTCACCAACACTTATTATTACTCCAATTCTTGATAATTGCCATTCTGACTGTGGTGAGATGAAATCTTAGAGCAGTTTTGATTTGCATTTCTCTAATTGCAAGAGATGATAAACATTTCTTCATATGCTTGTTGATCAATTGTATTTCTTCTTCTGTGAAGTGTTCAGTTCTTTAGCCCATTTATTGATTGGGTTATTTGGATTTTTGGTGTTTCTTGAGTTCTGTATATATCTTGGAGATTAGTGGTCTATCTGAGTTGCATGTGGCTAAAGATTTTTTCCCATTCTGTAGGCTCTCTCTTCAAATTGTTGATTTTTCCTTTGCTGAGAAGAAGCTTTTTAGTTTGAATTCATCCCATTTATTGACTCTTGATTTTACTTCTTGCACTTTAGGAGTCGTTAGGAAGTAAGTTCCTAAACCGACATAGTGGAGATTTGGGCCTACTTTTTCTTTTATTAGGTGTAGAGTCTCTGTTCTAGTGCCTAAGTCCTTGATCCACTTTGAGTTGGGTTTTGTGCAGGGTGAGAGATAGGGGTTTAATTTCATTTTGCTGCACATGAATTTCTAGTTTTCCCAGCACCATTTGTTGAAGAGGTTATCTTTTCTCCAGTGTATGTTTTTGGCACCTTGGTCTAGTATAACTGTATTTATGTCGGTTTGTCTCCATCTCTTCTATTCTGTACCATTGGTCTTTGTGTCTATTTTGGTGCCAATATCATGCTGTTACTATGGTTCTGTAGAATAGTTTGAGGTCTGGAACTGTGAGGCCTCCTGTTTCACTTTTCTTGCTAAGCGTTGCCTTGAATATTCTGGGTCTCTTATTTTTCCAAACAAATTTCATCATTGCTATTTCTTTGTCTATGAAGAATGTCATTGGTATTTTAATAGGAATTGCATTAAATCTATATAATGCTTTTGGTAATATGGCCATTTTGACAATATTAATTCTGCCTATTGGAAAGCATGGAGATGTTTCCATCATTATGGTCTTCTTCAATTCATTGTGTTCTTTAGTTTTCATTGTAGGGATCTTTCACCCCTTTTGTTCAATTGATTTGCAAATACTTTATTTTTTTGAGGCTATTATGAATGGGGTAGTTTTCCTAATTTCTATTTCACTGAATTCATTACTGATATATAGGAACACATTTGATTTATGAGTGTTAATTTTATATCCTGCTACTTGCTAAATTCTTTATCAAAGTTTTCTGGTGGAATGTTTTGGGTCTTTTAAATATAGAATCATGTCGTCAGCAAATGGTGATAATTTGAGTTCTTCCTTTCCTATTTGTATCCCTTTAATTTCTTTCTTCTGATTGCTCTGGCTAGAGATTCAAGGACAATGTTGAGTAAAAGTGGTGAAAGAGAGCACCCTTGTCTTGTTCCAATTCTTGGAATGCTTTCAGTTTTTCTCCACGTAGAATGATATTGGCCTTGGGCTTAGTTTAAATAAGTTTTACACTGTTGAAGTATGTCCATGCAATCCCTAGTTTTTCTAGTGTTTTGAACATGAAGGGGCACTGTATTTTATCAAATGCTTTTTCTGCATCTATTGAGATGATCATATGATTCTTGTCTTTAAATCTATTGATGTGATGAATTATGTTTATTGATTTCTGTATGTTGAAACATACCTTGCATCCCTGGGATGAACCCCACTTGATCGTGGTGCATTATCTTTTTAATATGTTTTTGTATGCAGTTTGCCAGAATTTTATTGAGAATGTTTGCATTTATGTTCATCAGAGATATTGGTCTGAAGTTTTCTTTCTTTCTTTTTTTTTTTTTTTTTTTTTTTTTTTTTTTTTTGCGATGCTGGGGATTGAACCCAGGGGGCCCAGGGCCTTATGCTTGCCTTGAAGTTTTCTTTCCTTGATGTGTCTTTGTCTGGTTTGGGTATCAGGGTGATACTAGCTTCATAGATTGAGTTTGGAAGAAGTGTTCCCTCCTTTTCTATTTCACGGAATAATTTGTGGAGTATTGGTGTTAATTCTTCTTTGAAGGTCTTGTAGAACTTGGCTGAGAATCCATCTGGTCCCGTGCTTTTCCTCATTGGTAGACCTTTGATGGTGTCTTCTATTTTATTGCTTGAAATTGATCTGTTTAAATTGTGTATGTCCTCCTGATTCAGTTTGGTTAGGTCATATGTCTCTAGAAATTTGTCAACATTGTCAAGATTTTCTATTTTATTGGAGTATGATTTTTCAAAAACAATTTCTGATTATCTTCTGTATTTCAATAGTATCCATTGTGATATTTCCTTTTTCATCATGAATTTTAGTAATTTGAATTTTCTCTTTCTCTGCATTAGTATGTCTCAGGGTTTATCAATTTTATTTATTTTTTTTGCAGAATCAATTTTTTTTGTTTGTCAACTTTTTGAATTGTTTCTTTTGTTTCAGTTTAATTGATTTCAGCCCTTATTTTATTTCCTGTCTTCTGCTTTTGATGTTGATTTGTTCTTTTACTAGGGCTTTGAGATATAATGTTAGGTCATTTATTTTTTGACTTTCTATTCTTTTAATGAATGAACTCAGTGCAATGAACTTTCCTCTTAGCACTGCCTTCATAGTGTCCCAGAGGTTTTGATATGTATCACTATTCTCATTTACCTCTAAGTATTTTTTGTTGCATCCCTGATTTTTTTTGCTATCCATCATTCGGTGACATATTATTTAGTCTCCAGTTATTAGAGTAGCTTCTATTTTTATTCTATTGTTGATTTCTAATTTTATTCCATTCTGATCTGACAGAATGCAGGGTATTATTATTTCTATTGTTTTTATATTTGCTAAGAGTTGCTTTGTGGCATAAGATATGGTCTATTTTAGAGAAGGATCCATGTGCAGTTGAGAAGAAAATGTATTTGCTTGTTGATGGATGAAGTATTCTATATTTGTCTGTTAAATCTAAATTATTGATTATATTATTTAGTTCTATAATTTCTTTGTTTAGTTTTTGTTTGGAGGATCCATCCAGTGGTGAGAGAGATGTGTTTAAATTGTTTCTTTGATCCTTGAAACTGAGAGGGGTTTGTTTGATGTATGTAGATGCTCCATTGTTTGGGGCATAACTATTTATAATTGTTATCTCTTGTTTTTGTATAATTCCTTTAAGCAGTATGAAATGTCTTTGTTCTTTCTGATTAACTTTAGCTTGAAGTCAACTTTTTCTGATATGGATATGGAAACCTCTGCTTGTTTACGTGATCCATGCGAGTGATATGCTTTTCCCATTCTTTCACCTTCAATCTGTGGATGTCTTTGCCTATGAGGTGAGTTTCTTGAAGACAGAATATTGTTGGGTCTTATTTTTTAATCCAACCTTCTAGTCTACATCTTTTGACATAGATGAGTTAAGGCCATTAACTTTTAAGATTATTATTGAGATATGATTTGTATTCCCATTCTGGTTTATTTCTGGTTTTTAATTTGAATTAGTTTCTCCTTTGATTGACTACTTTTTTAGTGTAGTTCCTCCCTTTGTTGGTTTTCACTTTTTTTATCATTTCATCTTCATGGATTATTTTGTTGAGAATGTTCTGTATTGCAGACTTCCTAGTTGTAAATTCTTTTAACTTTTGTTTATCATGGAAGGTTTTTATTTCATCCTCAAATCTGAAGTTTAACTTTGCTGAATATAGAATTTTTGTTTGGCATCCATTTTACTTCAGAGCTTGGTATATACTATTCCAAGGTCTCCTAACTTTGAGGGCCTGGGTTGAGAAATTAGCTGAGATCTGAATTGATTTTCCTCTATAGGTAATCTGATATTTTTCTCTCACAGTCTTTAAAATTCTATCTTTATTCTGTATGTGAGGCATTTTCATTATAAGATGCCTTGGTGTGGATCTGTTGAAATTTTGTATATTTGGGGTCCTATAAGCCTCTTGTGTTTTATTTTCATCATTTAGGTTTGTGAAATGTTCTGGTATTATTTCATTGAAAAGATTGTGCATTCTTTTGACTTATATCTCCATGCCTTCATTTATCCCAATAAAACTTAAATTTGGTCTTTTCATGTTATCCCATAATTCTTGGAAGTTCTGTTCTTGGTTTCTTAACCTCTTCTCTCTGTGGTCAATTCTATTTTCAGGATTATGTTTTTATGTTCATTGCCTGAAGTTCTGTCTTCCAAGTGTTCTAGTCTGTTGAATTTTTAATTTGGTTTCTTGATTCCTTAATTTCAAGGATTTCTGCTTGATTTCTTTTCAGAATCTTTATCTCTTTATTGAAGTGATCTTTCACCTCCTGAATCTTATCTCTGATTTCACTCCTTACATTGTCCTTCACATTGAGAGTCAGTGTAACTATGTACATTCTAAACTCTTCTATGGCGTCAATGCAGTCTATTATTGGAGCATCTTGTTTTGAAGCAGTTTGTTCCCTTGTATTTCATGTTGTTTATGTGTCTACCCATCCAACAGTGTGGATCTGAGGCAGTGCTGTTTCTACCTTGTAGACTTATAATGTCCCTGATGGTTTCTGGTACCTCACCTTTAAGGGGGAGACAAATAATAACAGCACCCAACGCTGTACAATATACAGCTTTAAGCCAAATAGCTCCTATTAGGACATCTACCTTTTTGTCACAATAAACAGAAATGATGTGTTCAATTGTTGTCTACAATATAAACAGTATGTTTGCAAAAAAAAAAGTTTTACAATTTCAAATGGTGGTCAAAGAACAGAAGTGGTGTAGGATGTGATGTTTATGAGGAAGAAGGAGAAAAGATAGAAGTAAAAAATTACAGGAAGAGTGAAGGAGGAATTAATAGAGGTTGCCTATTAGCAGGAGTAAAGAGAGAAAGAGAATCCAGGGAAACAGATAAGTGATAGGAAAAAAATATATATAAAGTAAATTTTTTTAAAAAGAAAAAAATTGGGGCTGGAGTTGTGTCTCAGTGGTAGAGCACTTGCCTTGCATGTGTGAGGCACTGGGTTCGATTCTCAGCACCACATATAAATAAAAGAATAAAATAAAGATCTATCAACAGCTAAAAAAATATTTTAAAAAAAAAGAAAAAAATTAAAAATAGGAGGAAAAAGTAAAATAAAAGAATTCACAACAAAACTGTAATATACTATTCAGACATCCCAGTCCTTAATAAATTGATGCATGGTTCCAAAAACGGAAGAAATGTGAGAAAGAGAGAAAAAAAAGGATCTCAAAGAAAAATTGAACAATCGTTTCTGTTGGAGTTTGAAGGTTTCTCACTTCCCTTCTCAGCAGGTAGGTGGGGTTGTCTGGAGTTGAATGCTAGCTCCCCGCAGGATGGTTGGAGTTGCTAGGGTGAGAGGGTTAGTCCTGGAGGTGGAAATCCTGCATGTGGGGTGCAGGCTTAAGTATGCTCCTATCTCTTCACTGGATGCCAGTCGGTCTGGAGATTTTAAGTCAATGCATCTCCAAGGCCCAGCAATTGCCGGTCCACATTGGAAGACTGCACCCTGGGAATCTCTCTGGGTTCCACTCATGTGGTGTAGGAGCCTGTTCTTAACACATTACTTTGCCTGCAGACCCCACGATTCCTGGTCTCTGATTCAGTCTCCAAACCCCATCTCTCCCTCTCCTGACTCTACCCTGTCAAATTCCTGATCAGGTACTTCTCTCCAAGCCAGTCCTGCAAGTAGCCAGATTGACAGAAGGGAGATACCTGGTGGGTTTCTGCGACCAGTATTGCCCTGTATAAATCTCCTTGCTTGATTTTCTCCTGGACACTTAGACACACTCTCTGTAAGGAAGTGTGGGTTTGCCTGACTGATTTTTCGGGACAGACTTGGGTCTACCAGTAATCAGCTTCTCTAGCTGTCGACCCCCACACCATGGCTGCAAAATGGTTCCTTCTCCTGTCCTTTGTGCATGTAGTTGAGAGATGGCTGATTCCCTCTCGTACACAGATACTGTGCAGCACAGCCTACTGTTTTTTCAAGCAGCGTTTCTGATTTCTCAGCTCTCGGTACCCTGACGTGCTTCAGTCTTCCCAAGAATGGGGGTTCCTTTAATTCCTTCATTGCTTTACTGCCTTCCCATAGTGACTGTTCTGGCTTGCACCTCCAGCTGTTTTCGCGGCTGTGAGGCTGGGGATCTTTCCCCCTTATTTTATTATAGAAGATCTGCTGAGTCCCTGATCTGTTTTGGGTGTCCAGTATTAAATTACAGTAAAGTCCCCCTGATTCTTGATCATTCATTCACCTTTTTGATAGGTGGATGTCTGTCTGCTTTTCTTGGTTGATGCCACAGAGCCACCAGGGGAGCAACCCTCTTTTCCGCTATCTTCTCTTGATTCCCCTTCTTCTACGTGCTTTGTCAGGCTCTTCATGCATTTGATTTCTTTGGTGTCTGTTACTAGGAAGTCATGATCCTTTGGAGGTGTCATCACCTTGTTCTTTCATCTTTCTTCTGGTCCTTCATTGAAATATGTGCACCTGGTGGATTGGGTATCTCTACCACCTTCACGGGGTGGCCTCGCGAGGAAGCTGCTTTCTCCTGAAGATGTATCTTGGGGTGCCAGTTGTTAAGCAGTGCTGGCGTTGAACCTAGCTGGGGTCTCGAGTGTAGCCTTCCCACAGAATTTTGGCTGTGATTGATGACTTTGGCACAGTGCACATTGTGGTAGAGACAGACAACTGCCTCAGAGGCCATGCGAGAGTGGGAGCACTCTCAGTTCAGGCCAGGGGGATGCAGACAGTAGTGGGCCTGGAGTGTTCGTGTGTGGTTGCTCCGACCATGGAAGTGGTGGCCTCTCCGAGTCGATGAGCACTTCCGCAGGTACCGTTGATGCTGGCTCTGCAACTAGCAAGGGCCTCTGGCACTGGGGCACCAGCAGCAGTGAGCATCCTTGGTCCTTATGCTTCAACTAGCCATTGGCGAGACCCAGGTGCAGCATGGGGTGAGACGGTGGCCGGAACCACTGCACCCCTCTGGGGAGCTACCTACTAATTATCTATGCCAACATGGAGATCTGTCCACCTTCTACTTCCCCACGTCCATTTGACTTGGGCACCTGTATTCCTCTGGATAAATTTGATTTGTACGGTTATCTCTTTTTATACCTTTAAAAACCAATATTCATACTCTGCCATTTCAAGCTGATACATTTATTTCAAGCGTGTATCCATTTTAGTCCTGCACTAAAACAGCCCTAAATAGTGGAACTTAACTGTGTTTTCCTTTTTCTCCTAAGTAATACTTCTGAGGTAACATGAACTATAAATTTCAAGTGAAAACAGTTCTTTCCTATGATATTGTTATAGTTAGCTGTAAGTGTTTTAGCCAGAGTGACCAAGTCAAGAATTATACCATATATTCTTAGAGATTTCAGATATTCTGAGTCTTTGATAACTATGAGATCTTTCAGGTGGTTTTCAACTCAGTACATACCAGGCCTGTGGATTGTCACTGCTCCAGATGAGAGAACTTTTAAAGAAACTACTCTTGGTCTACCTTTGAAGATAGTGGAGCCTGCAGTCTAAATGATTAGCATAAGCAATATAGAATTGAGGCTGGCAGCAGGCAATGGTTTCAGGAAAGGGGCTTTGCTTCCCTGGCCATAATGAATTTTTTAGGTTCTAAATATTTTTTCACATACCACAAAGTACTGTTGAAGGGCCTCTTTGTAAACCACCTCACACACTAGGATGGTGACAATCAAAAAGATAGACAATAGCAAGTACTATCCAGAATGTGGAGAAATGGTAACTCCTGTACATCACTGGGGGGAACTGTAAAATGATGCAGGCCCTTTGGAAAAGGGTTTGGTGGTTCCTCCTTGATGAAAGGGTGGTTACCATATGTCCCAATTCCATTGCTAGGTGTATGTCAAAAAAATGGATGATGTTAAGTCTACCTGAAAACATGTTCCTGCACACTCATGGCTGCATTATTCTCAGTGGCCAGAAAGAGGAAAGAACCCAAAGCCCGGGAGTTGACGAGGGGAGAAGCAAAGTGTGCTGAGTGTTGCAGTGGAAGGTGACTCCACCAGGACACAGAGGGAGGCGCCATGCAGCAGCTGCTGCATGGCCTGGGGAGCAGCACCAAGGGGAGGAGCCAGACAGAGGTCCCCTGCCTTCTACGCGTGAGAAATCCCCAGAAGAGGTGGGTCCACAGCTGCGGAACCAGGTTAGCTGTCGCCAGGACAGGAGGAAGGGAAGAAGGCAGAGGAACTCTAATGGGATGGGTTTCTTTTGGGGAGACAGAACATTCTGGGGTTAGAGTGTGTCGCTGGTTACTTGAGCTTGCACAGTTCAAAAAAGTGTATTTCATTGTGTTGAAGTTTTATCTAAATGCATTTTTTTTTTCTTTTGGTACCAGGGATTGAACCAGGAGCACTCAACCACTGAGCCACACACCAACCCTTTGTATTTATTCATTTGAATTTTGAGATAGGGTCTCACCACATTGCTGAGACTGACTTGAACTTGTGATCCTCCTCCTCCTCCTACCTCAGTTTCTTCTTCTTTTTTTCTTTTTTCTTTCTTTCTTTTTTTTTTTTTTTTTGAATTTTTTTAGATGTTGATAGACCTTTATTTTTATTCATTTATTTATATGCAGTGCTGAGAATCAAACCCAGTGCCTCACACATGCTACCAAGTGGCAAGTACTCTACCACTGAGCCACAACCACAGGCCCCCTCAGCTTCTTGAGCCTCTGGGATTTTGACTTGTGCCTCTGCACCCAGCTGCAATAAGAATTTGAAGAAAGAGCCTATACAAAGATAAAAATACACACATTTATTGTCAAACTTTATAGTGCTATGTCAAGTAGAATAAATCTGGCAGAACCTCAAATAAATACATACCTTAAAACCGCAAAATACTTTAAACCATAATTTAAAATAGTATATGAAACCAAACACAGACCACATTTATATTTCATCAGTCATTTATAATGTAAATATAAATATTTACTGCATTTGAGCAATTTCAGAAATAATAACTCTTTCCAAATGTAATTTGATCACAATAGTCCCCCCTCCCCTGAGTCCTTCTGCCTCTTAAGAAACCTCTGCTTTCTCATCATTATCACACCTCCCTGGTTGCTGCTGGTTCTGCCGCTGATGATATTCAGTCAGTACCTACTTGAAATTTTACTTTTCAACATGCTAAGTTAAGGAAATGTGGGAAAGCTTTGGTGTGGGCAGCCTTGGCACTTATTGATGGGACTGTCTCATTGTCAGTGATACTTGGAAGTTCCTTAGGAATTTTAGAAACAATGCTCCTTAGAAACAATGCTCATGCACACAAGCTTCCCCCTCTTCCAGGACACCTAATGCAGAATAAAATGACTGAAAATAATCACTAGACATGTCACTCTTGGAAATTGGTGCTTTACATGGTGGGTTATTAGGGATTTAAAATCTTATGTAAAAAAGAGAATTGTGTTTACAACTAACAAACACCTTTGTAGGAAGGCAAACTACATCCATACATCTACATTTATTTTTACAAAGAAAGTCACAAAATTGTATGTTCATTTGTTTGCATCGATGCTTTTATCAAATCAGAAATTTTGGCCTCATGGAAGTTTTTCATTGTAGGAAGCAATACTTTGTGAAAAACTATGGAAAAAATACAAACCCTCTGTTCAGTTTTTACCCTCCTGAGAGCATCATGTCTTACACAACTGGAGTAAAACCCTCAGAACACACACTGGTTTGCATGGTTGTTATACATAAATCTACTGCAGATGTAAATTTGAATTCATTAATAAAAAGGCAGCAACCTAGATCAGTATCATTTACACTATCATAGCCGACTACACGGCCAATGTCAAAAGTCCCTTTAAACCTTGTCCTGAATTAAGAATTCAGAAGAAGCATGCTATATCAAGGCAAGTAGGAAGAGCACAACCTCTAGGAACACTTTAGAAGCACTGAGTCCTGTAGAAGTAAACATGATTAAGATGGTGCTTGGTGATCCTTCCACTCAGTATTAAATAGGATTTGCACCTTATACCACCAACAGCGCCTGCAAAGTCACCTCTGGGCATTAAAAACCTTGTCATGTTTTTTGTTTGTTTTTTGTTTTTCATTTTTCCCAAGTTGGAAGTAAAATATCTATGGCTAATTGGTTTCCTGTACACTGCTGATAATTATTATGTACCCCTCTGAAGGCAATTCTGTAACTAGCAGTTGCAACACTGTGGGGGGCTAAAGAGAAACAGCCAGGAAACATTGTTTCTCCACTGAGATTCAGAGCCTCCAGGGAGAGTTAGGAGAGGAATTCTGAGAGTTCGGAGCTTTGGTCTCTTCAACTTGCTTTGAAGACGATCCTCTCTCCTCAGTGGCCAGCACTTTCTATCCTGGGAATAGGAAACAGAAGGCTTTCTTCTGCGTTGTGTCTTTTAGTGGAAGGCTGTCCTTGGCTCTGAACTCTCATCCACTGAAGTCGTGGTCCCAGCTGTCAAGGCACAGGTACAATGTCCAGGAAGGCCAGGGGCCCAGGACAGCTCTGCTGTCTTCAGTGAGTCACTCTAGTTCCCAGGATGCACCAGGGTTCCTGCAAGTGCAAGCAAACATGTGTCATCAGGACACTTGTGCATACTGGAGGTGCCAACAGAGTACACGTTCTAGCACAGACAGCGTGCACTCTGGCTGGGGTCACCCAAAGAGCAACAGCCAGTGCTCTTCAGCTAGGACAGGGAAACTATTCTCCATGGCACCCTCATGGTGGCTACAGGGATCACACATCTGTTAAACCCAGCAGAATGCACAACACAGTGAACCCTAAAGTAACCTTGGGACGTTAATAATACTACATCTCTACTGCTCCATCAACTGCACCCAAGGAGTCATGCTAGGACGAGATGCAGATAACCCTAAAGATGACAAAACGCTGCTCAATTTTTCTATACACTTAAAACTGCGCAAAAATTGTTTATTAATTTTTTTAAGTATTGCAAGGGACTTCACTTGACCATTACAAATCCTCCCAAGCAGAGCAGATGCTTAAGAACACAGATGCTAGAACCAGACTGCCTGGGTTTACATCCCAGCTCCTCCACTTAGGAGCTTTGAGACTTCAGGCAAGTCACTTGACTTCTCTCTGCCTCCTTTGCTCCTTCAAAATGAGGAAAAATAGAGTAGTCATCCCTATCTCATGGGGCTCCTAGCTTAGAGCAGTTTCTAGGGCACAGTAAGTGCCACATAAGGGTCAACTGTCACCATCATTATTATCTTTCATAGAGGAATTGCCCCAGGAAAGCCAGATCTCTGTTTCTTCCCTCCCCTGCAAAGAAACAAAATGACTTTCCAGCAAGTGCCATGGAGATGGAGAGTCCCTGTGGGAAATGGCAGGTTTGGAGGGGCCCAAGGATGAGCAGAGCGCCTAGAGAGAATGTTCCCTCGTGACTTCCACTTACAAGTCTCACCAGAGTCCTTTGAGCTTAGATGGAGTCTGAAGGCATCTGGTAGTTTCCATAGGATTCCAGGCTTTGGCAGCTGCTGTGGGATACATAAGAACACTAATGAGCCACTGTTCCAGCAGGAAGGGAGGAAAATGTTTAGAATGTTCACAGCATGCATTGTGCAAGAATGCAGCTTACCTAGCAGGGACAAATTTCCTTGCTGCAAGAGAAAGAAAACCATCCTTTAGACCAAATGACTTTTAAGGACATTGCAAATCCAGATACAATATGACCTGATCATCAGGGCCTGCAAGCTCAGTGCACCTGGGCTCTGTAACAATCAGAGCGGGAACACGACCAGGTTACTAAAGTAAATGCACAGTGCACAGCCTTCAAAGGACAAGCCCCAAGTCAGGACTTTTTTTTTTTTTTTTTTTTACATGAAGAACCTTATTTCTCAAATGTCTAAAATTTAGTTTTAACCTTTTTCTGTGGGGTGGAATGGTGCATGCCTATAATCCCTGCAACTCAGGACGCTGAGGCAGGAGGACTGCAAGTTCAAAGCCAGCCTCAGCAAGGACCTGTCTTAGAATAAAACACAAAAAGGACTGGGGATGTGACTCGGTGGTTAAGAGCTCCTGGGTTCAATCCCTGGGATCAAGTTTTCTAAAATAGTGTTTTTCTCTTTAAACCAAACAAGTCATGAGTGTGAATAGATGTGTTCACATAATCCTTAGGAGGTATCTCTAAATTTAAGACTGTGTTCCAAATAATTTTTTTTTTTTTTTTTAGAGGTGGAGGTTCTGGGGATTGAACACAGGGACACTCGGGTCCTGAGCCACAACCCCAGCCCTATTTTGCATTTTTTTTAGAGACAGGGTCTCACTGAGTTGCTTAGCATCTCGCTTTTGCTGAGGCTGACTTTGAACTCGCAATCTTCCTGCCTCAGCCTCCTGAGCCGCTGGGATCACAGGCATGTGCCACCCCACCCAGCCCAAATCTTTTAAGGAAGCATTTATCCATCCTCCCCAGAGCACGAATTATGCCAGTCCCATTTCACAACTTCAGAGACAACACAGAAGTCAATGCAAATAGCGCCCTTTGGGGTTGAACAATGTTAGCAAGGTTAACATTTATATTTCCTAAAATTCTTCAAAATCTCAGTTGCCTTTGAACTCTTCCTAAGACTTTTGCTTAATTATAAAGCAGTATATTAGTGTTCATGCAATCGCTAGATTGTAGTAACTGTCTAAATTTACAAGAGAAACTATATGGCAACAATCAGGAAAAAATGATATTTTTGAAAATGTTTTTGGAGCACATTCATCAACTCCCTCACCTTTCTTCCGAAGCCAGAGGAGAACTGATGTCACTGTCAGGAGAGAGGTTCCTGCAGCAGAAAGTCCAGCTGCCAAGGGAATGTTGGACTCGGGCAGAGCTACGGCAACAGAGGGGAGGGTGGCCATGAGGACCTGGCTTGAAGATCTTCCTGCCCGTCCACGTCACCTTTTCTGTTACATTGGTGCCCGGGTAACTTGAACTGTCTGGTTCAAGTCATGAGGCAGAGGTGGCATAACAGGCTGTTGAGACCCGTCCAGCCCGCCTTGGCTGCCCACCGCTGCCAGGCAGAACTCTACCCTGCCTGCTGGACGCTGGCTGCACCTGTGTCCTCTACCTCTCCCTCCCCCGCCCCCTCTCTCTTCCATTTCCCCCTCTTCCTTTCCTCTCCAGGTCTCCTTTGCCATTTGTCGGAATTCTCCCCTTTCCGCCCACATGCCCAGTCTCCGTCTCCTGCCTATCTCCATAAGCATAAATGTGCCCAGCTGGGTAACCATTCTGAGATGGACACAAGGCATCTTTAATCGCTATGGCAACAGGGCTCCCTCACTTCTCTCTGGTCACCCGGCAGCCAGCCTCAGTCAATGCATCACCTTCACAGGTAGGCAGCGTCCCAGACCAGTGTCCTGTGGCACCACACGTCAGAGCCGCAGAGCCATTGAGCGTCCAGCCTTCGGGACACGCAAACTCACACACAGTGCCAGCCACAGGCTCTCCACTGCAGCTCACGTTGACCTTTCCTGGAGCTGCCAGGCTTGAGCACTGCACCACTGTAAATGACAGGCACAAGGGTGGAGGTTAGGAAAACTGCTGGAAGCTTCTAAAGCACCCTAAGTCACCAAGAAGTGCAGCTTATCAACCCTGCATAGGACTCAGCATGTAGGAAATTAGGACCAAAGCCCCTGAAGCCACTGAGGGTCGCAATCTTACGAGGCATGTGACCTGAACTCCCCCTACCTTGGCAGGAGGGGACCTCGTGTGTCCACTGTCCCTGAGATGTGCACTCCAGCTGAGCTGATCCGTGTAGGTCAAAGCCGTCCTCACAGTGGAAGGTGCAAGAGGACTTGTAGGGGAACTTCCCAGTGGGGGAAGGAGTGCACCTCACAGAGCCGTTCCGGGGCGCAGAGAGAGCAGCACACTGCACAGCTGGAAGGCAAGAGCGAGCCCTGTGGAGCCTGTGTGTGCCAGGCGGCCGCAGGGCTCTCCAGGCAGCCAAGCCTGGGCTCCCTGGTGGCTTTTATCTTAAATCAAATGGAAACAAAGTCGGTACCTTCACACGCGGGCTTCTCACTGTCCCACTCCCCAGTGGGGCCACACTCGAGCCTTTCAGATCCCTTCAAAGCAAATCCTGGCTCACAGGAGAACCTACAGCTGGATCCATTTTGGAAGCCTCCAGAAGCACTAGGAAGACAATTCACATGGCCTCGCTCCGGGCTGGATAAGGCTGCACACTGGAAAGCTGAGACATCAAAATGGTGGTCAGAAAATACCACTGTGAAACTGCAGACTGCTTGGTATTTGACCACCCAGGTCATTTAGGACCAAGCAACATTCAAAAAAGTCCAGATTCCTCGATATTCCCTGAGCAACTGGGAAGCTGGCTGTTTTGAGTTCCAGTCCCTCACCTGTAATGGCACATACTAAAGAGCAGCCTTTAACAGGAAACTGAGCACTGTTCTTCTGACATGGACAGGAAGTTAAGTCAAAGGAAAGATTTTATGCAGCCAGAGGACAACTTACAGATCCTGGATGCTTGCAGATGGGGCCAAAAAGAAAGGAAGAGAAGAAGGCGCCAGGAAAATCTGCCTGCTTGGAGCTTGGCTTTGATGCCGCTCTTTTCCCCTGGAAATCATTCTGAGCTGCATTAGCTAATGAGGAAACCATGCCTGGTAATGGGACCTGCATGTCTCCAACATCCTGGAGCTAAGTTTCAGTGCTCATGTGTGTGCAAGGCCATCTCCACAACCGGCCCATGCTGGGGCTTCCTCTTCATTGCTAGTCACTGGTAGTTGCAGAAGAAAGGAATGAGAAGAGCTTAGCTTCTGGTCATGTTCTCATTCTGCTTTCTAAATTTTCTAATGGGATTTTGTTTAGACTAAGAATTCTGCCTATTCCATGCCAATGTCTATAGTGTATGTTAACATAGCATATTTAAGAAACCAGCAAAGCATTCACTCAGAATTACATAGTCTTTTCCCTGGTTCTTGCACATGACTCGCAAAGGTAGGACTGTTGTCCATCAAATCTGGTACCTATGGCTGAAGTTGACATCTGCTCTCATTTTCCCTGCACAAGCTCGGAGATCACTGCTCTTTTAGAAAGGAACGTGTAAGGGCACAATCTCTGCTCACCTGCACACACTGGAATTTGCTGTGACCACTGGCCTTGTGCTGTGCATTCGACCTGGGCTGGCCCCAGCAGCCTGAAGCCCCCGTCACAGGTGAATTTGCAGGACGACTTGAAGGTGAGCTCTCCAGCCTTGGAGTGGACACAGTGCACAGAGCCGTTCTGCAGCATGGGGATGGCTTCACACGTCACAGCTGCAAAGCAGGCACCCATGTACATTAGCAAGGCTGGCTGCCACTTCGAGTGTAGGAAGAGAAAGAGAATGTTGACTTTGTCCGTGTGGACATTACCTTTGCACCGCAGCTTCTCATCATCCCAGCTCCCGGTGGAGGTGCACTTCAGGTTCTGCGCTCCCACGCGCTCAAATCCTTCCTCACAGTCAAAGGCACACGTGGTGTTCCAGGGGACACTTCCAGAGTTCGGGCCACAGTCCACAGTGCCGTGGGGTGGGTGTGCCAAAGCATCACACTCAACCACTGGGGAGTTGAAAGAGCTCCATGAATTTCAAAGAAGCCTATTTTCACTGCCTATTGGCTTGGAATTTATAACAGGAAGACAGTCACTTTCGAAAGTAGATCCCAAAGTCAATGCTTGGGAACATAAACCCCACAAAGAAGTTTTTGCTCATTTTTATTAATGGATCCTTCTTTTCCTATCTATTTTACTTTGTGCAAAATTGTCTCTATTGACAAGAAAGCAAATATGAAGAAAAAATAAATTCCCGATCAGTATTTTTGACTAGTTAGGATAAAAACAATGGTGACATACAAATTCAGTGGGATCAGAAGGCCTGAACTTTTTGCCTCTGCTCCAGAAGGTAAGATTGAGAGAAAAAAGGGAAATGCTGAGCCTGCTTGATGGTCCCTGTCTTAAGTTAGTCCCATTGCATGGCCAAGGCAGAGAGGGAAGGAGAAGGGAAGGGAGGCCATTAGGATTCTGCAGGTGGTTCTGTGCTTACAAGGCACCAGAACCTAAGATGCCCACTTCAAACACAGAATATAAACCTCTCTCAAACCAAGTGTGTCCCTGAGAGACAACATACATGGCTGAGAGAGCATGATTGACTAAGATGACCACCAAAAGAGCTTCCCCTGGGGTTGGATAAGAGCCTGGGTCGATGAGGGTGAGTGGGGACTGTCCTCGCGTCTGAAGGAGGCTCACCTTTGCAGGTGGGAGGAGGAGCACTCCATTCCCCAGAGAATGTACACTGGCTGGTCTCCGTGCTGCTTGGCAGGTAGCCCTCATCGCAGCTGACGGAGCAGGAGGAACTGTAGCTGAAGGTCCCAAAGGGTGCAGTGCAATCCAGCCTTCCATGCTCAGGGTCCTTCTGTGCTTCACAGGTCACAACTGCAAAGGGGACCCAGGTGAGTTCTGCCCAGCCCTCGCCTCCGACAGCGGGAGGAAGACAGGCTCTGACTGGTCCAGGGAGGGAAGATATGCAGGCCACACTCCAGAGCAGCTGGGAGGGAAGGGGCCTCGGTCCCAAGTGAAGGGGGAGGTGACAACAACTTACCTTGCTCACACTCGAGTCCACGGAAGCCGGGCTGACACCTGCAGGTGTAGTTGTTGATGGTCTCTATACACTCGCCATGGCCACTGCAGGAGGCCTGGTTGCAGGCAGCTGCAGGAACACAAGCCACCAGGACAGTTGTTGTGCTTGTAAAGAATTTGTTACTGTTGGGATCAGCAGTGTGCAGTGGGCATCACCTAGGGTACCAGGTGCCCGGGATTTTAATGGTGCTGCACAAAATGCCAGATCTGAGCTCCAGGCTCATCTTTTTGTATCGGATACTAATGTTGGAGACGTGGGGAGGAGCTGCAGCTGTACCACGCTTGGGTGTCCCTGCGTCACTAGCCGGAAGACAGTTCCCCTGCCAAAACTAAACGAGTGACTGAGCTGCCACCTGGGTCTGTGTGGCCCTCCCGTGTGCGCTCAGGCCACACAGTACACAGGTTCCTGCCTACGTCTGCACAGAGGAGTAAAGGGGACCTTAGCCGGGACACATCGTATCCTTCAGAGCCACGGACCACAGTGGAGGCCAGCTGCTGCCACTGCGAGTCCTCAGCACGCGGCGGCCTGAGCTCCCTACCTGTGTAGCACAGCGCAAGCTTCCTCTTGCTGCATCTCTCATCGTTCCACATGCCGGAACCTTCTGGTCTCTTGATGTAGATCTCCACGCAGTCCTCGTTGTTCTGCTTGTTGTTTGGTTCTCCTGGAGCCCAGTTCTCGGCTTCTTTGGTCAGGGGCTTCTGGGTCCCCACCCAGACCCACACGCCATTGACCTTTCTGATTCCGATCCAGTAGTAACTTGGAGAATAGCTCAACGTGGCGTTCAGGTACTCGATCTCCTCCTTGTTTTGAATTGCGACCAGATGTGTGTACCTCTGCTGACAGTAAGCACTGGCCTCGTCATAAGTCATGTTGCTTGTGGACACACCGTAAGTCCAGGCTGCACTCTCTCTAAGGAGGAGCACTGGGGGGGAGCGAGAAAGAATGGCAGTGTTTAGTCCTGCTGGGGTCTAACTCTGCTCACTGGGTCTTTGTTGTCTTATTTTGGGCATAGTCTGGATTAGGATGACAAAGTCATTCACCTTTGGAAAAGTAGGAGGCAATATGAGAGAAAGCAGCATCACTGTGCCTCGCTCTGCGCCTGGCCACCCCAGGGCTCTGTTCTCACCCTCCCAACAGCCTTGTGATTCTGCCTCTGATTCTGCAGTACTGAGCCTTAGTATGAGCTACCAGGCGCCATGCGAGGCACTCAGAACCAAAATCATGTCTTTGGGAATATGAAGTCACCATGACCGTCAGATTGCTGCCTTCTTCAGATTTGTCCAGATGCCCCCAGACACCTAAACTATCTATCACTGAATTGTCACAATGCCTGCATAGACCATTTTTGATCGATATTTACACAGATGGAAATAGGACACTAAGAAGTCAGTTTCCCTCACGCCAGGCAGGTAGAGGCCAGGCTGCTGCTAAACATCCAGCACGCACAGGACAGTCCCACACCAGGAAGAATAACCTGGTCTCCGGTGTCAGTCGGGAGGAGATGAGAAGCCCTGGCCCGTCTCATGACAGCGACTTACCAAAAGTGAGAGTGGAGAGAATCTGTGAAGCAATCATGACTTCAGGCTTCTTCTCACCAGTGGGCTAGACTTGGAGTTTTCCTGGGGAGAAAAATTGATTACAGAAGGAAAAGTTAGGCAGCCAGTTACTCAAATCATTCTGATGTTTAAGGCACCAGCATGAGGTTTAGGATAAAGGATCCCAGTGCCACGTATTTATCTGAAAGGTGTTACTGGAATGAATAAATACAAAATTTAAGATTTTCCTCCTTTAGGCAAAAGAGACAAGACAGGCTTTAACCCCAATACAATTAAAGCTTGCACGGATCTCTTATCAGAAGGCTGTCTGCACATGGGTTCATACTGATGAATCTGCCTCCTGGCCCGAGGCCGCTCTTGCAATGAAGGCTGCACTTACTGTTCTGCGCTGGTCCTTGGGCTGGGACTGCTCAGGTGAGTGGCGATGCTCTGTCTCCTGCTCCTGGGTGTTTCTGATGCGAAGTCAGCCAAGCCCTGTTGAGCGTCGTCGCCTCTGCTGGGCCCTTTATAGCAGGACCCACTTCCTGTGAGCAACAGGAGACTCTCCAAATCCAGCCAGGAGGAAATCCTCAATGGCATCCAGAAGTTTCCTGGTAATATCCACAATGCTAAAACTTACAGTGATGTCAGAAGTGCTGCCCTAAAGTTAATTCTCCTTCGTATTGCCTTTGTATTGTTTTAATTTTTTTTCTGGGCTTCATTTTTCAATTTTTTTTATTTCTTTGTAAAAATTTTTTTCATTTTTTTTCTCATGAGTTGTACATGACAGTAGAATGCATTTATGCACTTTGATAGATCATACGTAAATGGAGTGTAATCTCTCATCCTCTGATTATACATATTGCAGGAACACATCCGTCATGCAATCATACAAGTACATAAGGTAACAATGTTTGTTTCACTCTATATTATTCCCACCTCCATACCCCTCCCCTCCCTTCACTCCCCTCTATCTAATATAAAGTCACTCTATTCTTCCCTATCCACCCCCCCCTTATTGTGAATCAGCATCCGCATATGAGAGAAAACATTGGGCCTTTGGTTTTTTGGGGTTTGGCTTATTTCAGTTAGTATGATATTCTCTAACTTCATCCATTTACCAGCAAATGCTAGAATTTCATTCTTCTTTAAAGTTGAGTAATATTCCATCATATATATATATATATATATATATATATATATATATATATAAATGTCACATTTTCTTGTGACAGCAATCGGTTTCATAACCATAAGCAGGAGGGAGTAAGTGGACAGAGGACACCAACCAGGCAGGCTGGCTCTGCCTGCAGGGAGCTGTGCACCTCCAGCCGCACCTCCCTTGGGAAACTGACTCAAAATCGAGTTCCCTCCAAGGCCAAAGGGCAACATGACTGCTGGAAATTTGTCCTGAGAAAGCTTCCGGGAGAAACTCAGTATCACAGGAAGGACAGGAGAAAGGAGCGGGAGAGGTTGGTGAGGAGGGTGATTAGAACCCGGCGTTTAAGCCGGGTTAGGTCCACTCTCCCTCCCAAGCGTCCTGCGTTCTCCCAGGACGGTGCCCATGTCCCTGGCCCTGGGTGGGAGCTGAGAAGGAAGGGCTTTCCGCAGGCTCCCGGGGTCGCTGAGCAGGCCGCAGGTCGACCTCCCCTGGAGAGGCCCCAGGACGGCAGGACCAGGGGAGGGAAGCAGAGGGACTCTGGGCAGCCCCCGTTTGTGCTGTGAGGGTCTCAGGAGGGGCTCTCACCTGGGCAGGGGCTGGGAGAGGAACTGGGCGAGACTTGAGTAGGGGGAGCTGTTGAGGATTATCCCCCTTCTACACAAAACTCCCCCAGAGACAGGCCAGCGAGAGGGGCCTCGGCTCCAGAGTCTCCCAAGCTCTGAGGACGTGGCTGAGTGTCCCCGGGACAACCTCCCTTTGAGGGATGCCTCCCCACCCGCTCCACGGGGGAAAGGAAAGAAAAAAGAAGGAGGCGCAGACACAGGCCCAGCCGGGTTGCGCCTCCTGGGCTGCTCTGTCGGCTCCCAGGCGCCAAGTGTTCCTGCTTGGTCTTCCCTTTTCCTGGAAGTCCCTTGTCCCCCTCCACACCCTTCAATCGGACATGGAGAGTGTTAACCACTTTTGCTCCTGTGTCTGGGCCCCGGGCCGTCTCGCCTTCATAGTGAAGGGGCGACCCTGAGGGAGGGAGGGAGAGCCAGTGTGAGGCCTGGGGTCCCCAGGCCAATGTTAGAATCTTAACTGTGGCTATTCTGTGGACGGAGGTCTGCTGGAAGGTAGCACTGTCCATAACCACATGTGAAAGGGCCTCTGTGGAGAGTCCAATTGTGTTGGGTCCTCACTGCCAACGTCACGGGCAGTGGCCTCCTGTCTCCTGGGCCTTCCCACTGTCCTCCCTCTGGGGAGGTTTATGTCACCTCAAAGTGCTTATTTTTGACAGCCTTGCTAACCCTCTCTCCCCCACCAAAAAAATCTACTTTAATAATAAGTAAGTCACCTTTGCAGAGACTTAGGTAAAGAGGGGAAATCCTAATCCAGCCTCAATCTTATTTGTAGAATGAGCAGAGTACAAGAAATTCTTGCACACAGAAAATTGTGAAATAAAACTAATGTGCTGTACGACTGTATTATGGAGTGGCAGTTCTATTCTAATCAGAAGGTAAGTACACTTGATGCAGAATTGGTCTGTGTCCCTGCAAATTCTCTTCCCAGGAAAGCTGAGTCACTCGCTGGGGGGCGCAGACAGCTGGACCCTGGGTGGGGTAGGAGCTCTGGGCACTCCCACGCTCTGCTCTCCACACCTGCTGGACCTCGGCTTCTCAGAACTCAGTATGAGAAGAATCTCCTGGGCATCTTATTTGAAATACACATCTTCAGGTCCATAATTAGAGACTGTGACTTAAGTTGGTCCAGATGGGGTCCAGGAAATTGTACTTTGAATATCTGAGGTGGCTCTGATGGGGTGTTCCAACTTCACTACTAATGCTCCTCTTGAGCTTCCTGGATTATTCTGAGACTTAGAATTTTGATGTGTTTTGTGCTTCCTGTTTGGCAGCACCTTATCTTGAAGCTTCTGCTAATGGGAATATCTTCCAAATGAGCCAACTCTGGTGAATTCCCAGAGCGGAAGAAACAAACATGGGTGGGCAGGTTAATTAGCAGAACTTTTCCTGAATGTAGCCAGACTGCTGACCATTGTTAACACAGGAGAAAAAATACCCTGGATTTCAGAAAAGCCCCCTGACTTGTTGTCCTTGGCCCCCTGTGCTGCTTGTTTTGTAAGTTAGAAGTTTCCTACAGGAGTATTATTAGCTTTGTTCTCAGAGCCTCACATCAGAAGGGTCTAGCCTGGTCACTTCTTAAAGCATCACTTTGAAATTATTGTTTCAGAAACAAAATGAAACAATTCCAAATAGATCAAAAAGGACACCAAATGGTGATGAAAAGATATCATTCCCCCCCAAAGTAAAAATAGGTGATTTCAAAGAAGTGAAGTAGGAGAAAATCCTGAATTTTCTAGCTCTCTATAATAATTGGTGATTGAAACAAATAAAAAAATTTTAAAGAAATTGAAATAACCTGCATAAATGGAAGTATGCATTAATTAAAATATTTACTAGTTAAAATGATAATTGATTAAATAATTAGGTAGCATTTTTATTTGGAAATAGCAAGATTAACTTGATAACAATGAATGCAGTGATTTAACCCAAGAGATTTCAATTGTGCACTAATTAGCTCTGTGACTTGGAACAGATTCTCTTGCCTCATCAAGTCTCAAATTCCCCCTCTGGGAGCCAAGGTTGCTGGACTGCAGCCCTGCTGGCTGTGACATTATCACATAATGATGATTAGGGAAAACACTATTTTAAGACGGAGTGTCCACTACTTTTCCTTGCTGTGAAGCTTTTAGAAACAGTTCCTATCACGACCCATGCACAGTGCTGCTGCAGATGAACGCTTTACACCCATTGCTTCATACAGGTTTTACAAAGTGAAGGTAGACATGAGTTGCATTTTGCAGAGAAGGAAACCGAGGTTATTCACCTGAGTTTTTCAGTTAGTAAACAGCAGAGCTGGAATTCAAATCCACGTCTTTGGTGACTCCATGCCTGCCTAATGCGAATCTCAGCAGGGAAGCGACCCTAAGTTTTCACATGAGAAAGTGTTGCAGAACTGTTATAGTTTAGAAATGAGGGGTCCCCAGCGCTCACATGGACACAATGCAAGGTTTCCAGAGGAGAGGATCAGAGTGTGGGAGGTCTCAGGGGACTCTGGGGGACAGTACAGACACCTCAGCGTGTCCCAGCAGGGAGGAGAGGGCAGTCTGGGGGGAGGCTGCTCCTGCAGGGCTGGTTCCCTGCCCTTCCAGGTGGACTCTGTGGCCAGAGGAAGCGCTCCCCAAGGAAGAGCCGGCTGGAGTTTGGCGGTGATGTCACCTGCACGTACTCTGAGGGACAGACGTGGTGGGCTGTCTGCTTCGCATCATCCGGAGCAACCTCCCACACCTAGACCACACGCATTCACCATCTCACAGATTCCGGGCAGGGAGGGGAAGCTGCCGGCCCATGGCAAACTAAAGACACTCTAGTGGGCCCTGGGTGGCAGAGCGGGCCCTGGCCACGCCCGCCTGCGCCCAGTCTGTGCTCTGGCTGCTGCCCGGCTGCTTAAGAGACCTGCAGCTTGGCCGCCCTGCCCGCTGCGCAGCCCTCAGGCCGGAGGTTGCAGGGGCTCCAGCGGCACGGCCAGCGCACAGAAGCCTGGGCCCGGCCTACGCAGCGCTCTCCATGCGGAGGCCGCTACCGGCCACCGCCCTCCCTGGTCGCTGCTGCCCTAGTTACGCTGAAGTGCAGGCACGATTCGGAGAGTCAAGACGCCGGCTTCGCAGAGGGCATTTGCTTCTCCCCAGCCCCTGACCCAGCCTGGCTTTCAGCGGATGATGTAAACCACGTGCTGACCGCACCCGGGCTGGAGTGCGTGAGGCTGGCTCCGCTGCTGGGCCCTCCTCACAGGCTCAGGCCCCTGGCAGCCCGAGAGGAAGGCTGGCGCTCCTCCTCCCGCTTTCTCACTGCCAAGGGACGCGCCCTGGGGAAAGCTGCCCAGCTACCCGAGGGTGGGCTCGGGGACGCAGAGCCAGGGGCTGCGCGTCCCGCACCAGGGGAGAGCCAGTGGTGTCGGCCCACAGGACCACGGGAGGCCTCGGGCACACAGTTGCCCTGAACTGATGCAACTCAGACTCCAGAGACAGAGCTGAGCCCTAAGACCTACCTGCTCAGGGAGGAAGGCCTACTTAAGCACAGAGCCTCCGCAGGGCTCCCAGGGAATAGAAGGGACCACGAGGGAGGGACCACCAGGGAGGGCAGGCACGGAAGTGCTGGGAACTGGATCCGCCAAGTCGTGCTTCACCCAGGTACCCACAGGCCACCTTGAGGAGAGCTTTATGTATGATTTTAAAACATGATTTAAAATAATAATAATAAAATATAAGGGGCAGCAGTAGAGCAAGAGGATCCTGGGAGGACGGGAGAGAGAAGGTCCTGGGGAATGAGCCTGACCAGTTTATGCACGTGCTTGTCCACCTATGGCATAATGATCCCCACCATTATGTACAATGATAAAGACCAATAAAACACAGGAATGGAAATAACCCTCCTTAAAATATCTGAGAATTCTATGAGATGTGTAAATGGAGGCTGGCCACCATGCCAGGAGGTTATAACCTTCTACCAAAACTGGCCCACGCTAGCACAAAAGCAGGAAGCTGACCTGTCTTCTGATGAGGCCGATAGACAGAAGGGTGGGCCTGAGCCAGCCTCCCCGCTCCGCCTGCCCGTGTGCATAGGTGGGCTCACCCACAAGCAGTGGGCTTCTATCTGAGACAGGCGTCAGGATGGCCAGCTGCATCCCTTCCCCTGGTCTGGGAACGCCAGGGTTTGAAAGCATCGGTTCCTGTGGAGCAGAGCACCGAGTGACGAGATGATGAACCTGAGGGCGAGCTGCAGGCACACGTGGGCCAGAGGGGGCCAGGGAAGACTCGGGGCTGACGTTCCAACAGAGGCCCCGCTCTGGGCTTTGGCTTACTGGGCCTGTGATGTTCAAAGGCTCCTTTGCATGTTGAACACTGTTGATTTTGGAGAGAAAACTGAGTTCAAACCCCCACATATCCTTTCCTGGGGAGGGTTACAGGAATACAGAGGGCAATGTCCCCGAGCCAGCAAGCTGCTTCTCTGCTTCTAATAGATAGGAGGAGAGGAAGAGATGAACAATACCTTTTCAAGAAATTCAGCTTTATGGCCACAACTCATGACAAGATGCCTCAGGCCAGCCAGCGAGAGGAGACTGTCACGGGAGAACCTTGCTCTATGATTCCAATACCTGGAATACTTCCCTAAATTAGAGAGCCTTGTCAGCTCTGGGAAGTGAAGCGCTTTCTTAGAGCTCAGTGGGTCATAAGCTTTGTTGCTAAACTGTGTGGAAGAAATGGAGCAGCTGCAGAATCATGAGGAATGAACCACTTAACCCCTGAAATATCCAGAAGTCCAATCCCAGGGTCTGCTTTGTCCAGTGGACCAAATTCCCCATCTCTCTGAACTGCTGGGAAGCTGTGTGGAACAGAGGCAAAGCCTCGCCATTGCAGGTATGCACCTCTGCAAAACCAGCAGAATGTTCTGGGTACCAACAAGAACCTGCCGTCTGACCTGCCAATTCTGCACATGCAAAATAGGAAGTTCTCTGGAAAATGGGCCTATTTTTACATCATAACGCTGTGATTTAAACATAAAAGTACAGAGAGATGAGGTGATCTGGGTAAAGCACTTGACTTAGTCACCCAGTATAGTAGGTGAAGATATTGTAGATTCTTGAGTTAGACGTCACCATTCAGAGACCATCGGCCATAGCTGGCTATGTCAGAGGCACCTGGGAAGTTGATGGGCCCCTTGAATTGGAATAATAAACCCCTCCCTCCTGAAGCCTGTCAGTCTGGGTGGGAATGTCTAAGCTAGTGTCATGGAGCCCCTTCCTTGAGAAAACGTCCTGGAAGAAGTGAGGGGGAACAAGCAGTGGGTGCTGCCCATGGTAAAGCCACCCCCCCCCAGGCTCTGGAGAGGGTGAGCTGACTTCTGGAGGGTGGCAGAGAGGACAGGTGACATTCCTGTGACACGGATGCCCAAACTCCCAGAGACCTTCATTGTATAAAGGGCACCAGTGATGGCTTCTTGGATGTGCTCAGTAGACTCCTGCTTTCCAGAGGTGCTCAGAGAAAGAGCCATGGTCAGAAAGTCGGGAAACACCATACGGCAGAGCTCCCTTCTGAAGAGTCTTAGCACATGCTACATGTTACAGCACTAGGAAGCCGTGCAGAGGAGCCCCCACCCGCATAGCTCCATATTCACCAGTGCTGTTCTCAGATTTGTACCTAAAACTATGAAAACTTGTGCACGAGGTTATTCCTTATGCTGTGATTTAATAGCAAAATGCTGGGGACAATCTAAATGGAAATGCACAGCATCTACCTCTTCTCTATGAAGTATGTATCTATAATTAAGGGTAACAGAGCCCTGGAGAAACAGCTCAGGCATCAGTGAAGAGACTTCTCACTAACTTGTAAAGTTTCCTTTCTGTGGGACATTTACAGAATTTAAATTCCAGTTTTTGCAAATTGCCAATTTCATGTCCATTCAACATCAAAGCTGAAAAAACTAAGTGTTTTTGTAAGCCAAGAACCCACTGAATATACTAACGCTTCTTTGGCTTTCCTCCGAAGTAAATGGTCCTGTGGGCAAAAATATTAGAACACAGATTTTTGCAAGAGTAGGATTCTCTCAGCCTTCTACCTACATACCCAGAAATATACAATATCATCTTGTTATTTTCCACCAATCTTACAACCTTTGGTGTTGGCTTGGACACTCATTTTCCCTTTGTACAAAACCATGTAAAAGTTCAAGGTAAGGAAAACTTGTTGTGAGATTCGTTTTGCTGAGTATGGGTCCCTAAAATAAATTTGGCTCTGTTTTTGCAAAGTTCAACATGATATTTTCCGAATTTTTCATAGCTAATCATTTTTAGAGCTGTTATTATTTGTTAAGTGTTTTATGTATATGAAGCCAAATATTCCTGTCTTGGACAGATTGATCCAAATAAATAGCTTTTCTTAAAATGTTGTCAACATAAAAGGTCCAAGGCAAATATAAACTCCTAGCCTGCACTATTCCTGGCGCCATAAGAGAACCAAAGATAAAGTCCTTGCAAAGTAAAATCATTCTAAAGGTATGGGCAGGTGATGGAGGGAGATTAGAGGTGATAGGAGGAGGACAGGCCACAGGGCGGGTGTCTGGAAATCTGGGCACCAGACCTCGGTGAAGCTGGTGGGGAGTGTTGGGCTTCAGAACCCACTGCTGCGGATGTAGGCCGTGCCATCTGCAGGGAGAGGAGCTGGGCAAAAGAGCACCCGGCCTGGTGATCCCACCTCTGGAACCTGTGGTGAAGGTACATGCCAGTTAAAAGTGCACTGTGGTCTGATGTTTAGTGGCAAACTATTGGGAACAACCTACATGGACAGAATAGAAGACAATTGAGTGAATTATGGTATAGCCATAGAGTAAAGTGCTGTTCAGTCACATTATTAATTAATAATTTTTTAAAAAAATCAAAGTCCGCACAGGTGCCCACCTGTGACCCCAGAAACCCAGGTGTCTGAGATGGGAGGATTGCAAGTTTGAGGCCAGCCTTAGCATTTTAATGAGACCCTGTCTCAAAACAAAAATAAATAAGGACTGAGGATATAGCTCAAAGGTAAAGCACGCTCTGTTCCATACCCAGTACAAAAAAAAGATCAAGAAGTCGAAGAGTATATACAAAAAAAATGTTTGTGAGTTTGCTTGTTTTTACAAAAATAAACACAAGAAGGATAACATTTTTTAAAAGAAAAGAAAAAAGATAACCCCTAAAATTGAATATGAAAAGATATAATTGAACCTAACAATGGACCAAAGTGATGACATAAAATCAGACAAGAGAGAAAATAATCCAAATGGCCGTGGAGCATCAGACTCCAATGGTACACACTCAGGGGATCGGTTCTAAGGACAGAAGGAATTACACAAATATCTTGAACTTCAACTTGTAGGATTTTATTGTTAATGTTATTGATATACTACTCCTGACACCACTTTTTTATAGGATGGGGTAAATGAATAAGTGCATCCATGTCACTTGAAACCAAGATTATCACTGTGGCAGAAGGAAGATAGGACCGTGGGCTTGGTCATGAGTGCCATCACCACGTAACTCAATAACTTAAAGACGCATTTGCCCTGGTTCTGCCCACTGACGAGGCCTGGATTCAGTGGTATCCTGGCGGAAGTGAGCATACCCAGAACTTGCCAGAACTTGCTCTCCACATACATTTTTCACGACTTGCAGAGGGATTTCTTGGAGAAACAACAGATTCTGGTCTCCATCAGTTAAAGAACAGGCAGCCCGGCATGTCTTACCATGCCAGAAGTGAGCAAGTTCTTGAAAACCTACAGAACCTCTCAGAAAGACCCTTGCTGGCCTATCGCTGGGACACCTGGAGTGGCAGAAACAACCTTGGAAACAATGAGGATCCACAAGGCTGCAGGAGGGGAGGGAAGTGGAGAACTCTGACCAGCAAACAAGGCGAGGCGGCAGAGCTGGAGCAGTTGGATTACCTCTGTGGTCGCTGCTCCGGCTTGTGTTATTAATGGCCGTGCCACACACGGGAAAGGTGGTCCAGGAGCAGCAGACGCGCTGCTCATCCCAGAGGGCACAGGGTGCCTCCCAGGGGGAGGGCCGGCAGGTACCACTCTCACCTGGTGCCCAAGCTCAGCATCTCCAGGAGCGGATCACACGGAGCTGCGGGAGCCCCAGGACGATGCTCCTGGAAGGAAGGAAGGCACAGCACGCACGTTCTTCTGTGTCAAGGGACCCGGTAAAGGGGCCCGTGGCTCTCCAGGGGTGTCGGTGCGGACTCCTCGGAGGCTCTCCCATTCCATCCGTTCTTGCCAACTCATTTCTTCATTCAGGGGGGTGATTTTTGCATGGCACTCAAGCTTGGCTTCTTGTAGCTTGAGGGTCTTTCAGGGTGTCTAACTCACCACGTCGCCAGGTCGGAACAGCACGGTGTCCGTGAGATGTCCAACTCGACCCTTCCTCCTGTGTCACTGAGATTCATTTAGTCCTTTTGCCTCATAATGTGGCACCAGGTGGCAAGGGCTATAAAAATGTTTACAGTCTTCTTGTTCAGTATGATTCTGGAGAAATTATTCTCAGGAAATACTCTAATAGTAGAAAAACACTGTTAGCACACACCTTAATCATTTGATTCAGGCAGCCAAACTCTGGAAACCACGTAACAGCCATTAGGGAGTCATTTACTGTGCCACAGCTAAAACACTCATTAGTATTTCCACTAATTTCACTAGGGGAGTGTGGAAGACAATTCGGATGCCAAGTGAGCTGGGATTACAGGCATACACCACTGTGCCCAGCTTCTTTTTACTTTTTATTTTGATACAGGGACTCAGCTAAATTGCTGAGGCTAGCCTCAAATATGCAATCCTCCCATCTCTGCCTCCCAAGTAGCCGGGATTACTGGCACATCACATCACATCATGCCCAGAACTGCTAAATTTAAAAAGCCAAACACAAAATTTATATAGAGCCTAATTGCAACTTCTAGAAAAATACATACACATAGGGAAAAGTCCATGCACAGAAACAATCGTGTTAAATTGGCAGAATCTTGGTTTAGTTTGCTGTTTCGATATTTTGTTTCACATTTCTGTGCTTTGTTTTGACAAGTTTGCCACTTGAAGGAAGAACAGCGTGTGTTGTTAATTCTGTCCTTACTGTAGTGTTGGCAGTCTCCTCGGTGTGAAATGAAGATAGCAATTCAGTCTCAAAGAGAATAGTAAGGAGTCTAGCCCTGTCACGTCACCAGCCTGTGGAGAGCTGTGGTTAACAGTTCACTCCCATGCATGGAGGGGTCAGTGTCCCCCTGCAGGCCTTGGAGGTGGCCACACCTCCAAGGAGAGAGCTTGGGGAGGGCCCTAGGGGACAGATACCTGAGCAGGCAGCAGTCCTTGCTGACTCCCTCCCCCATCTTCTGTTCCTGCACTTGGAGGATTCCTCCAACGTCAGCGGAGGCAGAGGAGGGGAATCAAGTTTCCTCTGAGCAGTTGAATCTGCTCATCCAAGTTGAAATGTAAGCCACCCTAAGTCCCAGTTCGGCCACTTGCAAAGTGGTCCTGGGGGCTGTGCCCCGTGCCTCACTTGTCTCTTGAGTGTCCTGTAACTCTGCAGCCTGCACCTGTGCAAGTTGCTCTTGTTATGTGGAAAAATCACTCCAGGGCGTGGTAACAGACTCGTGCGTGGGCACGTTGCAGATCGACAGTGCATGGCCTCAGCCTCAGAAGATGGCTATTTTGTTCTCCTCCTCCTCCTCCACAAACACCCTCAAGACGTGAAAAATATTGCTGGTTAATAATAAGCCTTGCTGAGTTGCGACATCCACATTTCAAATCACACATTTGGAAAACTGGTTATCTTTGTGTTGCCTGTACCTCATTAAGGAGATACTATCGAGGAGACGGAAGACAATATTCCAGCAATTGCTTCAGCAACTGCCCAGGCAGCTGACAGTCCGCAGGCATTTATCATCGACTGACAGTATTGAGATAAGGGTGAGTGGGGAAGCCTCAACAGAGACCCTACAAGTTTTATGAGACTGGGTAAATAGTTCAAATAAAGAGATAATATTCTGTGAAATATTAGTGGAAGTAAAATTTTTACCCTATGTTCTGGTTGCCATTTTGTCAATACCTGAGAGAATTTTACCCACTGACCCAGCAATGTTATTTCATTGTTTAGAAAAACCCATATAGAAGAGTTTGTGTGTGTGTGTAAGTGTGTGTGTGTGTTTTATTCATTGGTTGGTGTGTGGAGCACACCTGTAATCCCAGCAACTCAGAAGGAAGTTCAAGGCCAGCCTCAGCAATAGCAAGACACTAAGCAACTTAGCAAAACCCTCTCACAAAAGAAAAATAAAAAGGACTAGGGATGTAGCAACAAAAAGAAAAGTTATTCATGGCAGTGTTATCTGTAATAGTGAAAAGGCACAAGGCAACACCCCAAACTGTGGTACCTCCAGGCCCCAGAGCGCTGAACCACCATAAATGTTAGTATAGACATGCATTTCTGTGAACTCGGCTGAGGTCTTCACCAAACTGCCTTCGAAGCATTGCCGCCCAGGTGAGGCCTACCCAAACCGTACCTACCTCACCTGGGCAGCCTGCGCCTTGTCCTGCAGGGTAGACACCTCACACTCCATGCCTAGAACAGAAGATGGGCTGCTGTGTACAGACAGAACCCAAAGAGGAGGAAGGAAGGAGCTGAGGCAGCTGCAGCCAGTTCCTGCAGAGCTCTCTAAGTAAGGGGTGGGGAGTGGCCAGGCGGTTCCCCAGGGGACCTCAGGAAACAGTGCTCAGTAGCCCTCGGCCTCCAACTCTTCAATACAACTCCCTTCATGTTCTGGAGAGATGAGTGTTCACTTTATCACTTTATGTGGCAATTAGCACAGTGGCTGGCACTAGAAATACGTGTCACGAAAGCTGAAGGAATGAGCCACACACCACCGAGGACAGGACAGCCGACCCCCTGGCACTGGGCCAGATGTCATCATCCTGACGGCCAGCGGCTTGGTGCAGGCAAACTGTGTGCTTCAGGTGTGGGAATGTGGGTGTGGCCAGTCAGAAACCGTTTGCCTGTCTTCCCCACCGCGTGCAGTTCCTCAGGGCCCTGCTGCTCTTTAGTTCTGTCCCTCTGGGTTCCATCTTTCTATCTCCGGAATGGATTGTTCCTACTGCACCAACTCCAAGCTCACTGACTGGGCATTCTGTCCCTCAGTGACTCTGCTCTGCCCCTAGGAAGGTTTGGAATGTTCTAGGTTTTAGCCTGTTTCTAACAAAAGTCTGAAGAGTGGGCCTGGTTCCACGTTGGTGCTGGTTCCATCCTCCAACCACGGACTCCCCTCCAGCGCGGCTGCTGTGGTGCCACCCAGAGCCCGGCTTGTCCCCGTGGGAGAGTTGTTCTAAAGGGGACTTCTTCCCCGAGGGGAAACCAGGATCTCTGCGTGTGGCTGCCTGTGAGCCGCTTCCAGCAGCTTCCTGGGCTCCTCCCTACTTCTTGTTTTCTCAGCTATATTCTTTTTATTTTTTTATTTCCTGAGTCAGATAGCTTTCCCTCTTTGAAAATTCAGTGACCATGATCAAGTGTCCCCAGACTGTTAAATACATTCACTCTGTTGTATTTACAAAAGAGCATAATACTCTGTGGCTTATCAGTCGATGATGGTGCGGTATATATAGTAAAGGGAAGCTAGGCTTTGGAGCCAGATAAGCAAGGGTAGAACCCCAGATTCTCAATTATCAGCTGGTGGCCTTGCGAACCTTTCACAAATAACAGCACATTTTCCAACTGTAGAATAATAATTACAACCCTACTGCATGGGACTACTGTGGTGACAAGAGAGGACCAACAAAGCCTGTCATGGTGTCTGAAGCAAATCAGATGCTCACAAAATAGTAGAAATTGCATTTTTTGAAGGAAAAACTTCTATCTCTTATTAAAGTTTTCATAGCATGGTTGAGTATAAGGTACAGAGAGTGTCCCTACATCCCCCGCCCCTGCTCTCCACATCCCAGGTTTACCTGAGGGTTCCCTCGTGGTTCTGTGCATTTTATGGGTTTTGGCAAATGCATAATGACACATGCCACCATTACATTAACGTGCCGCATAGCTTCAGTGCCCTAAAAATCCTCTGTACTCCCCTGTTCCTGCTGGGCCCCTTCCCTCCCCACTTGCCCCTGGCAACCACTGTCTCCAAGGTTTGCTGTTCCAGAATGTCATTGGGTTGCAACCATACAGCGTGGGGCCGTTTCTCCCTGGCTTCTGTCACTTAGTGATGGGTAGTTAAGTGTCCTCTGGGTCTTTTCGTGGATTGAGAGTTTGTTTCTTTGCGGGGCTGAACGTCGGTCCATTTCTGGATGCTATGCATCTGGACCGCTTCCAAGTTCGGGATCATGCGTAAAGCTGTCGCGAACCTCTCTGTGCAGGCTGGTGTGAGGCGTGCACTTTAACCTCTGGGGTAGAGTCCAAGGAGCTGGGTCATGCAGGGAGGGTGTGTTGGCCTGGTGAGGAGCACACACTGCCTTCCACGGTGCTGCCCACCACGCTCCCACCAGCTCCTGCTGCTCCACAATCGCCCAGCCGCCCAGCCGTTGGTATTGTCTGCGTTTTGAACGCCAGTGTTTTGATCTAACTTCTGTATTTTCTTTTTTGAGGAAGAAAGGTAGCAGACTATAGAGAAAGGATATACAATAGAGTGCAGCCTTTTCTTATAGCCCTTCAAGTGATCAGCTGCCCTGGCCGCACTTGGTGTCCCCCCTCTGGACCCCAGGCCTCCCACCCCTGGCTGCTGACGTAAACGGGGAGGCCCTGGCTCAGGAGGCTGTGTCTTTCTCAGGCCCCTGTGCTCTGAAGCATGGCTTTTGCCTTAATCATATAAGACAGTGTTCAGAGAAGTCTCGAACTGCTTAAAGTGTCTCATCTCCAGAACTAAACTGTAAGCTTACGTAGAACAAAAGCCACATGTACGTCTACTTGTGTGTCAGCACAGCACACTCCAAAAGCCCTGGGAATGGCCCCAGATTCTTTCTGATTGAAAGACACGCCCACAGAAGCACTTCTGGATCACGGATTCTCATTTCGCACCCAGTGCCTGAGCTGTGAGCACAGAAGCAGAGCCATCCTAGGTCATGAGTTCTCTTCCAGCCACTTCCCTTGTGGGCAATGCATGGGTCAAGAGGAAATTCAACAAAGCTGTTCAACGTCAGCTTCTCCATCACCACACACAAGAAAGACAGGACAGAGCTTCGGATGCCTCCCAAGTTGTCTAGGGTAGGCATGAAAAGCAAGTTTTAAATAAACGAATGAAGTGTTCTTCCTTCGGATAGTGTGCTAGACAGTAACTGGAACGCCAAAGATTCCCAAATTTGAATTCTTGGACCTTGTGAATATGCTGCCTTTCAGGGCAAAAGGAACTTTGCTGATATGATTATGTATTTTGAGTTTATAGATCATCCAGGATTACCCAAGTGGGCCAGTGTACCCCATGCTACTTTTAAAACAGAACACCTTTCATGACTGGATTAGAGAGAATGAGACAGAACGAAGAGGGGAGAGATCTGAAGAATGAGAGCGACTCTACCCAATGGAACTGGCTTCAAAGATAAAAGAAGGGGCCAGAGGACAAGGAATGAGAGTAGCCTTGGAAAACCGGGCCAAGTCCTCCAAGCAGTCCATTGAGCGCAAAGAACTGAATTCTGCCAACATCTCGAATAACCAAGGAAACGGATCCTTCCCTAGAAGGTCCAGAAAGGAACCCAGCCGACTGACACCTTGATTTCAGCAAGGAGGGACCTGCACAGACTTCTCACCTACAGAACGAGGAGTCAGGGGCTCCTCTTGGAAGCTCTGCATTTGTGGTGACGTGCTACTGCAGCAATGGAGAGCCAATGCAGCTACGGGGGAGGGAGGGGCAGGGAGGGGCGCTCCTTCTGGATCATTACCCACGTCTGGCCCAGGAGGCCAGGCCTCACAGGCTGCTGGCTCTCTAGAAAATGACCACGTCTGGTCCTCCTGCTTAGGCTCCTCACATGCCAGCCCTGTGCAAAGCCCAAGCCTGACCCTGAGGAGCCAGAGGAGAGATGGAGCGCACGTGAGCCGACCCCAGGCCAGGCGGCAAGTGGTGGAAGCCCTCGCTGCTCGCGTGTCTCAGGCTGAGTCTTGGGAGTTTTTCCCTTTGAGACTGTCAGTGACGGTCACAGTAACCTGATGGAACTTGGCTCTAATGAAGGGAAAAACAGCGTCAATGGCTCCATCTTCTAGTGTCCCAGGGCACCAGCTGAACAAAGCCCATTGGAAGTGAGCCTAAATGGGAAATTTCCTGAACATCATCCCTACTGTAGGGCCCCGGTTTGACTTCCTCACCTCCATCTAGGCCAAGAACTCACACTACACAGTCTCTAGGGACGGGATTAGTGATTTATTTCAACACAAGCAACGTCTTAATGACCCTTTATATGAAGAGCAACAGGGCCAGCGGCTTAGGCTCCACCAGAGTGGAACCGGCTACCCAGATGAAGGAAGGCGGGAGAGGTGGTGCTCAGGGGCCACTACACGGATCCACACCTGACTCTGGAGGCGCACTTCCTCACTCTGCTTCTCAGCACTGGCAGGGTCTTTGTTTCAGCACGTCAGCGGGATGAATATTAAGTTGTGTCTCTGGAACTTGATTGAAAGACACTTTGCTCCTTAGTGGAGGAGGACCTACTTCGGGGTCTGGAATCACGTGGTTGACGTACCTAGTTATGTGCAGTTAGTCAGTAAAGGTTCTAAATCTCAAAGTTCTGACCAGAAACAAGCACATGAGCTCATCAGATCTTCAGGGAGAGACTTAGCTGCTAATCTGATAGGGCACAACTATTAATTCGATGCCTAGGTGACTTCTAGAGGCCAGTCTACAAATTATCTTAACCAACAATGGATCCGCACTGTGCCTCCTGAGGCCAATGAATGGTATCTGCACCGCCAAGCTGCTTCCTAGATGCATCGACGTTCATTTGCCCAAGGCCAGGGCTCTGCCCAGAGTAGGTCTGGCCTCTACTCTCAATCTACCTCTCCATGCAGAGATTGGTGCTCACTTGGCCCACAGGCCTGGCTGTGCATGGTCAGCTAGTCTGTTCCACCTCTCTGTGCCTTACCCAATAATGCGCTGTCAACAGCTTGGTCTCAGCTTGATAAAATAGGCACATCAGGAAATCCTATGTGAACGCTGGGCATTGATGATTGCAGAATGACAGTCTATCTCCTCTTCTCTTTCAGACAGGAGAGAAAACAGGGAGCTCCAAGTGACAGACGGAATGTGGGAAGAGCTGAGAGAGGAGTCCAAGATGGCTGCCAGGGTCTGGCGTGGGCACTAACAGTCCTGGGGTCTAGACAGAAGTAGCAGAGGAAAGGGTGGCATGTGGGGAAGAGGAGCTTGGGTTCCAATGAGCTGAGGGCCAGGCATGAGCCCTTCAGGTGAGTTTTCCATGCAGGCAGCTGGAGCTAAGAGATGTGGGACCAAAATCTGGAGGGACTGAAGATGGTCAGCAGCCCTGGGACTCATTTGGCAGCTTCATAAGAAACGCAATGTGTATTCACCAGGCCGATGGCAACTGCGGTTAGCATTTGTCCAAGAGAAATGGGTAAAACACGAACCGTGCATTTACACAGAAACCTGCACTTGAATGTTTTCTGGAAGCTTTGTCCATAAACTCACTGGATGCACCTGCGGTGTCCTTAGTGGATAAACGGTTAGGAAGCAGCTGTATGGACACGAGGAGACGCCACCTGCAATAAAGAGACAAGAAGGATGGGCTTGTGCAGCAGCGTGGCTGCACCTCGGGGGAAGAGGGGAGGGAGTGAAAGGGAATCGGCTCCTCCTCGTGGCCCATGCATCCCCATGCGTCCTGCTCTCCACGGAGCGGTGGCTGCGGTGGCTGTGGACGGAGGAGAGGAGGCGCCAGGGCCTCGATGTGGGGGCTGTGTGCTGTGGCTGTGGTGTGGTGGCACAAACAGCACCCGAGTTGGAATTGCAGGGGACCACACACACCTGTGCACAGCAGCGTGTGAACCCCGGGTCGACGGAGGAGGCTCTGTGACTCATCCAATGTGGCCCTGGGGTTTCCTAGTGCACTGCAGCTGTACGGTTGTCGCCTTGTGGCCTTGGAGGAAGCCCGGTACAGTGGACACAGGACACATATATCTTTGCAACTTCCTATGAATTCATAATTATTTTAAAATAAAATTAGAAATAATGCATGTATACCCAAAAGTTAATGCCATAAGAGTTATAAGTTTACCTAATTTAGTGGATGGCTACCCTACCTGTTTTCTGTTACTGTAACTATAGGAGTTTTGCTGGGGATTAAGCCCAGGGTGCTCTACCACTGAGCTGCATCTCAAGTCCCTTTTTGTTTTTTATTGAGACAGGTTCTCACTAAGTCCCATAGGGCCTTGCTAAGTTGCAGAGACTGGTATTAAGCTTGCAATCCTCCTGCCTCAGCCTCCCAAGTCACTGGGAATACAGGCATGCGCCCATGCCTGGCTATTATAACCAAACATGAAAGATTAGGTAATTTAAAATGTTCAACATCTCTAACAATTAAAGAAATGTAAATCAAAACTACTCTAAAATTTCGTCTCACTCCAATCAGAATGGCAATTATCAAGAATACAAGCAAGTTGGCAAGGATGTGGGGGAAAAAGTTACACTCATACATTTCTGGTGGGAATGCAAATTGGTGCAACCACTCTGGAAAGCAGTATGGTGATTCCTCAGAAAATTTGGAATGGAACCACCATTTGACCCAGTTATCCCACTCCTCGGTTTATACCCAAAGAACTTAAAATCAACATACTATAGTGACATAGCCACATCAGTGTTGATAGCAGCTCAATTCACAATAGCTAAACTATGGAACCAACCTAGATGCCCTTCAACATATGAATGGATAAAGAAAATGCTATGTATATGACAGAATATTACTCAACTTTAAAGAAGAATGTAATTCTGGCATTTGCTGGTAAATGGATGGAGTTAGAGAGTATCATACTAAGTGAAATAAACCAAACCCAAAAAAACCAAAGGCCCAATGTTTTCTCTGATATGCAGAAGATAATTCACAAGAAGGTGGGGGGGATAGGGAAGAATAGAGTTACTTTATATTAAGTAGAGGGGAGCGAAAGGAGGGGAAGGTGTTTGGGGGATGGAATGATAGTAGAGTGAAACAGACATTATTACCTCATGTACTGTATGACTGCATGACCAACATGATCCTACGATATGTATAATCAGAAAAATGAGAGATTACACTCCACTTATCTATGATCTATCAAAATGTATAAATGCATTCTACTGTTATATGCAGCTAATTAGAATAAATAAATTTTTAAAAAAATTTTAAAAATGCAATTAAACAGCACTTAGTATAAGTCCTACTGCCTGGTTCTAAAAAAAAAAAAATAGGTAATTTTTTAACACTAAAGGTTCTTCAGCTCATAGTTCTGAAGGCCAGCAGTTCCAAGATTTTAACCTACTTTGAATTTTAGAACACTTGATATTATAATTCATATTTACTTAAATATGATCTTGTGATTATTTTATGTTGATTTGTTTCCTTTTAATTTTCTTCAACAGCCTGTTAATTCAACAAATTTATTCTACCACAAAGATGGAGGCGGATTTCCTAAAAGTCAAATGGAGGTCAGTAGAGGAAACTGACCAAGGGTGGGAAGTGGGAGGGAGGGGGAACATGCTGGAGAGTGATACTGGCCAAATTGTATGGTTGTATGTGTGCACGTAACAGCAAATCCCATCGATATGTGCAACTGTAACGCACCAGTAAGAAAACCAAAAATGCCAAAGTGTAAAAAGACTACTGCTTTTCAGTGGATTGCAGTCATGTTTGAGATTTTATTTGCTAATCTGCTGGTAGAAAGATGATTACCAAGAAGTATTTTGTGATAGAAGTTTAGTGCACAGGGGAACTTCATTCACTCAAGAATCAAGAAAGATACTCATAATATTAAAGTAGACTTGTAAATATGGTGATGTTTACTTGTTTTTTCTCTTCAGTTGTCCACCCTTAAGAAAGGAATGCCTTTCATCAACGACGAACTTCCATTCTCAAGTTCAGGGATATTTCCCAGCTTAATTGGATATCTGACATCAACTTAGAAACATGCTTATTAAACTTGGTAATGAGTGAGCAATTCCCAAACATAATCCCTCCTTAGAAAACATCTGCAGTGACGGGCTGAGGGACCCAAGGGCAGAGGGACGAGGAACCCAAAGTCATCAGTTTGCATAGGAAACACCTTGTCTAACCCAACCTTTTCCATTTTTATTACTACATTAGTCACTAAAACTGTTTTTTGATTGCTATGATAATAGATGACTTATAAAAAGTCTTCATTAAGAATTGTCACCCCATTGTCTCAGTCCAAACCGCCAACGCATTTCTTGGTACTGCCTTTTATGGCAATCTCCACTTCCAAGAAGACAAGGAGACCTCTGGACTTTTTAAATGAGGACTTTCATCTTTCTATTCTGAAGAGGAAGCAGCTTGGCAAGATCACCAGATAGCACCACCACTCCATCAGAAAGCCGAAGTCGGAGTTGAGACTTAAAACCTAAGTACAAATAGCCCGGCAAAGGAGGATGCAGAGGAGGGAAGACAACAAGGCAGCAAGAACAGCATGTATGTGCACAAGTCCAGAAGGGGCCTGTAGTGACAGGACAAGCTTCAGAGGGAAGCTGGCAGTGAGCAGTCAGACCAGGGAAGGAAGCCCTGTCCCTGCAGGACACCATCTTGAAAACCCTGTGCTGCACCTTAGAGCTGCTCACAGGGCTTTCTTTAATCACTCATTCAACAAATATCAGTTGAGAGCCTTTTATGTACTAAGAAGTGGGCACAGACCCTTTAGTATGAAAGTCCTTGGGAGGAAGCTTGGCCTGTTCAAGGAACGGAGGGGTGGTCAGTGCACCTACAACACAGTGAGCAAGGAGGGAAGAGGTGGTGGGTGCTGAGCCTGCAGTCACAGCAGGACCAGGGGGTACAGTCCCTGGGGGTCATGATGAGGAAATCAGATGTGTCCAGAGTATCTGGAAAATACTGGAAGTTTCAAGCGAGGAAGGGATGTTTTATTTATGTGTTTAAAAGATAGTTCTGGAGAATTAATTGTAAGAAGCAAGATCTAAACAAGACAAGGGCTATTTTGGTGGGCCCACCTGGAGACAATGATAGCTTGGACTTGGATTATAGTGATAGACATAAATAAAAGTGTTTAAGATACACTTTAGAAGAAGAGCTGTAGAATGGTGAATCATAAATGAAAGTAAAGAAAGGGGCGAATTAATAACGGTTCCCATGTTTACACCTGAGCAATGAATGAGTGAGTACCATGAATTGAGATAAAGAGATCGGGAGAGAGAGTTAGAATCACAAGCTTGTCTTGCCAAATTAATTCTGTGTGGCCTATTAGACATCCAAGTGGAGATTTCTTTTTTTTTTTTTTTTTCTTTAAGTTAACTTTTTAAATTTTTTATTTATTTGTTTTTAGGTGGTGCTGAGGATAGAACCCAGCATCTCACCCATGCTAGGCAAGTGCTCTACCACTGAACCATAACCCCAGCCCCCAAGTAGAGATTTCTAGCAAGTGATTATATGTGCATGGAGCTCAGTAGAAAGGAAAGGGACAAGGAAATTGATTAGAGAATCCTTTGCATATGCATCATATGTAAAACCACAGCAGTGAATGAGATACTCAGAGTAGGCGAGGAAGAAGAAACAATGAAGGGCCAGGCACGGTGGAGCACGTTGTTGTCCCCAGCCACTCGGGAGGCTGAGGCAGGAGGATCACAAGGTTAACGCCAGCCTCAGCAACTAAGGGAGACCCTGTCTCCAAAAAAGAACTGGGAATGTGTGTCAGTGTTTAGAGCTCCTGAGTTCAGTCCCCAGCGCCAAAAAAGAAAAAGATCAAGGAGAGTAACAACGAAGGCCTAGAACTCTGGGGTACATTTGCACCGTTGATGGAGGAATAGGAATTGACCAAGGAGATTGAGGAGAGCACAGTCAGTGGGCTGCACATCCCACAGGGCTGGACAGTTGAGTGCAAGCACAGAGAAGCCTCCTTTGAATCTGGGGATAGGGAGGGCCTTTTTGGTAGCACTTTGGAGTGGTGAGATAAAAGTTCAGTTAGAAGGTGAGCAGAAAATGAAAAGTGAGGAATACAACTCACACATGGAGACACTTCTTCAGAAACATCTTTATGTGAAAGGAAGAGACACAGACTTCTAGCATATCTTGTCTTTCTGTGGGAAACGTACAGCGTGAAACCAGGAAGACTCTCCTGCTTCCTTTCACGTAGCTCTTCTCTTAAGTATGCTCTCAGTTCTTACCAGCTGCATGGAGGGATGTGCAGGTGGGAGACCAGAAGCAAACTGGAGACTGGAGGGTGTAGATTTTTATTCTAACTTTGATGACGGTGAGTCCCTAGGAAACGGGATGTCATCGTGTGCTCAGCATTTGAACCGTGACCATTGATACTGACATCCAGTACAACATTTCTGGTGTTTCCCTGGTTTTGGCCAATAATCCTGCAAAACTGCTTCCTCCTCAGGATAGAAAACCTGAGTCTCTATCTAGAAAGTTCAGATTCCACTGAGATTCTTGGAGATAACTGTTTCCAAAGCTCTGGCAAGAAAATCACTCTTGCACTTGACTAGTCTAGATGATGGGAAGACAGTTCTCAACAAGAGTTGTTTTCTTCAGCGGCGAACGTGGGAAGATGAAGGGTGTTAGCTCCTCTCCCCAGTCTGATGGCTGCTGTACCTCACCTCTTGACCCTTTGTTCCTAAAACTGTCCATTTGCTAAGTTTACCAAGGTCTGACCAGCCTCTGGGGGATTGCAGTGCAGTTAGCAAACTTACAATGGTCATATTTATAAGCCACAATGGTCACTGACTAATAGGAAATACCCTTCACTAAAAACGAGAGTTGGTCATTTGCAGATGGCTTCCCTTTCCCAGGGCCATTACTAGGGGGATATGTCATGCAAGTGAGGTTCATCGTCGTAGCCCCATTTTCTACATTTTGTGTCTATTCTCTCCATAGGCACAGGGGTATCGTGGTCCCTGTCTCTCAAGTGATTTGCTCCACGGATTTGCATGAAACTATTAGTATCTAGACGTAAGGGTGCTTTCAAAAGGAACCCGGGGGAGGATTGTCTGGACAACCACAGGCTGTTTGCTTCATCGAGATGCAGTGGGACGAGGCTGGGAGGTAGGGACGTGGGGGCTTCTGGGTCTCCCTTCATCTGTCAGCCACCACCCCTAAGTCTCCCTGCTCTGGAGTTTGTTCCCTTAGGACATGAGATTTCAGATCAAAAGTTGCTTTGTAACGTTTCACCTAATACTGTATTCCTTCTTCTCTTAGAAAGGAGAAGGAAAAGATGCTCACGGCTAACTTCCAGGGGACTTGGCTCTCCGCTGCAGCATTTATTCAGAAAACAACTATGAGCATCTATCATGTGTATCACGCTAGGGGCTGGATTTTAGTAAATGTTTAGCACATATTATTTCACTTAATTTACATAACAAAGCCATAAGGTCAATTTTTTGAACTGGCAGATGCTAGATCCAGTAAACCACCTGGAACAAGGTCATACAGTTGCAAAGGTGCAAAACCAAGAGCTTGGTTCCAACCCAAAGCTGTCTCTACTCCTCTAGGCTGCTTCCCTGGCTGACCTAAGGTATTCCAGGAAGGAGAAGGGTCATAAAGCCAAGAGAAGGCAAGTTTGCCGTGAAAGGGAAATGTCCAAAATGATTTTCCCACTTGGTGGTTTAAAAATACAGTGGGAAAAATTCCATTCACTTTAGCACTTTAAAAAGAATAGATGATGCATAGGAATCAACTGAAGAAATTTGTACATGTGAAGAAATTGGAAAACATAAATGAGGACCTTAAGAAAAAAATCTTGAATAAACAGGCAAATGTCCCATACTATATATAGTATTAGAATATTTAATATTTGAGGTGTTTGTTTTAATACTATATATAGTATATAGTATTAGAATATTTAATATTTGAGGTGTTTAGTCAGCTTTCTTTGCTGCTGTGACTAAAGGAACCAAGCAAAACAACTGTAGAAAAAAGTTTATTTGGGGTCTCAGGGTTTCAGAGGTCTCAGTCCATAGAAGGCGGGCTCCATTCCTTGGGGCTGGAGGTAAAGCAGGACATCATGGCGGAAGAGTATGGAGAAGGGAAGTCGCTCACATCATGATCAGAAAGCAGAGAGTCCCCACTTGCCAGATACAAATATACACCCCAAAGCCACGTTCAATGCCCACCTCCTGCAGTCACACCCCGTCTGCCTCCAGTTACCACTCAGTTAATCCCATCAGGAATTAACTCGCTGATTAGGTCAAGGCTATAACCCAATCATTTCTCCTCCAAACCTTCTTGCATTGTCTCACATGTGAACTTTTGGGGGACACCTCACATCCAAACCATAACATGTTTTAATTTATCTTCATATTAATCTATACATTTGATATAATATCAAACAAAATATCAAATGGATTGTTACAAATCATCAGAATGATCAAAATGTTTAGTTGGGGAAAATAAGCGTGTTTGAAGAGTGACTTCCACCCCTCAAGACCCTCAGAAAAGGTTTGAAAAGAAAAGAAAGCAAGAAAAGCATAGCCTGCCGGATACAAAATTGTAAAAGTACATTGATTGTAACTATTTAAGACTAGTGCAGCAACCGGCAGCAAAGAAAAGAAAAAGAATAGAAAGACCAAAACTACACTCAAGAAGGATCAAGATTTAAAACAGGATAAACCTGACATAATTCCAGAGAAAGGATAGGTCTAGATAATCGGAGGAGAGGCTAGGAGATCACACTTGGGGCCTTCCTCGCATCTATACTCCAATAAATTCCAGATAGGTTCCATTTTTTTTAAAAAAAAGAAACACTAAATACTTAAAGAAATATGAATTTTGATTCATCTAATCTTTTGATGGAGCATTTTTAATGTAGTGCCTCCTTAGCATAAGTGAAAAATTTTTGAAATGCTGATTTTTTAAAAAAATTAATTTATATGGAAAATTTCCATAAACAAAGTTCAAAAGTAATTGGCAAACATGAAAATATGTGCACCACTTGTGACAAATACATATATAATATATAAAGAACCTTTACAAAACAAGAAAACAATGAATGCTTCCCATATAAAAATAAACTACTGGAAAGAAATTCAAAACAAAAACGTCTAAATTATTCATATACATATGTGAGAAAGTTCAACTCATCGACCTCACAGTCAGTGAAATGTGACTGAACGAGCAAATTTTTCCCTTTTATTCCTCAAAATTAAGCAAAAAGCTTTAAGAATATTGTCCTGTGAATATTTCTAGAAAAAGATATTTTCATATTCCAATGGTCCACAGAGATTTTTTTGGGGGGGGTAATTTGATAATATAGATCAGAAATTTTTAAAAACCTTTATTTAATCTGACCTATTTGGCCAGCATAATTAGAAGTATACACACAGCTTTACACATAAGAATGCACATTGTGATACCGAAAAATTAGAAACCAGTGTTTAAAAAATATGGATGAAGACTATAAATGGCAGTGCAGTCATATAAGATACATTGTATAGATATTGTTTATCCACAACTCCTCTTCAAAATGTAGCCCAAACTGGGTGAGGTCACATACATCTATTATTACAGTGAAGAAGGAGGCTGCAGCAGGAGGATCCAAGTTCAAGGTCAGCGAGGTCCTAAGCAACTTAGCAAGAGCCTGTCCCAAAATAAAAAATGCATAGGGCTGGGGCTGGGGTTCAGGGACTAAGCACCCCTGGGTTCAGTCCTCAGTACCAAATAAATAAATAAATGTATAAAAAGTTTAAAAATAAAAAAGGCTGGGGATGTGGCTCAGTGGCGAAGCCCCTCTGGGTTCAGTCTCTAGTAACCGCCCCCTCGCCAACCAAAATTGAAAACAGTAAAAGGTCTGGGGATGTGGCTCAGTGGGCCCTGGCTCTCAGTTTTCACAGGGATCTCAGGATTCTGAGTTTGGCTTTAACTACCTTTTCACGAGCATGCCCGCCAGGCTGAGTGGTGCTTCCCTCGGTGCAGCAGTCTCTTCCATCTCCCTTGCCTCTTCTTCAGGACCTCTTCATATTCTCCTCAAACTTAGCAGCTTCCCTGCCTCAGGACCTGCCTCTGGAAGCCTGTCCTAAACTCCAGACCCTGGCTATCTTTCTGAACTCCTAGAAAAGCTTTTCTGTCATTTGTCATTTAAGTGCAGAGGTTTTTTTCGTATTTGTTTCCTACCTGGTTCCTTTTTTTTTTTTTTTTTTTTTTTCACATAAGGGAGTTTATTAAGCAAACAGTGTCTCCCTGCAGGGTAAGAGAGAAAATGAGAGGAAAAGAGAAAGGAAAGAGAAAGGGCGCGCGCTAGAGAGAGTGGAAAAGCAAGGAGGAGCACCTGGTTCCATTTTAAGGCCTCCAAAGTCGGGAATGAAGAGCCTTGCGCTCTCCTCTCAGCAGCTCTGCGTACAGAGTTGGGGAAACGTGGCCGACCGGCTAATCGATGGTGGAAACATTCGGAGCCCCAGAGACCAGATATTATGTCTGTTCTCATCAACAATAAAAACTGAGGAAACAGCAATTCTCTGGCACAGGAAAGCACAAAGCACTGAACCGTGACATTGAAAATCCCCCCAGCAGAAGCCAAACTACTTTTTCATCTTGATCCAAGTCAGCAAAATGTGAAGAAGCACTGTGGAAATTCGAGTAGGGGTCCCACGCCATTCCCTCTCTCCTCAGACCTTGTTCTCTCCTCCCCTGCCTTCATTCTTAAGTTTCCTATCTCTCTGAGAAGATGGAAACCATCAGAGGAGCTTCTGCCAACTCCCTCTGCCCCTCGCAACGGTACCATATGCTCCACGATCCTCTTTCCCTGGATTCACCTCCTCCGTGCTTCTCTCTAAGGCCAACAGCCCCACTTACATGTTGGATGTGACCAGCTCTTGCCAACCCCGGGTGTCACCCTAGCAAGTCTTCTTCTGTCAAGTCCCCGCTTCCTGCAGGACTGGCCCATCGCCACACAAACATCCTCTGTTTTGTTTCATCCCCTGGCCTAAGTAGCCCTCCTCCAGGTCCCCTACTCCCTCCAGGTATCACTTCACGACTCTGCTCCTTTTATGGAAGAACTCGGCAAATTAGTTCCATGTGCTTTCTGCCCTCAGACTCTCTCCTTTCAATTGCTTTTGAGTTTGATCCACTTAAGCTTTCATTCCAATCCCTCCACATCACTGCTGGCTTCCACTCTGCCAGGTCTGGTGGTGTTCACGTCACTTGGCCAAGCCCCAGCACTGGACCATCGGTTTCTCCTTCTGTCCACTCACTGGTTTCCAGGACTCTGCCTGGCTTCTTTCTCACAGTTCCAGTCTCGGGCTCCTCTGGGACTTGAAGGCCTATGGCTACCCAGTGAATGATGACAAGGAATGGTCACTTTCTTATCAGGATCAAAGTGATTGTCCTCTGTCATAGGACATACTTCTTGGCCTCCTTTCTATCCGTTGATCTACTGTGGACAAACATTTGCCCTGGTATAACTAAATACAGCTGGATTTCTAGCTTGAGTCTTAGATGAACCCACCAAAGGAAAATTTCTGTGAGGGGCTGAGGAACCTCCTAGGAGTAGGTCTCCTCGAGTTAGCAAACATAAATACAGAGCACAGATAAAAGTGAATTTCAGAAAATTGCTTTTTTAGAATGTCTGGTGAAATATTTGTATTCTATTTGGCAATTCTACCCGGTACAGAACTGACCCTCCTCAAGAAAGTTTGACTCTGTAATAGATCCTTTGGTGATGGATAGGAGATGTCATGCTAATTACGTACAGTATATTACCCCAGTTTTGTATCCTGGTCTGATCTACAATGAACTCATGATAAATCCAGAGCAGGTGATAGTGGATGCTGTGCTAGAGGAAAGAAACAACTTTTAAAAACCTGAAAAAGCTTTTGAACAAATGGAATGTGGTCTAGAAAAGGAGGTGAGAGAAGTTTCTGTCTGCACTTCACATCCGAAGGACCTTGGCCTCTTGGATCTGTGCCCTGTGTGAAAATGTGGTGCTGGGAAGGGACACCAGGGCCAGTGGAGCCCAGGGAAGCTCTGCCAGGGGCCGTTGGGGAAGCATAAGTGCCTAAGATGTGACTGCAGTGCGAATCAGCAAAAAATCACAATAAAGAAACATCGTGGAGAAAGGGTCAGACTTCCTGGGTTTAGAGCTTGAGATATTGCCTGAGAAACGGGGGTGAACAGGGAGCGAGTGCAGATGGCCCAGTCCAGGCACGACTGACCACAGGGTAACGCTGCATCCTGGCTCCTGACTCCTTTGTAAATGTGACCAGGCTGAGAGGTCGAGAGGCCCCCTCAAGACCATCAGAAAAGCTCCTTTCCTCTGGACAGCTTCCCCATCTCTCAGCCCTTCCCCAACTTGGCAGCAAGCTTTGAGAGTTTGGTGACTGTTTGAGAATTTTTTCTACGCCATGGTTTAACGTTTTATTCTTTGTTGTATTAAAGAGCTAGTTTTTTCAATCTTGATTTTTTTTTTGCATGTAAATGTTAAGAAAATTTTGACATACCAATTAACCCACTCAGCAATATGGTTAGGGTAAAAGGAATTTCCTCCCCAACAAGAGGCAGGTCTTTATTTCTTATCTGTTCTATGTCATTTGCCCCCGCTTCTATAAGTTGATCTATGTCAAGGAAACTGAATGAACATTTGCTCTGGTATAACAAAATACAGTTGGACTTCTAGTTTGAGTCTTAGATGGACCCACCAAAAGAAAATTTCTGAGGGACTGAGGAACCTCCTAGGAGTAAATATAAATATAGGGCACAATTAAAATTGAATTTCAGATCAATTTTACTTAGTAAATATTACTTAGTAAATTAGTACTTGGTAATATTACTTTAGTAAATAAATATTTACTGAACTCCTGTTTAGGGAAATCACAAATTAATAGAAGAATTTAAGATATATCATGCGAACTTTGAAGACCTTTGAAGTTTCCTGAGAGGGCATTAAGCATTATAACCAGGAACCACCTGTGCTGGTTTGTCCAAACAGTCCTGGTTTACCCTGTTATTCTGGAAAAGTCGTTAAAACAACTGTTTCATTTCACTCTCAAAAGCGTCCTGGTTTGGATGAGAAATTGTGTGGTCTTGCTGTCAAGCTTTTAATTTAAATAGTAGATTTATAAAGACACGGTCTTGAGAAGTTCAAGCCCTCACGGTGGGTTAAAGGTCAGAGTGGGTTTCATGGACCTGGGGTTTAAGGTAGGCTTTGAGTGAAGTATAGGAATGTTAAAAACAGAAAGAAAAAAGGAACTGGGTGGAGGTAATTGGGGTGAGTAACCTATGATAATAAGAGCGAGAGAGAGATTGGGGAGGAATAGTTACAGCAGAGTTCTAAAAACGGGATGGAAGTGGTAGCTCGGGCCAAACCGAGAGCCTTAAATGCAGACGAAGGAATGTGAACTTTATCCTTGAGAGAACCGTCATCAAAAATTCTGGGGCCAAGGCGCTAGGAGCTGGACACTGGCCTTTTTCTCAGACACCTAGACCCTCTGCCCGCAGTCCGCTAGGGCATGCAGCTGTGGAACATGCAGAACCCCAGCGTGGCCCTTCTCAAAAGTTCCCCTGGAAGGTCTTCCAGAATGAGCCCACTTTCATGACTGCCTTATGGTGCCCTGAGCCCCGGCCCTGAGACACAGTCCTCACAATGTGAACGACAGTCCTGAGACAATGTGAAGGAAGACCAGTCGAGGTGGCAGAGCAGCAGGAAGTCACACCGACCTGTGGTGCATCTATGCCATGGGAGACGAATGGAGAATTGATTTCTTTCTTATGCTTTAAATTTGAAAACAAATGCAATGATATGATCTAGTATTTTCTTCCTGCTTTCCCATGAGTTGTTTTCTATACTCACTTTGGAGATGATTGTCTTAGAAAATGGGAAGCAGCTGAGATTTTAATCAGGGAAGACACAGGATGAAATGGGTGCTCTGGAAACCATCTCCCGCTTGTACTCACCACCTGGGTTGGCAAGTGGCAGGGGAACGGGGCACTCCTTGACCGGGAGGGATAAACAGAGGAAGCAATGCACTCAGTTTTGGCAGAGGCCACATGGCAATATTATTGTGGTCAAATGTGGAAAACAAAAGGAAGCACAAATTACTAACGGAGGCTTCAATGGGACTCAATCCCCAGATCGTACTTCATCGTACAACTTCACATACGAACCTCACAACTCAGTGAGGTGAACAGGACAAAAACCCAGCATTGACTGAGAACTCCTGGCTCCGGTGGCGTCAGCCGCCTTGTCTGCTCCCTTCTCGGAGGCCTGTTTTGCTCTGTGCTGCTGTCCTGAGGTGGGCCTGGCAGCTGAGGAGCAGCAGGAAGCCACGGCACCCTCAGGTGAAGATGCCACAAGTCCTCCAGCCCCTGCCTGGGGTCTGCTAGACCCAGCAGCCCTTCCTTCTGCTGGGCTCAAATGAGGCCACCGCCTGAGCCCAAAGTCCTTCAAGTGCATCACAGTCACATCCTCACAGGAAACAGCCACTCTCCATCCACGGATCACACGTGTGATGAGTGAAATCCAGGAGCTTGTGCTGAGGTTAATTATCTGCCTAACAGATGGCAAAGGCGGCATCGTCCTTGAACCTGGGGTGTACATAGGCTTTCAGAAAACTGCACTCACTCCTAGAGAGTATTTCTTGATAAAATTTAAAACTGAAGTACTAACATGTGTTAGGCTATTTTAAAACAATGTCATTCTTTTAAAAAGTGACCATAGAGCAAGTAATTTGGATTGGCAGAATGAAGTTTTGAAGATGTTTAATTGGTGAAATCTTTTAATGAGAATGAGGATGAATTGGGAAGCTCTTACCAGTGGTGCCAGCTTTACATCTGACGGCGGTCACAGAGCTCAGTGATTTGGAGCCTTGCTCCTGGGGGTCTGCTGGAAATGCAGGCTCTCCTCCTCTGCCCCTGTGCCCAGAACCGTGCCTGGCAGAGAGTAGGTGCTCACATACTCAACGAATTCACAGGTTAACATGTCAATCAACATTAACGTCTCAGAGTCACTGCTTTTTCACAGACCCTCCTTCTGCCTGTTTAAGCGCTCAGCTCTCCACCCTCCCCCTCCTCTCCCACTTCCATTTGATGAGAATCCACATATATTGAGTCTGGGGTTAAGCACCGTCTCTTTCAGCAGTCTCCCACCCTGTTCCAAAGGCATTTCTTCTCTCTCTTAGCAATGTCCCAGTGTGGCTGTCATTATTTGCTATTTTCCTTTTTCCTGTTAATTGTTTGCTTGCATATATGTATATAAGGAAACTAGTCATTTCCCCTAATAAAACAAAATCCTGCCCTTTGGAATTGGCAGTCGGGGAGACTCTAACTGGGGAAGGGGGAGGCGTGCCCACCCACCTCCCTCTTAGGAGGTTCAGGCTACTCCCCTTCAACCTGTTTCCCTATATCTCACCTAAACTTCTCAGGAGCCTTCTGTCCCCTTACCATCAGAAACCATTTCCATTCTTAAAATCTGGAGTCAAAAAAGAGAGGCAAGTCAACTTTCTAAGTTCTGTTTCTGTCTGAAAACACAACCGCTTTTCACCAGAAAATGGATGGAAACCATTCACCCATCCTCTTCCCCTTCGACCTTCTGCACCCCATCACAGGGACATGGTCCTACTCTACAGAGACACTGGTGCACAGTAGGTGCAACATCCTTGCAAAAGGTGCAGTAGTTGTTACTATTTCCAACCTTGCTCAGCGGCTCCCCAGGACACAAAAATGTATCATTTTATCTTAAATTCCAGTTTTGAGTCCAGTGCCTGACACATGAGCCGGAGTTGAGGTGTTTGTGGAGTGATTTTTTTCAATCATGACTTTCTCTACAAAACTGTAAGGTTAAGGACAGTGCTGCAGGGTTGGTAGGAAGAAGCTGACAGCAAGCAGTACGGTTTTGGAGTGCTAGAATGTCTGACAGGGGCATGACCCTCGTGGCCAGGGCTGCCCAGGAATGCTGGGGTGCCAGTGACTTCAGGTATAATGAGCAGCGGTCATCCATCACCCCGAGCTCCCACGGGTGATGTGCAGGGTACGGCAAGTCCCCTCAGGCTGTCAGCCAGGGCTTCTCCTTGGGCTCTTGCCAACCCTGTCCCTTGAGTGTCTCCACTTGGCATCGTCAGCAATGTCTCACTGTCACTTGTTAAAGGTTCAGCCAGTGTGTGAATTCCCTCCTGCCTGGCTTTCTCCCGGGCTCTCCCGTCTTGCCTTTCCCGCACTCACTCCCTCTCCCAGCTTTAGGACGAGCCCCTGCCCTGTCAGTCTCCTCTTCTGCTGTCCCGCCAAGTTTGTTTGGGTTTGGCTTCTGTGCACCTCTCCTCTCCTCTCCTCTGGGACACTAGATGACTGACGCTGAGTTCAAAGCTGTTGGTCATCTAGGGTTCTGTCTCCCTTTGGCTCATCTCTGACCCTTCACACGATAAGTCTGACAAAGTCACTTGATTAACAAAGGAGGCACTCAGGTCCCAGCAGAGCGGGAAGACAAGACAGGAGCACACCTGGGACATGTCTCCTCATCGCCCTGCCTTTACAACAGGCCCAGGAGAAGCGATGCGACCAGCAGTGTGTGGAGTTGGTACGCAAAACGACATGCTCTTCTGTGAGAAGCACATTTCTGCCAGGCACAGTGCTGCAATCCCAGCAGCTCGGGAGGCTTAGGTCAGAGGATCGCAAGTTCAAAGCCAGCCTCAGCAACTTAGTGAGTCCCTAAGCAACTCAGCAAGACTCTGTCTCAAAAATAAAAATAAAAATGGCTGGGGACGTGACCTAGTGGTTAAGCAACCCTGGGTTCAATCCCTGGTATCAAAAAAAAAAAAAAAAAAAAAAAAAAGAGAGAGAGAGAGAGAGAGAGAGAGAAGAGGAAAAACGAAGAAAGAAATACATTTCTTTGACTGAAATTGTTGAAAATGGAAGTTACCTTCTCTATATACAGTAAGTACTCAGTGATTCCTTGGTGGAAGGAGAATGTGTACAGACTTCAGAGTAGGGTAGGATCCTCTTTGCTTTTAAGTATAGGGAAAATTAAACACAAGGCCCTGGAACCTAGCTGGGACTGCCAGCAGGGACTCCATTCTTCCTTGCTAAAATACTCCAGAGAGCAGAACTGTGTGGGCTTATTCATGTAGAACCCAACAGGGAGCCCATTCAGGAAGTCCTTTTAAACTAATTATGGACTAAAGAATTTACGTTGGGCTTCTGACATTTGCCTTTGTTATTTATTTTTAAGCAATTGAGTAAATTATTTACAAGAATAGCAAGAGCTGATAGCAAGCATTAACATCACCAGGGCGAAAGGATGGCTAATGGCTCTGAGTGTAAGGTCATTCCTCTTTGTGTTGCACTGTTGGTAGACAAGATGAAAGACTTAGCAGAAGTATTTGCGGGGGAAGTTATAGAACAAAATGTCTTTTCCATGTTTGGAAAATGAAAAAAACCATTACAAAGTAGTTATTTTAATATTTAGGATACAGGCTTGCATTTTCTGGTAAAGGAACTGGAATTTGGAGTGTTAGGAACATCTGTGCCAGCCTTCCTAGGGAATGTGCCTCTGAGGTGTTTTCCATGGGTGAGAGAATCTTTTTGGGTCTCTGAAAGTCCTGGAAAAGTTTGAGGATGGCAAAGAAAACAGGAAACAGAGTTCACTCTGTGGAAAGCTCGGGAAAGAAAAGCCAGTTGCTGAAAAATGCATCTCCCCAAAGGAATCTTTAAACACAAAGAGGGTGGGAAACAATCGTAATAAAAAAGCGGGCAGAGACGGTTTCGGGGACCGTGGGGTACCAGAGAGCTCCCAGGCTGTGTCTTGAATTCCAGGCTTTATTCTACCAGACTTTCCCAGGCTCTTCCCTCAAAAGGCCCCCTCACCTGAACACATTTTTCCTGCTACTTACAGATAAGTTCAGAATCTAATTAAAGAAATTTGCTAGATGGTATTTAGCCAAAAATAGAAGAATTTGGAGTTCTGGGAAATTTCCATACACATCAAGAATTAGGGCAATCTTTGACCAGACAAGATAGGGTAGGGATGATAATTTTTATTCTATTTCTTTGACTAAATAAATTTCTCAAATCTCCCAGTGGGCCATTTTGTTGTCTACATGAGCATATCAGATTCTTTTCTTCAGCTCAGAAAGATTTGAGAGGTTGGGCTCTTGAATGATCCATGACCACCTGGGACCAGGGGTTTACTTTTGGGACCTGCTGGAGATCTGAGAGTAGTCTGAGAAAATTGCTGGCGCTGCAGCCATACTGCCTGGCTAACTGGAGGCTTTCAGAATTGCAGTTATTGCTGCTGCTGTGGTGCACCCAGGACAGCTGAAAACTCTGAGACTCTTGGATAGGGCCGAGGGGACGGGCTCCAGCAGCCACGGACTCCAGTGCTCACCCCATGTCCAGTGCGCAGGGGAGGCTCTTTGGGGAATACTTGCCTCTGCAGCCCTAACCCCTGTTCAAACACTTTCTCTGTATTCACCTGCTGCAGAATAACTAGAACCCAATTCTCTTCTCCATTCTGGATTCCCTCCAGAGTGGCAGTCATGATCACCAAATCATTTCAAGGAGAAAAACCATCTCTTACAGCCGCTTCCCTTACCTGGTGGGCACAGGAAGTACTCTAGTTGTTCTCTTAGTGTTGACTCATCCATTGCCCATTTTCCTATGGCCTGTCAGTTGGAAAAGTGGAAGTTTGTGGGACTAAGCCAGAGCACTACTAAGAGAAGCTGAGGAGGCAAAGGGACTGAACCCTCTCAGTGGCTGGAGGAAGGGAACTTTAGCATAAAGGCACCACATGGTCTAGCAGTGTGGCAAGCTGTCTGGGGTTTCATGAGCCCGGTACACCTGATTGTGCCGTGCACACTGCCAAAGGCTCTCATCTCACATGCTCACTTCCATCTCTCCAGTACATGCTGTGCAAAAGGACAGCCAGTCTCCCTTCAGTGTGTGTGCAGGTCACTGGTCCTGTTCTGGAGGGCCAGACGCCCCACGCCCTTCAGGAATACTTAAGTCACCAAAACTGTTGGTCAGTATTATAGTTTTTATTTCAAACAAAGTAATAATCCTTATCCTGAAAAAGCACTTCTCTCAGACAACTTCCCTTGTAGTGAAAGATAAGGGTTATCTGCAGTCACTTTTAATTTCTCGAAAAGGCAGAAATTGGAATGGTGAGGGGTATCTAGGCTGGTAAATGTACCGTGGCTCCCCAGCTATGATGGTTGAAGGGAAGCTGTGTCCCTGGACTGAAATAAATAGTTCCTTCGTGGCACAGGCAACCACTCTGCTGGGCTGCGCCCCAGTTGTGGGTGATTTTAACATGTGGCTTTACCAGAGGAGAGCCCCTGCGTCCTGCAAGCTCAGTGCCGCCATAAACACTCACACCAAGCACAGCACATCGGCCGAAGTGGAGGCAGAGGGTCAAGCTGGCGTTGTCAGGATGTGGTCCTTTCTCCAGTGCTTACTCAGCACCCCAGTGAACCAGCGTGGAGGGGCTGCAGCTAAGACCTGGGTGCTCACTCAGTTCACCCTCCAGCCCCACAGCTGGCACACATCTGCAGCCACTGCAACGGAACATCATTGGCACTGCATGTGGTATGGGGAGTCACCGCCCTCGGCCAGCACAGCCACATTCCCTAACCCCCAGTTCTAAACCCTGAATGGAGAGCCACCTGTGGGACAGCGAGCTGAAACTTAGGGAACAACACAGGTGAGAAATGGGAACCCACAGGCAGAACACAGCACCCGTGAGCGCGCTCCAGAACCCCACCTGGGGCCTGGATGCACCTTATCCATTCTTAATCATCTGCACACCAGAGCTCCCTAGAGATTCTACAGGAACCAGGAGGCCAGGAGGCCAGGAGGCCAGGCCAGGTGGGTGGGTGGGTGGTGGTGGGTGAGACTGACACAGAACAGTGGCATGTCTGGAACTTTGTTTTTTCTCCACGTTCTGGGCTGGGATTTGTAAAATGCAAAAGGTACAAATCTAACTGTTAACAAAAGTGAGTAGGACTTCCTATCTGTTTAGGAAAAGAGGGTGACAAATTATTCTTGGAAGTAACTTTCATTTCTACACAGGAAACAGGTAATAGGATCCATTCAACATTAACTTGTATTCTTCAAAGACTCCATCTGGGAAGATACTATTATAAGCTCTGTTTTACAGACAGGGAGATTGCAAATTTTTAGGGTTTCTAAAATCTATTTTTATTAACACACTTTAATCATACACATTAATGGGATTCATTGTGAATATGGAAAACAATTTTAAACTCAAGGTATGAGACTACAAAACCCACTGTCTTAGCCTGTATGTCTCCTGAAACAAATCATTTGCTCAAGAAATCTAACAAGAAATCCCTCTCCTGGATTTGTAGCCATAATTCACATCCCAAGTCCTCTTCCTGCCAGTTGTCTTGGTTAGGTGTGTCCCCTTTGGACTGTTACCTCAGAATTATCTAGTTCGCAGGACTGAGCTTCTTTTTGATACCTTCTGCATTTGCTGGACCCACTTCTAGGGATTGAACTTGTGTCCAGAGCCTCTGCTCAGGGTCTGTCTCTGCTACTCCTGGACAGGCCTCATGTTGAAGGCTAATTCGAGTTTCTCTTGAAAACACCAGTCATGCATCGCAGGTTTACCACTGCCTGAACCTCCCCGCCAGCCCATGCAGTTGGCCGGCCCATTTGAACTACCTCATCCAGCAACTGGAACTGCAGCTGGCATTTCCAGCAAGGGCACTCTAGGGACTAACAGGAGCTACTGCCCGTCTTCTGTGGCTAGCGTGCCACTGCCTGCCACTGTACACTCACCTGATGAGACACAAAGTGATTGTAAATGACTTTCTACACGTCATAGTTAGGAAGAACATATGTAATCCTATATATGTTAGCAGTGTGTGTGTTTAGTTTTTGATGATGTGAACTTTCTTCTTTATGGTACTAGGGGCACTTTACCACTGAGTTACCCACCCAGACTTTCTATTTCAAGATGGTGTCTTACTAAGTTACTGAGCTGGCTTTGAACTTGTGATCCTCCTGCCTCAGCCTTCCGAGTTATTGGGATTACAGGGATATACCATACCAGGTTTGATACAGACTTCTTTAACTGTGACTTTCACTGTAGAATAATAAGCAGGTGTTAAGAAACATTTGTGATGAAAAAAGGAATTGACAGGGTTGAGACCCTTAGGAGGTTTGTGTCATTTCCAAATGTCTTTAATTGAGATTCCAGTTCAAGGTGAGGAATATGATTGGGAGCAAATTACTTAATTCCTTTGAGTTTCAATTTGGCTATAAAATGAGGACAGAAATCAGAGCCTAATCCAGGGCTGTTTGGAATATTAAATGTTAGTATGTGTAAAGCTAAACTGTTATACATATAGTATAAGCTAAAAACTGTTAGCTATCATGGTCACTACTAAACTGGGGTTGACATACATCCTATGAGTTTATAATTATGAAGCAAGATACTAAACAAGTACCTAGTTGACAGGTTTCCAATAAATACCACATTTAATTAAATCTAAGATGTAGTATTATTTAAGGTACTTCCAAGAAAGAAAAAATGCTGACAAAAAAGGGTGTTAGTATCATAAAGACAGAGGGAAGATCAGTGGAATAGGAGATTGTGGGGGAGAAGGGAAGGATGGAAAAAGGGAGGAAATGCAGAATGAATTTGACAAAATCATACTGTGTGTGTGTATAAATATACCACAGTGAAAAACATTTATACCACAGCTATAAAGCATCAACTAAATATATATATAAATGAATTTGTTCTTTTTAGATATACATGACAGTAGAGTGTATTTTTCATATAATACATACATGGAATATAACTTCAAAAAATATATACAAATGAATGCAAGGTAGACTAGTAAAAGATAAGAGGGAGAATGGGGTGGGGGCGAGGGGAGGGACCAGGAGGGGGCACTGGGGACTGAAACGGAGTGATCAATTCCCTGCAGGTATGACTGTGTCAGAATGAACCTGACCATTATGAACAACTGTGATGCACCGATAGGAGAAAGTGGGGGAAAGCATGTGAGGGTTTAAAAAAATTTTGTGAGGATTAGATTTAAAAAGAAAAAAGCTGACAATTATAGATAGCATAGCAGATCTCAATTTCAGTGATGTGAACATTTTTGCACCAAAATCAACAAAAGCAGTAAAATACTTTTTCTCCCCCCTCCCACATTAGTTAACAACTGATAAGGAGTTCACACACCCCAGAATTCTCTTTTCCTATTCTTTTTTCTCCTACCAAGACCCTAGAGTCTCTTACTTAGCTACAAGGGGGTAACATTAAGTTCTCTGTATCACTTTTATACTCCATCAGATTCTTATTTCCTCATTTCAACTGCTCAGCCTCCTAGGTAAATGAATATGAAAATAAAACCTTCCTAGTTATAAAAGGCCTTCAACCTCATATTTGGATTCAGTGCCATTTAGAAATGCAATATTATTTAAAAATCTGGTCAGACACTTCATGCGAACAAGGAACTAAAAAAGGCTGGGAAGAAATTCACAAACTTGAGATAAGAAACGGCAGGATTTCCTGGGAACGACTTCATGAAAAGTCCAAGGTGTGGAAAGGGCAAATGGAACGAAAACAGACAACTTTCCCACAAAATGATTGCCGGGCCATCTTGTCAACGCTCAAGGACAGCTTCTCAGTCTCACCTGGCAAACACAAGGTTGTTAACATAGTTGGTCTATTATCTGGTAAACACATACCATAATTTCAGGAAAAAAACAATAGCAAAACAGAAGTTTGGAGTCATTCTGTTTATTTCACTTAGGAGACTCGGCGAATATTAACTGGGCTGCTTAAAAGTCATTTCAATTAGAAATCTCTTTAGTCCCTCATCAATTATTTTAAGTGTTCTAGTCTCAAATACATCCCTTTCTTCTACAAACTTCTGGAAGAGATGAACACCTCCACCAACACCAAAATAATGTGCCTTGCTGGCCAGAAGTACCTGCCCATTTTCACCCAGCAGTCTGTGGAATGCCTGGTGTAGAGCGCTATAATAATCTGGGTTGTAAATGGTTTCTGAGGTGAGAATGAGGTCATATTTCACAAAGAGTTTTTCACCGCTCAGCACAAGTTTACAAAACTCAGACCACTCCCCGGAAAAGAAACGGCACTGGCGCAGTTCTTGGGCTACTTTTGATTTCCTGCATCTTTTTGGATCTGGTTCATTTACATCATTCTCTTCCTCTTCCAAAGTGGAATTAGCCACTACATTAGGTAGGGTCACTTCATCAATTACCAAACTGTTATAATCTTGGAAATGAATTTCTTTGGCCCCTCCCTTGAGTGCAGCTATACCCAGCAACCCTGATCCACAGCCAAGATCCAACACTTTTTTCCCAGCAAATTTCACTTTGGCCTTTGTGAAATAAGCTAGGAGGTCAAAGGTACATTCCCAGATTTTTAAGCCTCCTTCATAAATGCCTGTAATCAGATCAGAGTGTGAAGAAAAGCTTTTTGAAACTATGTTTTCTCCGGGGAAGTTCTCTTTCAACAAGGTGGTTTTCACTACTGATAGGTTAACATGGTGGAGACCTGGCAACATTCCTATGACTTTATTTTCCAGCACTTTCTTCAAATCTCTAGGCACAGCATGCTCTTTGGCAACTCTCGAGCAGGGGCCTTCGTCATGTGTCCCCAGGTCCCCTGAGCTGTCAGCTGCACTGGGTGGGCTGTCTGCGTCTTGAGAGGGAGCTGCGTTCTCCACTGACTCACGCTCCCACAAGTGCTCCTCAGGTGACCCCGACTGTCTTGCAGAAAATGTTCTGCTTCCTGGTTCTCCTTGACTCTCTGAGGCAGGTGATGCTTTTGAGGAATCCAGAGTCAAAGCTCCATTCCCAAGAGGTGCTGATTCGTTTTCCAGATGGTCTTCTATACTGAAATTAAATTGAAAGGTCATCCTCTTATTAAATGCACACGGTCCTTGAATTCGAAGGAAGAGTCTTTGACTTCTGGACAGAATTTGATGGCCCACAAAAACCTGCCTCTATTATTCAATTAGTTCTGTTGAGGTCATCTCCTGTTTGGCTGCTTATATACCATTACAAATACTTAGAGACATTTCCAAAGACTTTTTGGAGGTCTTTGCTCCTCTTTGAATTTAGCCCTGGAGTAAAAGTAAATAAATAAATAAAATGATTAAAGCAAAATGTCACATTTCACTAAAGTGAAACATTAAACAGCCCCCCTTACCCTACCCTATAATCAGCTGCCTTTTCTAGAAAAGCTGTGGAGGGAGAGAGAGAGGAGATTTGAGAAAAGATATACATACACACACCTTAAGGTTCAAAAGCTGGAGAAGAAAATAAACTGCAAAAACAAGAGAGGAACAACAGCAGCAGCCACTGCCACAGAACAAAGCCCAGGATTTTCAGACAGGACAGCCTAGGACCTTGTCTTCCCACGATCCTGACTGTAACCAAACCTGTTCACTCCCTAAACTTCCAGAATTACTTCATTCTGTTACTGCCTCAAAACAAACAAACAACAACAAAAACAAAAAAAACAAAAACAAAAACAAAAAAAAACAAGGAAGGCTGAGGCAGGAGGACCCCAAGTTCAAAGCCAGTCTCAGCAACTTGGTGAGATCCTGTCTCAAAATATTAAAAAATGGCCTGAGGATGTAACTCAGTGGTCAAGTGCCCCGGGTTCAATCCCGGTTACAAAAACCCAAACCCAAACCCAAATAATACAAGAGTTCAAGACTGTAGTTTGGAAGGTGAACATCCCTGTAAAAACCTGCAGGTGAGGTCCTCACTGGGAACATTTCTTCCAGACCAGCAGCCCTGGGCCTGAGCCCGGAGTGATTAACAGACTAGTGTGGCCTCAGAACAGACACAAAACAAGGGCACAGAAGAACGCAGGGAGGACCGCAAAGGTGGAACCTGAGCAACTTCTCGGAATCTACTGTGCCAGACACTTCAGGACATCTGTTCCAATTCGCACGACAATCCGCCACGTGGAATCCTCATTCCCTTCACTCAAGGCACGCAGGGGAGCACTCGGGTACACGGAGACATGCAGGTGACACAGGGCAGCATGCAGGGGAGCACACGGGTACACGGGGGCACGCTGGTGACACAAGGGAGCACGCAGGGGAGCACATGGGTACATGGGAGCACACAGGTGACACAAGGGAGCACGCAGGTGAGCACACGGGGACACGCAGGTGAGCACGCAGGTACACGGGGACACGCTGGTGACACAAGGGAGCACGTAGGTGAGCACGCAGGTACACGGGGACACGCTGGTGACAAGAGGCGGCACGCAAGGGGGCACGCAGGTACACGGGGACACGCAGATGACACGAGGGAGCACGCAGGGGAGCACACGGGTACACGGGGACACGCAGGTGACACGGGGCAGCATGCAGGGGAGCACACGGGTACACGGGGACACGCAGGTGACACGAGGGAGCACGCAAAGGAGCACACGGGTACCCGGGGATACGCTGGAGACACGGGGCAGCATGCAGGGGAGCACACAGGTACACGGGAGCACACAGGTGACACAAGGGAGCATGCAGGTGAGCGCGCGGGTAGACGGGGGTATGCAGGTGACACGACGGAGCACGCAGGGGGGCACACGGGTACACGGGGGCACGCTGGTGACAAGGGGCGGCACGCAGAGGAGCACACGCGTACACGGGGGCACGCTGGTGACAAGGGGCAGCACGCAGGGGAGCACACGGGTACATGGGGGCACACAGGTGACACGAGGGAGCACGCATGGGAGCACACGGATACACGGGTACACGCTGGTGACACGGGGCAGCACGCATGGGAGCAAGCGGGTACACTGGTACACGCAGGTACACAAGGGAGCACGCAGGGGGGCACACGGGTACATGGGGACATGCAGGTGACAGGAGGGAGCACGCAGGGGAGTACACGGGTACATGGGGGCAAGCTGGTGACATGGGGCAGCACGCAGGGGGGTACACGGAGGCACGCTGGTGACACGAGGGAGCACGCAGGGGGACACACGGGTACACGGGTACACGCAGGTGACACGGGGCAGCTCGCAGGGAAGCACACGGGGGGCACGGTGGTGACACGGGGCAGCACGCAGGGGGGCACACGGGTACACGCTGGTGACACGAGGGAGAACGCAGGGGGGCACACGGGTGACACGAGAGCATGCCGGGGGGCACACGGGTGACAGGGGTGCCGCGTCCGTCCTGCCGCGCCGCGGGTCAGCCAACCCGAGCCACACGTGCACTCGCAACGCCCCGCGGGGCAGAGGTAGAAACCTGGGGACTCCCTCACCTCCCGGGAGCACGGATCTCCAGGTAGAGCTGTCCGCGACCCAGACGCGGGGACACTGGCCGCCCCGGGCCCCGGGATCGCAGGACTGAGACCCGCGCCGCGCCGCCTCGCCCGGCCGAGCGCACCAGCGAGTGGAGTCCTCCGGGGGCCAGACGCGCCGGCTTCCTCGGCGCCCAGGCGCGCCTCTGTGGTGCCCGCGCGGGCGCAGCGCTCGCAAGGCCTGCCGGGAAGCCGGGGCTTCCGGTGCGGCTGTGGCGGGAGCCGCTTGAATCCGCCGAGGCCGGCAGCATGTCGCAGGAGCGCGCGGCCCCGCTGGAGGAGCTCCGTGGCTGGCCCGAGGCGACGTGCCGGCGGGAGCTGCCGTCCGTCCTGCCCCGGCTGCTCATATCCTCGCGGAGGGCCGGGTGGGGGCGAGCCGCGCCGCCGGGTGCCGTGCACCCTTCCCGCAGTGAGGTGGCTGCTCTGGCCGGGGCGGGGTGCCCTGAGCTCGGGTCTGGAGTAGAGTGGCACCGAGGTCGCAGGGGTTTCCGTCCGCGCAGTGGGTGGTGAGTGTGAGTAGTGCCCCCTCGGTGTCGTGAGAGCCCCAGGGGACAGTGCTCGGGTGCCGAACCTCGAGGTGGTGGGTGAATGAGTCTCGCCCCGCGCCTTTCCCGGCCACTGCCTTTTCTCCGTTGCCGCTTAGAGTTGCTTCAGTTGTCGGCTTTCCTCGGCCTTCGAGTCGCTGAATGCCACTGTAGCCAAGGCAGGTAGTTCTTTGTTAGTCTCAGCCTTTGTGGTTGTAAATGTGAGTGGAGACCCAGCCCTACGAGTCACAAGGTGATTACTCGAGCGAATACAAAACGACCTTTTAAATGCTAACATTGGACAAATGGTATTTTTACAGCTAAAGCCCCCAATAAATATGAGTATCACAAAGAAGTCATTCAGCAAGACGTTGGCAAAATCCCAGGAGGTACCAGTGCCTCTCTTTAGTCATTGTACAGATATGGGATTGCACTGAGTTTCAACTTGGAAGCAGCCACCCTCCCACTCAGAAAACGTGCAGAGTACGGGAATGTGCGTCAGGCGGGGCGTTAGGTTTTGGGAGAAACAAAGATGAGCGACAGGGTTCCTTTTTCTCCCTTCAGGGTTCTAGGGGGGAATTGATGAAATTGAAAGTCAACATCCCTACCTTACTTTGCATCTCAAACTTCACTCGAAAAAACTCAAATGTATTCTTCCTGCAGTTTTCTCCATCTAAGTAAATGATTTTATAAACCAAAACCTTGAATCCTCTCTATTTTTCATACTTAATCTGCAAACTGATGTTTCTGACCACAAACAGTATTTTGAATCCTCTCACTTATCTCTCTCCCTGTTGTTACCATTCTGACTCCAAATTCCTACCACTAGGACTATTGTTAGTAGTTTCCTTGTTTCTACTTATGTCCTCCTATAATTCATTCTTCAAAAAAAGTAGGTGAAAAACAATGGTAGTGTAATTTCTCTTTTTAATCCCTCCCCCCAAACCTGGCAAGGGCTTCTTAATAAATTAGGAGTAAAATTCAAACTTACCTTCAAGGTTCCCATGATCTGAGGCTTGCTCTTTTCTCACAGTTAGCTAATTACAGTATGTCCACAAATATATCAGGCTCACCTGCATCAGAATCATTATGCTCAGCCTACTGGTTCTCCCAGGCTTTTGGACATTTCTTTATTCAGGTAATGTTACTTCCCTAGAGGGGCTTTTTCAGAGCCCTTGGTGTAGATTTCCCCCAAACCCATTTTTGTCACATTGCCCAGTTGAGTTTTTTAGAGAGGAGTGTCATTAATAGAAATTGTCTAATTTGCTTCTCCCTGCCCTGTTTTTCCTCACTACACTCTAAAGTTTGTTCACTGCTTTCTCCTCAGCATTGGGAACTACCTGGCTTATAATAAGTGTTTAGTAAAGTGCTGAAAATAGTGCGAGTGATAAAAGGGTTTGGAAGCCTCAGACACTATTTTTTTTTTTTTTTTTTTTGGTAGAAGGTAAAATTTTATCTTCACTGTTTATGACAAATGAAAGAAAATTGTAACACATCCAGAGTCCTCTCACCCCAGTGTAATCATTTTTGGTATTTTGCATTCTACATATTATTGTCCGACCCTCACCTGCATGTTTATATAATAGTAACTTAGGGTGAAAAATCTGACATTTTCTGTAAGGCAAATTCTGCCCTACTGAACTCAGATAGGTTTGAGACTACCTCATTTTGATTGCTGTTGTAAAAGTATGTGCAAAGATTTCAGAAGAGGAATCAATTCTTGTATTAGGTGATGGGATTATGAATATCCACATTTCTTGTTGGCATATTCTTTAATGATCCTTAGGTTTTTATAGTAAGACGATTCTAGTAATTCTCAATACTATTAATTCTAGTACCAATGTAGTTTACAGGGTGGTTACTATTAACTTTTGTATTGAACATAGGATAATGTATTAGTAAAATATTGGAAGCCCTTGCTTTGTTCAGAAGGATTTCAGTCTAGTAAGGTTGGTAAGATGGGTATGCAAGTAACGTGAAAAGATGTAAGACAGCTGCAGATGAAGTAGAAATGCCAAGGAGAGAGAAGTGTCTTTACTGGAAACCAGAACTGCGTGTATCCTATAGTAGCAGTATTTCTTATCTCAAAAATATTTCATGACTACACATGCAGTGAAAATTTATCCCTGAGTAGTTTTGAAATATTTCCTTTAAGTATTTTCACATCACTTTTGTTTACCTAATAAGCATTAAGTCTTTAAAAGTAAAAGTAGGCCAGGAATTACAGTCTCATGGATTATTGCTAAATTACAAAAAGGGTTCTTTTTGAACCTGTTCTCAATAATGAATATTCTATTACTGTGATACTGTATCTTCCTTAATTATTTTACTCTATGTATCAACATTCTGAGAATTGGATTGAGCATGTTCGTAAGTAAAATTAATTTGTTTGTATGATTTACTTTGTTGTCATTAGGTCTGAATTCCACATATATCGATAGGTAGGCCCTTGTAATTTTGTATTCCCTTCAACTTTAATCATTTTCTGTGTTACAACCTCTATAACCATCCATTACCTAAAATGAACAAATTCCTTCAAATTACAATGCTTAAAGTTTTAAAATCCATTTTGGATAAATGCCAAAAGATCTGTTGTCTGTGTCTGTGCACATCGTCAGTTTTCAATGTTAAACTGTGATTACAGCCATGTGAAGCAGTTTGCAGTCTACTTAGTAATATTCAGCATCTAACAAGATTAATGTTGTTTAGAACATACTTTCTGAGTTACAAAAAGCTGATCGTCTAGGTGATGACATTTGGGGAAAGTTGACTTTCTCCTTTTCATCTTTTTATCATTTTACCTTGATAAGATTTACTCTCTTAGGAGAGGAGTTAGAGAGTTAAGACTGTAGGTAGATTGCTCAGTTTACTCAGATTTTGAATTAGCATATTTGAAATTTTGCTGAGTTGTGGCATTTTATAATTTTGAATGTATTTTCTGTTGTATCTGATTTTTTAAGTGACCGATATATTTTTTATCTTGAATGTAAGTTACTCATTGTAGAACATTGTAATATGCAAAAAAAACAGAAAAGGTAATAAAATATCCACTAATCTGCAATCGTTAAGATTCTGATGTGCTGGGCGTGGTGGCAACATGCATATAATCCCAGCACTTCCGGAGGCTGAGGCTGGAGGATCACAAGTTCAAAGCCAGCCTCCTTAAAGACAAGGCACTTAGCAACTCAATGAGACCCTGTCTCTAAATAAAATACAAAATAGGACTGGGTATGTGGCTCGGTGGTTGATTGCCCCTGAGTTTAATCACCGGTGTCCCCCCGTCCGTCCGTCCCCCCCCCCCCCGCACAAAACAAAACAAAATTCTGACGAAGGCAGTCTCTTATTCATATATATTCTCGTCAACCTATCTCATTCTTTAGACATTTTTTTTTATATTTAAAATTGGGATTATATTTATTATTTTGAAAGCTTCTTGTTTAATTGTAAAGTATTGGGAACATTTTTTAATGTTTTAAAATATTTTAGTGATAGCAGACAGTAGTTGTGTCCACATTCACTTAACTGGTGTTCAGTTGCTGGATATGTAGGTTGTCATCATCTTTTTTTCTTTTTTGCTATTATAGATACCTTTTGCTACTAAGTGCTTAATAGTGTCTCCATATAGAATATGTCATTGTGACACTGTACAGAGCTTTGATTGGTAGTACTTACATATTCTCATATTTGATAAGAAGTAAAGACTATTAACTGACATGACTTAATGCTTTTACAAGGTGTGTTACTATTTTGCTTTATAGAAATTCTGAAGATTATGGTAGAAATGTTTTTACCTCACATGAACCACCTGACATTGGAACAGACTTTCTTTTCACAAGTGTTACCAAAGGTATAGTACTATTATGTTAATCTGCATGTTATAAAGCTTGTTAAAGTCTAGCCTCAGGCCAGGTATGGTGGCATGTACCTATAAACCCAGTGACTGAGGAGCCCAAAGCAGGAGGATTTCAAGTTCAAAACCAACCTCAGCTACTTGGTGAGAACCTTTCTCAAAATAAAAAGGGCTAAGGCTGTGGCTCAGAGGTTTTTAACATTCCTGGGTTCAATCCCCAGTACCAAAAAAACAAATAAATAAAAACAAAATCTAGACTCAGTTTATAATTTAGTCTTTCTTTAGTCTTCTACTTTTCTAATATATCAAACATACTTGAAGTACAAATAAGTAATAAAAATTTCTCATGGAAAAATGGAAGGCAAAGTTTATTAAAGAATTCTTGGGAAAAAAGCTGAAATATTGGTAAAATCAAGTAATTAGAAAATATTAAGCTCACAGACTATATTATTACTTTTTAGGTGTATATGAGGTACACATCTCTTTATGTGAGGTATACCTTTTCTCTGAAAAAAATATAGCCATACTTTTCTTTCTCTAAGTGGAGAGAACTAAAGCTACTTTGGTGCCAAATTAAACATTTATTAGTGATATCTTGTCTTTTATTGGAGTGGGATAGCTTTTAAGCAGATAATCATCAGAATCCCTTTTACTCATAATCACTGGATTATTTTCTGTCTGAAAAGCTTTTAAAATTTGTTTCTAACCACCAGAAAAGGGTCCTGCTGTTTTATAGATGAAAATAGGGATGCGAAGGGGTAGGAGGGGTGGGAGGGATGGGGGGGAAGAAAAAAAAATAATAGAATGAATCAAAAATTTTACCCTAGGTAAATGTGTGATTACAAAAACGGTATGCCTCTACTTCATGTACAAACAGAGAACAAGATCTATTCCATTTGTTTACAATAAATATGAATTTAAAAAAAAAAAGGGGATGTGAGTGTCCTCCGGCCTGTGGGTGACCATGTCCTCTGTAGCTTTATTGCATTGTTGACTGTGTGGTTGTTCTTACAGGGTTTAGGCCATTTAACGAGTTTAGAAAGATCTGAGTATTAAGATATTAGGTAGTTGCCCTTGTTGTGAGGCCACATAGGCTACCCCTTGTGTAGGAAGGGAATCTTGAATTGGTCAAAAGTCAGGAGTTTGAGTGTTAGTGGGTGGTGCATGGGCTTTGCAGTACAGATCCATGCCCACCAGAACATACCCTTGTAAGACACCACGTGGATGGTGATTCATCAGGGCAGTCATCTTCTGTATGTAAGGAGTAGTGCTTTTATTTCTTGCATCCCCCAAATGAACCTCAAGTGACTTTTTTTTTTTTTTTTTTTTCATTTTTAAGTAGACTCAAACCACAGAAATAAACCAGTTTATGTGTGGGGCTTGTTTTAGGGGATATGTTGCAGAAATACTTTTTATGTTTATTTTTTACTTAATTAAGTGCATTTGTTATGTTGGACCATATCCTGTTGATGTTGCTAATGCAAAATCAAATCATGCTATAGTATTTTTTCTCTTTAAAGATATCTTTCCTTTCCTAGTGAATTCTGTTACTTCTATTTATTTATAACCTCTTTTTTTTTTTTTTTTTTTTGCGGTGCTGGGAATCAAACCCAGGGCCTCATGCTTGCAAGGCAAGCACTCTACCGACCTCATTTGTTTTTACAGACTGTAAAGTTATTTGATGACATGATGTGTGAATTAACCAGTCAAGCCAGAGGACTGTCAAGCCAAAATTTAGAAATCCAGAACACTCTAAGGAATACTTTACAGGTAAGTCAAACCTATTTGAAAGGAAGAGAGGGGGGAGGGTTAGGAAGAGTGAGAATTTTTATGCTGATGTTGATTAGCCATGTATTCTTTGTTTAATGACCTAATGCTGAATTTAAGCTTGTAAATGTAAAGATAGGAATACTGCATTCTGAATTTTTATACCATTTTATGTTGAGTAAATATCTGCATTCTTACAAGGAGACATGTCAAGATACCTGTCCTGCCTGCAGTTTTGAGGTGTGTGTAGAATACCTGCCACGTGCTTTGAAGTGTGGGTTGAGTTTTTAAGTGGCTAGCCAGTCGTTGCAGTGCTGTGGTCCTGGGGTAGACTGAGAAGAGGAGTGGAGTGTCTGTTTCGTTCACTGTTTTATTCCTAGCACCCAGCATCCTGTTTGATACCTTTTTAGTGCACACAAAAATACACACTTAGACTAAAACTTCTTTCCTATTTCCAAGACAATGGTGCAGGTCGTAGGAGCTCTTACAGGATGTGTTCAGCATGTCTGTGCCACACAGGAATCCATCATTCTACAAAGTATTCATAGTCTCCCCTCCTCAGTCCTTCATGTAATCAGAAGTACCTTTGAACACTGTAAGGTGAGTAATGGTCTAAGTACACTGTAAACAGCCTACAGTCAGTGGGCAACGAGGCTGAGTAAAACAATGTTGATATGGAAGGTTTGGTATTTTAGCTAAGGTTATTGGGATGGGCTTTTCCATAGAACAAAGAGCATGTGTGTAAATGTTTCAAAGTCAGTGGGTAGAAGGAAGACATAAAAAGTGGTCTTTTGAGGGTTTGTTGTTCATTTTATCTATTTTTTCTCTATAAAGAAAGAAGTGATCAGGATTTGTGTTGAGTGACCAGGATCCTCAAATTGTTCGTCATAAAGCATTTGTGGGTCAGTGATCAATCACTTTAATTAACTTCCCATTACAGAGGGAGTTAACCCTTACTTAGTCCATCTCTACATTCCTCAGGCAGCTTTAAGGCACAAAAACTGGCCTAGAATTTGTAAAGCAGGGCTGGGGTTGTGGAGACCGCTTGCCTCACATGTGTGAGGCACTGGGTTCGATTCTCAGCACCATATATAAATAAATGAAAAAAAAAAAATAGACTTCACATTCAAAAAAAAAGAATTTGTAAAACACAGGCAGTTTTGATATTGCTGTTTGCTGGGTAAATGAAAATTGCTAGTTCATTAATACTTCTCTTTGGTGGTCACTTGCAAAAATGTCATGCACTTACCTATTGTTATCTTCAAATGTTATTAGTTCTGTAGTTGCTAGGTCATGAAAATTACAAATGATTTTACACACAGTTACAGCTCTCTAAGTACATTGTGTAAAATGGGTGTTCACTAAAGCATTACAGTTCTGGATTTTGATAGTAGTAGGTGTTAAAATAAATTGGATGTTGAGCTGTTCATGATCTGCTTTTTCCTCTCATTTTAAAAAATTTTTTTATGTTTTTATTTTTGGGATCAGAATAGTGAAGCCGTCTATTCTGGGCGTTTTCACCTCGTTTCAGACCTTCTCCAGGCTCTGTTCAAGGAGGCTTATTCTCTTCAGAAGCAATTGATGGAATTGCTGGACATGGTTTACATGGATCCTTCAGTAGATGAGAATGATGATGTTCTGAATATGGTAGTAGGTGAGTGAAGAAAAGTCAGTATAACTGTGTGATGTGAAATAACAGTTATGCTGTGTCAGTTAAATTATAAGACCCAACATTGTTTCTAGTGATTTCATGATATTTAATCATTATGCATAAAAAATATTTAATTCTTACTGGATGAAGTTTTACTCTTCCAAATTTTGAAATTTGCAAAATTTATTTTTCATGTCTTTATATGGATTTGCATATTTAATTAAAGCCTATAGTAGGTAATTTCCCCTCAATGTTTTAACAGAAAGCTGTGCAACTTTATACCCCCTAGTCTATCTTCTGAGACAGTAGCTTTTAGACTTTTTTTTACTGTAATCCATAGCAAGAAATAGTTTGCATTCCTTCCCAGAATTTATAAAAATACATGTGACTGTGAATATGTACTCCACAGACTTATTACCAAGTGATAACTATTTCATTCATAATGCACTCCATGCTATTTCATTTTTAAAGAACTGCTACTTATAACATTGCCCTCACTAATGTATTATAACCCAGAATTTGAAAAACAATCATATTCTATATAAGGGTAAAGATTATACTCATAACTGTAAAAAAGAGAGTAGCTTGGTTTTGTGTAGTGTACTAAGTTCCTTTTGCCCTGTAACAAACCACCCCGAAAATCTGTTGGCTTAACACAGCCATTGTTTTCCTCACTGACAAGTCTGTGAGTCGGCAGTATGGACCGGGGTCAGCTGAGACAACTTCTTTTGCCCCAGGTAGTGTAACTGACTTGCTGATGCATTTGCAGTCAGTGGTTCAATTCACATTTAGCTGTTGGCAGAGGCAGAAGCACTGAGATAGTCCTATGTGTCACTTCATCTGGGGAGTAACCTAGGCTCAGTCACCTAATGATGGTTGTAGGGTTTCCAGGAACAGCAAGAGAGGGCGAGTCCCAGTGTGCAAGTACTTTTCAAACTTATACTTGCCTCATTTCTATTATTGTCTCCTTTGCCAAAGCAAATCATGGGACCATGTCTAGAGTCACTGTGAAAGAGTATGGACACTGGAAGGGCAGCTGTTATGGCTACTTTTACAAAATTGTCTGCCATAGGCAGGTAAAAATCTTAAAAGAATACCATATAAATTAGCTTTAACCCTTTCTTGTTAGGTTTTCTTAGTTTGTTAATTTGAATTAGAATTGTGTCTATAGAATATTTCATTTGTAATAGGGCACAACTTTTCTACTGGATGTTTTTGGTTTTAAATTATAGGTTAGGTTTAAACTTCAAAAGTTAATTTTCCATAGTTTGTAAAACTCTTAAATCAGAAGTGTGGCACTTATTTCCAATTATTATTTTGACAAAATTATCTTGAAACTGCATTACTAGTTTAATTTAATCAAATGTTGAAATGTTTAGTTGATGCTTTTAAATGTAGGAGAACTACCCTATATGACATTTTATATCCTAAGAGTTTTGTTATCTTTCTTTGTAGTTATTCATTCACTATTGGATATCTGCTCTATTATTTCCAGTATGGATCAAGCATTTCATGCCAATACTTGGAAGTTTATAATTAAGTAAGTCTGTTAATTTTTATAAATATTTCCTATATCACATATACTAATTATTCATATTAGATTACAATTTGAACATTTTTGTATGGTGTGTATATTGTTCACTGGCAATGCAGATATCCTACATGTAACTTCCAAACCATTTTGGACTTATTCATACTGCTTCCTCTGACATGGAAAAATGAAGGAAAAAGAGAAAAACATTCTACCTAGTTAGCTAGTACTTCCACAGCAATGGACTTGAATCAGACCACACCTTAACCACTTGCTTGCTGATATTATTGTTAAACAACTATCAGGTATTTCTAAGATTGGGTAAATGAGTAACTAATTAGAACTGACTGTAATCCCTTCATTACACACATTTCAAACTTATCTCCATTCAAACTTATCTCCATTTATAAAGTAATTTTGACTTTTTGAAACTGGAACATTTTGAAGGGTTTCTTAGAGTGCCCAGTAGCATTCATCAGGTTCTTAGGAGTGAGAAAAGACACAGTTGAAATGTTAAAATAATTAAGAATCTGTACACTTGCATAAAATATTAAAGGTTGGTGTCATTCTTTGAGGTCTTAGATGCTTATCTTATACCACTGAGGCATTAATTCTCCAATAAGTAATACTGTATTAGTTGAGAATGTCACTTGGGAGGCATACTGCATGTCCTTAAGTCCATTCTGAAACCACTTACTCTTCCTGAGACCTTGGGCCTGTGCTTAATTTGCCCATCTGAGAATGGATGTAACGATTGTGGCAAGTGTTGAGTTCACCACTAAATTGCTTAGACTGTGCCCAGTGAGTTAGTCTCACTGCCACCAACATCATTGCCATTATGTCTGCCCCACTCTTGCCCCTTCCAGTTCACTTTTTACTCCGCATTTAGAGTGATCTTTTGAAAAATTAATCAAATCATGTCACCCTACTGCTTAAAATTTCTCCCACGGTACAAAGTAATCCTCTCTGGACACTGCTCCCTTCGCCGGCTGCTCTCTCCCTGCTTTTCGTTCCTCAAACATACCAAGTCCTCTAGGCCCGGAGCTTTCACAGCTTTTCCGCTGCCTAGAGTGCCCCTCTCCCCTGCTCTGCACCTCTGGGACTCCTGCTTGCTTGTCTTTCAGTTTTAAGCTTAAGTGTCGTCTTTGTGATTGTGTTCTTTGATAACCTTAAGAATAAGATCAGCTTTCTCAACTGTAGCACTTTTGACTTTTCTGTCTCAGCATTTATCACAACTGTAATTAATTATTTTTATGATTATTTCACATTCTTATGCTAGACCACAAGTTCCATGCAGACCAGCATAGATGGTATTCCCTTTTATCCCTGGGGCATAGAAGAGTGCCTCACACATAGTATGAACTCAGTTAATATTTTACAGAGAAATGAAAAATAAGCACCTGCTTCAGATGTAAAGTTGGCACATCTTGGTTACACCATTCTCATATATACGATGCATTGTGGTTTTTAAAAAATGTATACAGCAGATATCTTTATGGCCCTCAGTTACTTGCTGTGTTACTTGTGATTGTGTTCGTTTTATTCATTTTAGGCAGAGCCTTAAACACCAGTCAGCTTTGAAGAGCCTGTTGAAACATGAGGCTGTTGTCACTAGCTTGTGTGAGGACATTCTTTCCTCCTTCCACTCCTGTCTGCAGTTGGCTGAGCAGATGGCGCAGTCAGATGTGCAGGTACAGTCTGTCCCACAGTCTCCTCTTTCCCTTGGCGGTTACTAAGTCTCATGTGGACATGTGGATTTTGCTTTATTCCTTTTTTCACCTGTGGGGTGTTTTAGAGCGGTAGTTACTTGCCACTCAGAGCGCTGCCTGGTGTCCTGGCTGCTCCCCTCTGGAGTCCCCCCTCCCTCCTCTGCACATTGCACTGACTGGTTGGTCAAGGTCATCCTCTCAGAATCCTTTTATTCTATTTATTTAGAATAAGTTATAATCCTGATTGTTTTTACTTAACAACTTTCTCATACAGCTACCTACAGTCTTTCTGTCTTTTCTTCACCAAAGCATGCAACCTTTAGTGATGTGTATGTGTATCAGTCTTTAAAAACTTAAATATACTTATGTTTATTTTCATTTCAAGAAATGACATACCATTCAGGAAATAGATATGGTCTAAACATCTGTGATGATTGTTGGGAATTATAGTTTCAGGGATCTCAGTCCTTAGACAGCTGACTCCACTGCTTAGGGCCCCTGGCGAGGCAGCACGTCATGGGGGAGGGGCCCAGGGACGGACCTCTGCTCTGCTCATGGTGGGATCAGGAATAGCAAAAGAGGACGGGGAAAGGGGCTGCAGGGAACATGTCCCCTCCCAGGCATGTCCCCATGATCCACCTCCTCTAGCCTTGCCTCCCTGCATGTAGTTACTCACGCAGTCAGTCCATTTGAACCAGGATGGGCTGATTGGTTACAGCTGGTACTCCAGTCATTTTAGCCCCAAACATTCCTGCATTAACACAGGAACTTTTGGAGGACATCTCATACCCAAACCATAACAGTAACTGTTTCCTCCTCCAATAGCAGTAGGCCTCTTTGTGGCCCTGCAAGCTGATACAGGGACTTCCTGTGTGCCAGTGTTCTTCCCTGCCAGGTGGCTGTGGGGATAGAGGTGTGAGATTCCTCTGAGTCCCCAAATTGGTAACGTCTTCTGGAACAGGGATGGTCTTGAAGGACAGATCCCACCTTGGGGGAGAGTGAAGGTGGAGAGAAGGAAGTGCGGGGCAGCTGAGGAAGGCGCTGCCTTTTTCCCACGTCTGTCCTCCCTTTAGAGACTGTCTTTGTCTCCCCCTTTCTGTTTTATTCCCACTTCCTTCATTGCCCTTCCGTGTCCCCCTCACTTGCGGACAGGAGGAGTTCTTCGGTTGGGTGTCCAGAGAGGTTGCCCCTTCTCCATCTTTGTCCCTTGCACCCTGTATGTCTTTAACCCCAACCTCCTCCTTCTCAATTTCCTTCTTGCTTCTCTGGACATTGCAGATTCCACAGCTGGTATTTGGAGAGTAGAGTTAGCACAGATTCCTGGACAGGAGTAAGGCAAGGAAAACCCCAGGGACAGAGTAGTTTATAGTGGCAAGAAGAGAGTTGGGACCCGCTCAGGTGCTATTTGTACTAAAATATGTTTATCTTGTATAAACTACTTACACATGAAAATCAGAAAACTAAATTGAAAACTCTGCTGTCTAAGCAAGCTCTCATGGCTTTACTCATCAGTGCAGGTGTGGGGCTGGTAAATGTGGCCAGCTCCACTCACTGTCCATTAGCTGAAATGGAGCTCTGACACGGACCCAGCTCTACTCTTTACTCTTAATTCTGAGCAGCAGTGCCCTCTGCTGTTCACTATTCATATTTATTTTGGAATCAAAAGTTTTCCAAGTAATTTTTACATGTATCTTAAATCTATTTAGACTGCTTCTTAACTAGCTTAAGCTGCGAAATTCATACATAGTAGAAATTTATTTCTCATGGTTCTGTGGTCTAGGAATCCAGGATCAGATTCTGTGTATAGTGAGGGCTGCTCTCTGCTTCCAAGGCCTTGCCTTCTTGCTGCATCCTTGTGTGGTTAAAGGCAGCTAGCTCCCTTCCTTTGTATTATCAGGGCACAGATCTCACTGGTGAGAGTAGTGTCCCTCTTGACTTGTTCTTTCCCCAGGTACTTCCAACATGGGAATTTGAAAGGGAGAGGGCACCAAAATTTAGACCGTAGCACCTTGCTTTCAAAATGTCAAAATAAAGCCATTATATTTAATAGTAGTATGGCATGCTAGCATTGCTCCTGTGTCCTCTGGGGCTGCTACAACAAATGACCACAACTGAATGGCATTTCTTAAAACAACAGAAATGTGTTCTCTCATAGTACTAGAGGCAAGAAGACCTCAGTGTGGCATCAGGGCTGGGTTCTCTCAGAGGTTGTAGGGGACAGCCTGTCCACCCTTCTCTGGCTTCTGGTGTTACTCGTGGCCCTCAGCATTCCTCGACTAGTGGCTATAGAGCTCATGTGTCTCTTACTGTGTGTCACATCTCCATGAGGACACAGGCACATTGGATTAAACGCACACCTTCTAGCTTGGCCTTGACTTGGTAATTATGTCTGCAGTCACCCTATTTCCAAATAAAGTCTGAGGTATTAAGGGTCAGAACTTCAATAGTTCAGCCCATAACAGCCCTAAAGTCCATAAGGTATTTATTCCCTATTGTCTTGAATTTAGTTTCAAAAAGAAGATATCAAATTAGACTTCTCAATATACAGTTTTTTAGCCACCAGTGATTGTTTTTTTTTGGTACCATGTATTGAACCCAAGTGCACTTGACTACTGAGCCACATCCTCATCCCTTTTTTGTATTTTATCTAGAGACGGACTTGATGAGTTGTTAAAGCTGGCTTTGAACTCTCGATCCTCCTGTCTCAGCCTCCCAAGCCACTAGGATGACAGGCATGCACCACTGCCCTGGGCCAGGGATTGTTTTTCTATAAAGATAGAGAGATTTATTTGTAAGGCCCTTACCATATAATTTATAGTTTCCATTGTGATTCCAACTTTTGTTCATATAATTATTTTAGAAATTTGTATTCAGAAAATAAGCACATGCTTTTACATCTGGCACCTATACTAAGTTTTATTTTCTTCTACCTTTATAATTCATCAGTATTTAAAGAAAAGAAGAATGGGTACACATTTTAAAACACTGAAAAATGGTCTTCCTTGCTTATACTTCCTGTCCCTTCTTTGTTCCATTGGGATGCGAATTTTGTTTTAAACAGTTAGGTAAATCAAGGTGGGACTATTAATGTATATGTGTTATTCACTTGCTTTTAAAAAATATCAAAATAAAAACTGTTTAAATACTAGTGTGGTATTTAGTAATGATGTGAAAACGAGGGTGTCAGCCAAAGCTTGTACAATTTCTCTGTGAATGAGGGGAGAAATTTAAAGGAAACAAATTGATAAAATTTTGTCTTTCCATTCATTCATTGGTTTTATAAAGTATTTCCAGAGTGCTTATTGTGTGCCAGGAAATGTAGCAAGTGCTAAGTTAGACACGTTCTCTACCCTAAATAACTTAGAGTCTAGCTTGGGAGTTTTTTTTTTTGTTTTTTTTTTTAATGTAAACAAATGGGATACATGTTGTTTCACTGTCTGTACATGGCGTAAAGGCATACCATTTGTGTAATCATAAATTTACATAGGGTAATGTTGTTTGATTCATTCTGCCATTTTTTCCCTTTCCCCCCACCCCTCCCACTCCTCCCCTCCCCTCCATCTGTACAGTCCTTCCTTCCTCCATTCCTGCCCCCCTCCCTAAACCCAACTCCAACCCCAACACTAACCCTTCCCATAGCTTGGGAGTTGAACAGATAATTCTAAGTGCTTATAGGATAGAGTGATCAGGTGGCTCATGGGAGTGGAGCCTAAGGTAGGGACCCAACCATGAAATCAGGGGAGGTTTCTTAGGGGAACATGACATTTATGCTGGATATTCATTTTAAGTCAGTGTAGATTCATCTTTAATCACTCTCCTTTTATACTTGATAGCACTCTTGAGAGCTCATATGCAAATTGAGCAAAAAAAAAAAAGGTAAATTTTCATCAACGGTATTTCTGCTGAGGAAAACTTTCCAATTATTTTTGGTAAAGTTCAAAATGAAGGATCCTATTCAATTAATGGATCATGTGATTCCATTTTTATTGGGTTTAAGGTTTTGCTATTGTTGGAAAAAAAATCATACTCAACATTAAGTAAGTTATTTTCATATGAAATAATTCTCAAAATTGAAGATAATTTATCTGTTTTGATTTTGTAGCAATAATGTAAAGCTCTTAATCAATATTAGGGTTTTCTGTGTTCCATGACACTATATCTACTCTGTTCTTTTGAATAGGTGTATGGTATTATAGTTTTATGAATGTACCATAAATACCTTTACCCTTTTTCCACGTGACGGACATTTGGTTCATTTCACTTTTCACAATATCAAGAACTTTGATTGCCTAGCAGTACTAGTATTACTATGAGATAGTTCCAGAAAGGATATTTTAACACTTGCACTCTTAATAAAAATGGAGAAAATGTGGCGTTCATGCTTCTACCAATGGTAAAAGAAAGTGCTTGTCAACCTCCTTCCTCTCTGGCTTTTTAAATCAAATAACCCTCCATCCTTCTCCCTCCTGTATGATCTGGGTTTTTTCAGCATTAATTATTGGTTGTTTGTATTTTCTTTTCTCAGACCTGCCTTTTCATATCTCACCTGTTTTCTTTTATATATCAGTGCCTTTTTCTTTTGACTATTGGTTCCTATATAGCAATGAATAATAAATTAAATTTCTTTCCCTTTAAATCAACAAGAAAGATCACCTCTTTTGCTATCAGACCACTATTTATTTTCAATAATGTAGAATTTAATTTTTGTAAATACCTCTGGTGTGTGTTTGTGTGCTCCTGCCAAAATTATAGAGAATAATAATGTTTTCTTGGAAAATTTTTATATTCTGTATTTATTAAGAGGTCTTTTTAGAAATACTTCATTTGTAAGTTTAATTAATTACATTCTTATTTTTATTATAATACCTTATGTCCTTTTTCTTGAATAGGATAATGCTGACTACAGATTATTTCAGAAAACACTCAAATTATGTCGTTTCTTTGCCAACTCCCTTTTGCACTACACTAAGGTAAGGGCAGTTTGTTTTTTTTTTTATAATGCATTAATGTAAAATCTACACTAAATTATAAATTACCATTTTTACTAGTCCTAACAAAACCAATCTTTTGAAGTTATTTTATCAAGTGTATTTGGAAGGGTTGTTGATGGTTTTGTGTTATTAGTCATTAAATATGGAGCATCTGTTGTATTATTTAACTTGATCCCATCATCATTGTTTTTTGTTTTGGTGTGTGTTTGTTGGGGTGGGTGGATTGAACCCAGGGGTGCTCTACTACTGAACTACATCCCCAGCCCTTCTTATTTTTTATTTTAGACAGGGTCTCACTAAGTTGCCCACGACCTCACTAAGTTGCTGAGGCTGGCCTCAAACTTGCCATCCTCCTGCCTCAGCCTTCTCAGTAGCTGGGATTACAGCCATGCATCCTTGCACTATCATTGTTATTTTTATTCACATCTCTGAGAAAATTATTTTCGTAAACAAAAATCAATTTTCAGAAGATAACTCAATTTGCCTTTAAATACTGTTTACAAATTGTTTTTACATATTTCTAAATTAGGTTGTTAAAGTTTAAATGTTCAAATCTTTGAAACTGCCCTAACTGTAAGGAGACCTGCGTGGCTGGAGTCATGAGGACAGCAGTGATACAGGAGGTTGAGTAGGGTAGACGGAGTTAGTTGCCCAGGCATATTATTTGGAGTGAATAGCAGCCAGTGAGAGGAACGTGGTTAGGATGGGATGTTAATGATTTTTCAAAAACAAGTTGAATCTGATTTTGAGTGTCTTCCTCCTCTCTGAGGAAGCCTGAGGGTCTCCAGGGACTGTCTCCCACAGTCTGGTTCTATGCCTGGCACACTGGCCCCCAGTGCATTGTTCCCTGCTCGACGTGTGACTCAGCTGGTCCTTCTGGCAGGCGCCCTTCACAGTAGTCGTCTGCTTCTTGCTCCGGGCTCCTGCGGCTTGCGGGCTCTCTCTCCAGGCTGGGAGGTTCACCAGTGGCCCTCAGGGGTAGTTGCCATCTAAGTTTGCTTGGTGTGTGGAAGGTAAAATTATCTCTAGTCATGCCACTTTAAAAAGGCAAGTCTTCTATGTAGGGAAGTTTTTTTAAATGATCCATTACCTTTTTTCCCTTTATCTTGTATCTCTATTTCCATATAAACTGTTAGTTTCTTTTTTTATATACCAAATATTGAACCAGGGGTACTTAGCCTTGAGCCACATCCCAGCCCTTTATTTTTATTTTTTGAAACAGGGTCTTGCTGAGTTGTTTAGGACTTCACTAAGTTTCTGAGGCTTGCTTTGAACTTGGCAATCCTCCTGCCTCAGCTTTCCAAGCTACTGAGATTACAGGCACACACCACTGCGTCCTAAACTTTTAGTTTCTGAGAGTCATGATGGATAGAGAAATCACACCTGGCTTGACTCCCGGCCTTATTTAGCTATGTGATGTTGATATCTGAGCTTCTGCTTGCTGTTCTGTGAAATGGGGATAATAATGTATAGTAAGTTTTTTGAGAGAACTAAAATTACTGTATGTAATGTCATTTGGTATGAGTCTGGTTACATATAGTAGGTTCTCAGTAAGTAATAGCTGCTAGTTGTGGTTCTGGTGAAGAATTTTAGGTACCTGGTTAGCCTAATCTTCGTTCTCATGATCATGTACATTTTTTTAAATGGGCATATCCAGAATCTTACTTTATTTACATGCCTTTGGGACAAAATATGTATCAGGAAGTCATGTCGCTTACAAAAAATGAAAAGAGTTATTTTATTTTAGGAATTTCTTCCTTTCCTCTCTGATTCTTGCTGCACATTGCACCAGCTTTATCTTCAGATACACAGGTAAGAAAAAAATGCCTATGATTATGTAACAGTGCCACTTGTTCCATGCAAAACTTAAGGATATATCATTTTTAAGTAAAAACAAGTAGTTTTTCTTACTGTTTGAGTAAATTCTTTTTTGTTTGCTTAAAATAAGTGGAGAGGGAATCTTGTGACGCGTGGATTCCCTGTGAGTTTTACTTACGTTGTGTACTTAACTAGTGATACCCAAGTGATGTATATGTTTATATATTATATTGACTTTTTTTATTTAATAGATTTGAAATTTATTGATAGATTTGAAATTAAAGTTAATTTTATAGACTTAATAGCAGATTAAACACAATAGAAGAAAGGAACTGCAATCTTAAAATCAAGTTAGTAGAATATCCTAACTGAACATGGAAAAGGGCAGAACAGAACAGTTACATTTGGGATAATATTAATTTACCTTTCATACATGTAAGTTTAGTCCCAGAGGAGAGGAGAGAGAGGACGGATATGAAAATATACATCTCAAGACATAATGGCTAAATGTTTTCAGTTTTATTTTTATGTTTGTATAGTATAATCACAGAAAGGAACTTTATTATAGAATTTATTGTCTGGTTGTTAACCTAAAAGTTAGCTTCCAAAAGGTCAGCTTCCATCTGGCACACCCATTATTTTGTGGTGTGTGGGATTGAATCCAGGGCCTCACACTTACTAGGCAAGTGCTCTACCACTGAACTGCATCCCCAAAAATCTTTTATAGACATAATGAAGCCAGAATTTGTCAGAAGTTATCTTTTTTTGTGTACAGTGTTTTCACTTGTTAATTTAGTATTTGTATTGTTACTTACTCTGTTTTTGTCAAATGGTATTAAACGCATCAAAACAGTACTAAAGGTCTGGGAAGGGAGCTTAGTGGTGGAGCACTTGCTCAGCTTGCACCAAGCAATGGGCTTGACCCTTAGCACAGCGAGCAAATAAACACAAAAAGAAAAAAAGAAAAAGACAGTTCTACGGATTTCTCCAAGATGATGAACTTTTAATTTTGTAGAATTTTAACTTTTGGTTCAGAAGTCTCCATAAAATTCTATCAATTCAGTACTTTGATTATATTGCTGCTTTATAGAAATAGATGTAAAATATACATTTACTACTGGCACCTTAGTTTGCATTACTTACCTTTGTCTGAATTCAGAAGGTAGCTGCTAATGAGCTGCGTTCTCTTCAGCAAGTTCCCTCCAAGCCTGTATGCAGCCAGCATCTCAAAAGCACAGCAGGAGGAAATAGCCGGGGCTTTCCTGGCCACGCTGGATCCACTGGTCAGTCAGCTGCTCACGTTCCAGCCTTTTGCACAGGCAGTTTTGGACAATAAATTAGGTAAGCTACAAAGCAGATTTAATGTTAAGTCATCTCCTATAATTATACCATGTTAGAGGCAGGTATTTCCCCTTAGGTAGTCACTGTTTTGTAAAATTTAAAAATTCTTTAAAGTTCCTTCTACTTTTATTGAAATGTTTCTCATTTAAAAATATCATACCTCTAATTTCTTTATGTAACACAGTCACACTTATTGAAAATACTTGGGGCATGCTTTCAGCAGTTTGTTGTATCTTAATGTGTGACTCGGTTCTACCCGGAAGACCTGCCCTGTGAGCTGCAGCTCCCACAGTGCCTACTCCTGGTCCTTGTCATGGATAAGCTGCCCTCCCAGCCTGAAGACCTGCAGACCCTGTGGTGCACAGAAGGCCAGGTCCCAGAAGCTGCAGCCAGGTAGCAACGTGTTGTTCACCTCCAGTCCTATTACTAGTAGTTCACAATACCTTATTGTTTTGAATGGTCTTAAAACTAAATATTTTCTGTCAGATCTTCTAGTTAACAGTTACTGTGTAGCAAAACTGCTTTTTAAAACTAGGTATAAAGTGTCCTCAATCTGTAGTAGATGCTGGAAACACTTCAGTGTTTCTGTTTCGGTGTTTCTGGTCTGTTGCCCAGTGGCCAGCAGCATGAACACTGACCACAGTAGAGTAGATGCCAAAGCAGGGACATAAAAATGAGCCTGGAGAGGGATGCTCCGTTGGTCGTTCCTGGGCACTGCAGTGTCCTGCGCCTCCTTGTGACCTGAGGTCCAGGCCCGGTGCCATGCTTCCTGGGTTATCGCCACGCTCCAGTTCCCTCTCCTCCGCCCCTCTGAGCTTCCTTTTCTCCTGCGCAAAGCCTAAGGCAGGGTCGGGACGCCTCAGTGTTGCCTAACGGCCCGGCCTGTTGTGTTGCCGTCCTCTGCTTTTCCTCTCATCCTCTCCTTCGTTGTCACACATGCGTCAGAGTGGCTATCTGTGTCTGCCTTTTTACACATGCTTCGTCCTTAGCTGTTTATATTTTACCTATTTTTAATTTGTTATTTAATTCCTTTATAAAAGTTTCCTCCACCATTTCTATCTTACAATGGCCCCTCCCTGTCTGAATTATAATGCTTATTTTCTTTCTTAAGTCTATAATAGTTAATTTTGCTGTTTTTCAAGTTCCCTGAGGAACTTTGTATGACTCACTGCATGATATACAGTTGGTGAATGATGAAATTCATGTCCAAGAAAATTCTTCTCCCTTATGGAACTTTTCTAACAGGGAATATATTTTTTTTTCATGTGTACATGTTCACATATATTAGCAACTATTACTGATTGCACATCCTGAGACATTTTGCCTTGCTAAAATAACCCTCCATGTGATATATTGTGATTTTACCTGCTAAATAATAAGTGTTGCTGATGTTGGGTTCAATGTTCTGACTTTCCCTGCAGGAGATCTCTACTTGAGGCCATTTTCCACAGTTTCCAGCAGTGTTCTGGTGAACTCTCTCTGCCTGTTCATTTGCAGGGAGTGCAGAGCAAAGGGCATGCCAAGGGGGCTGTCACCTTGTACCAGCACGTTTGTGTTCACCTGTGTGCATTCATTGCTTCCTTTCATCCTTCAGTGTTTCCTCAGCTGGTAAGCATGCTGCTTGCTGAGACAAGTGGAGTCATACTTTTGCTCTCTTTTCACTGAAATTGTGATTCATGTGTAGAAGAAAATGTGGGAATAGTTAGTGATTATTCATTCAATTGCATACTTTACCCTTTAACTTGGATGTCTAGGAAATGTAATCCTCAGTTCCTATAGTATTTAGATTAATATTTAGCTAAAAAACTTGAAGAAACATTTTGCGTGGGAAGTATGATAAAATATTTGTGAGAAGAGGAAAACTTAATTTAACTTAATTTCATAAACAAAGTAAATAGACCTTAGGCATAATGTGAACGTTTTTTATTTTTAATGGAATTGGATTAGAAGAGAAAGTAAGAAAATTCTAGGAAAATTCTTAAAATTTAATTAAGGATCTTTATTAGTTAAGATATTATACAATGGGTATAGCTAGCATATATTAAATTAAATATTATATATGAATAGTTAAAGGCAGAAAAAAAAACATAAGCATATATTGTATTTATGGTGCTTTAAAGATTTCAGGCTACTTAAAGAATTCTTGTGAGTCCTTGTGGGTTTAACATGTAAAACCAGTTTTGATTCTCCTTGACCTGATACGATGATTAACATGTCCTAGGTGCTTTTTAAATGCTGAGGGAATGTCATCGAAGGTTCTTTGTGATGTTAGAAGCTAGAGCATTGCCATTGAGAATGCCGTTGTGCTTTCTTGTTGGGAATGTCATGTTAATGATAATTTATCATGAACTTCAGCATATTAATGAACTAACTTTTTGTTTTTCCTTAGGATGCTGCTCTGTTGAATGCTGTGCTCAGTGCTAATATGATCACCTCCTTATTGGCAATGGATGCATGGTGCTTCCTTGCTCGGTACAGAATACTCAGCATTTTGGTGTTTGGATTGGTTTTTTAGTAGTGACTGACAGTAAATGATTTTATAATTGTGAAGTTATAGAAAAACTACTAGTAATCCTTTAATATACCTCAAAATGGTTTAACTTCATACCACAGCACTAAATTGTAGGAAGCAAGTTCCCTCTTTCTTTGTACAAGCCAGTAGATGAGTATTTAGTAGGTAATTTTGTACCTACTAAATTTTGTGATATTCTTTAGCCAGAAAAATATAAGTTGAGCACACGTAAGTCAGTGAAGCTTTGAGCACTGTCATGGCACCACAAGTGGAAAATTGCATACTATGGAACCTTGTTTTATGTACAAGATTATTTAAAATATTGCATAGCATTACCTTCAGGCTAGGTGTACATGAAACATAATGAACTTCTTGTTTAGACTTGGGGCCCGCCCCTAAACTATCTCATCATGAGTAAGTAAATATTAAAAATCCTAAGTCTGAAACACTTCTGGTCCTAACATGGATGAGGGATATGCAACCTGTAAGCAGTTTTGATGACCTCATCACAGTCTTTAGTGCTTTTTGAAAGTTTATCTCTTGCCTTTCTGGATGATTGCGGAAACCCAGTCGCCTTCTGTTTATATGGCAGATACGGGACTGCAGAGCTCTGTGCATACCATGTCACCCTCGTGGCTCATCTGGTGAGTAGACTCTTGGGCCCAAGGCATCCACCTTGCATATTTTCTTTGAGGACATGACAGTGTTAAAGAGTGGGGAATGGCCCAAGGGAAAACAGTCTGGAAGTGAAATTGTCCCGACAGTTTCTAGCTCTGCATTGATGCTGATGAATTGAGAAAGATGTAATAGTAACATACTTTTAGTATAATTTGTGTAAAACTAGGGAAATTTTTTTTCTTTTTCTTTTTTCTTTTCCCAAAATTTTAGAGTTCCACTAATTGTTCTAGGAAAAAAAGATAAGATTAAGTAAGCATACATTTAAAATCGAATGCAAAGTAGAAAATAAGAGTTGGTTGTAACATCGATGGCCAAGAGTTCATCCTCTGTCTTTTTAGTAGGAGTCAGTGACTCTTGATTTTGTTGTACCTCTTTGAGCCAGGATGCTTTGAGAGGGACTGTTGGACAGTAATCATTGCCTTTAGAAGAAGTCATATTTTGTCAATGGGAATACAGAGAAAATGATTTAATAGTGATTTCTTTTATAATATTGACAGTTTTTTGCTTTTAAATTGAGATGTTTGATGTGTTCCATGTACGATGACCTTTTTGTTGTGTTTTTTTGTCCCTGGTATTTGATAAGATCTTATGTGAACCCAACATCCACCTTTTGTTTCTTTGTAGAATGATTGTGTTATATATTTCTTGGTTTACCTTTTTTTTTTTTTTTTTTTTTTGCAGGGGATTTACTAGGGATTGAAACCAGGGGCACTCTATCACTGAGCTACACCCCCAGCCCTTTTTATTTTCTATTTTGAGACAAGGGTCTTGCTTCAAATGCCTCAGCCCCCTAGTCGCTGAGATTACAGGTGTGCCCCTCTGCACCTAGCTCTTAATTTGTTTTTTAAGGATTTTGCAGACAAAATCCAGTGAAGTGTATCAGCCTGAACATGTGTAATGTCCAGTATGTATGTCTCTGAGGCTAATAGTCTGGATCTTCACTTACAGTACTGAATCTCTAACATATTCTACACAAAACGCATAGTGATTTTTGTCAGTTGATTTTTATGTCAGTCTTCCTTTAATATAAGTTCTCCTGTTACCTTGAAAACTTTCATGAATTAATTGTCTTTTGAGAAGGAGGAATAACATACGAAATTATCAGAATGGCATTTAGAAACAGAAATTGTGAAGTATATTTTTAAATATGTCAAGCTTTCTCCCTCATGGTGGAAATAACCTAGGTTCACGGAACAAAATAAAAAGCCTCAAATTATCTGTGATCTTATCCCCCAGAAAGTGCCACTGATAATGTCTTGGCACGTTCCTTATTGTGTACATCTGGTTTAAATCAGCCTCTCCCTCCTGCCTTTTCCAGATAAAAGCTTGCCCTGGAGAGTGCCGTCAGCTCGTCCACCTGTCGCTGCTGTTGAAGCGCCTCTTTTTCTTCATGGCCCCTTCGCAGCAGGCAAGGACCCATCTTGACCATCCTCTTGGGGCAGCACTGAGTCCTGGGCTCACTCCCGTCTCCCTTTATTCTCATTTTAAATGTCGACATGATCTGAGCATACATCTTTTCTGATAATAAATTCTTAACCAACGGAGGACTTATTGCTTTTGCAAGGTGTCATTTTTGATACCCTTGCTTCATGTTACAGATAATTCCATCCTTCTGAAATGTATCTTTCCCTTAGTTTTTTATGTATTTGAGAAACATGCAGTGAAATGGTTCTATGTCCCCTGCGCCTTTTATTTTGAAGAGCTAGAATGTTGCGCTCTGAATGATGTTTTGTCTTTTTTCATAATACATAAGTTGAACTTTTAAGGGGGAACTTTTAGTATGGTAAGCCTTTGCTGTTTGCCACTGTGAGGAAAACCCACTGTGCCGAGAGAGGCACTTCCCTGGCAGAGCCCTGTAGTCTTGTGCCACCCCTAGGACTGCGTGTGTCCAAGACCACGCAGGAGCGTTTTAAAAACACAGGTTCCTGGACACCAGCTGTGAGTGGAGTGGTGGGTGTGAAGGCAGAGGCCTGTCATCGTGGTGTGCAGCCCTGTGTGGTTCCCACATGGCTCCACGCTGAGGAACCACTGGCTCGGTGAAGGGGTTTGGCCTTTATCACCCAAAGGCCTTGGTTGGGCTCCTGGGCTAGTATCAGTGGTACAGCAGTAACGGAAAACAGTCTCGCAGTGGTAGTTCTTTTTAAAGTGCTTCTGATGATAATTTGAGGGGAAATGCCAGTGTATATGGACATTAACATGTGTCTTCTCTTTCAGTATAGGGAGTGAATATCACATTATTTCTTTTGGTATATAACTGTAAATACTCCTGTTTTATTAAAAAAAATTCTAATGAAGGGAAAAGAATTTAGTAAGCCTTAAAGACACTAAAAACATATTTCATTCTCTCCTCAATTTTAAGGAGGGAAGTCATGTTGAAACAGGGATTTTGGCCTCAGAATAGAATCTTGAACTCTGTCTGCAAACACATTTTGCCTGCCCTTGTCAGGGCACTACCCAGAACTTAGGTTTGGGAGGGAACCTAAGTCATGTACTCTCTGAGATTTGCCAAGAAGGGCAGTGTCTGAACTGTGCTCACCAGGCAACCGGGTTCTCTGCTGCCCTGATGCCATTTGGTCTTATGAATGAAGCTGCTTGTTACAGTGGATACTCAGCTTATCAAGGGATTCACTTTTCTGGCTGTAGCCTCTGTCACGGCATGTAGCCACATATTCTCTTGCTTGTTTTTACAGCTAAATATTTTTTGTGAAAGAAAGAAAATTCAAATACAAGTATAGTATATGACAGAAAAGTTTCTGTGTCAATTTCATTATTGTTTTTGTTTTTATGTTTTCATGGTACCAGTGACTGAATGAGTCCAGGGGTGCTCTACCACATAGGTCCCCAGCCCTTTTTTTTTTATTGTGAGACAGGGTCTTGCCAAGTTGCCCAGTCACACATGGGATCCTCCTACCTCAGCCTCCTGAGTTGCTGGTATTACAGGTGTGTGCCACTGTGTGTGACGCTGTCAAATTTTGAGACTCTTAGGGGACTTTTTAAAAGTTCTTGATGTAGGAAGAGTTTCCTATATGTTAATTTTAGATACTGTAAATTGAATTATTTCATTTCTTTAAAAACTACACTAATATACTTCCTAGTTGAATTATACTTTAGTAATTAAGTGCACCATTGTTTTTCCACCAAAACTAACATTTTAACTGTTTTGAACTTACATTTCCCATTTTTGTCTAGTCTGTTGATTCTTGAGTTTTAACAAAGCAGTGCTGCTTTTTGTTAGCCATGCCTCTTGAGTTATCCTCTCAGTGGTGGGATGGGTCTGGTGTGCGGCTTGCTGTTGGCAGCTGTGTGGTACGTCCCATAGGAACAGAGCTGGCCGACCTAGTTCCTTCTCTGCTCTCTGTTGTGGTCAGTTGAGAAAGTACTGAACTGGGAGGGCTGGCCAAGTCAACCTTGGGGTGTACTGGAATATTACTTTTGACTTAACTGTACAAGGTGAGGAGTATTCAGGAAAATATTAGACCTAATGCGTAGGAACAAGATAAAGTACCTGATGTGACTAATAATGAAATATGTTATTCATTATTTCTTCGTGCATTTATGTCGTGCTTCATTTAAACTTTTGTTTTGGAAGCAAATGCATACTCATTTAGGTGACCTTGGATGGTACCTCGTGATACTATTGTGCAGTTGAAATGCTTTTTTATTTTTATTTTTTATATTCATTTGTTTACTTTTTTTTGGCAGTGGTGGTTCTGGGCGTTTAACTCAGGACCTTGTGCATCCTAGGCAAGTAGTCTACACTGAGCTACGTCCCCAACCCAAAATCTTTTTTATATATTAAATATGGACGTTAATACTTAGTTCTTATGCACCCATTCATCTAGTTGTCTGATGTTACTCTGGTTTCCTTAATGATTTATTTCAGGTGGAATTTATCCAGAAATTTCCTCCAAAAGAAGCAGAAAATTTGCCTGTGTGGCAGTGTATTTCCTTCCAGGCGTTATCTGCTGACCTGAGGAGACAGGCTGTGTGTGAGGTGGCCACAGTGGGCACTGCACAGTGCAGGAAGTGGCTGGGCAGCAGTTGCACTCTGAGAGAACTCGGCTCTCTGGTAAGGTGATTTTGATCAGTTGGTTCAGCTGGTAATATGAAGATAGTCTCTGCTTTTAGGGCTCAGCAAGGTTTTTAGATTTGTCGGGATCTCTGAGAAGCTTATTATCTGAATTGTGCAAATCATACTGGGGGCAGGGGCATTCCCTCTTGCTCCAGACATGTTGAAACAAGATAATTTATTTGAGGTGTTTTGCTGACATCTGCATCAAACAGATGTGTCTGACAAAATACAACCTCCAGTTTATGTAAGCCTACTCTGAGCCTTTATGGATCCTTCTACTCAGAATGTCCCCTTATAAGATGATGGAATAAGAAAAGACTCATGTACCGTAAGGAGTAGGAAGTGTGTGATTAAGATAAAGCGAGTTGAGTAGATTCGGTACATGTCGCGCATTTCCCAGGTCCCTGTCTGTGTGCGCTCGCTCATCGATCCAGCAAGTGTGTTTTGAGTGCTCTTAGGTGCCAGGTGTTTTGTAGACGTTGGGGGATACTGCATTAAACAAAACAAAGATTTCTGTTCTTGTGGACTTACCTTCTGCCCCACCCTTCTGCCTAAGCAGAAGGTAAGTAGAGAAAAATCAAGGAAAGGTAGGAACAGGACATGCAAAAACAATCTGAAGAGTTCAGGGTTTTCTCAGGATATGGGTTTCCATATTGAGAGTTAATGTTCTGATATTCTATTATGTAATGATAGTTCATTATTATGATAATTTAAGACATTTACATATATCCAAGGGAAGCTCTTTTGGAGAAACTATTAAGTACGATTAGAAGTGGGTTACATTTTTGTATCTTATGTGCACTAATTTATAGGCGCCCAGTTAGCTCAGTTGGCAGGGTCTGAGTCTCTTTATGTGCACTACTTTCTATAGTAGAGACAAAAGTTCTTTTCTTTTATATTAGGAAAAATCACAGTTGTCTAAAATTGAATAATCCTTTATGGTATGACCAAAACTTTTGTCCAGCAGGTTGTTGAGCATGTGTATTTTTTAAAGGAAGTAGGTAAATCTTAACTAAGGAGCTGTATGGTACATTCATAAAGTTAAGTATGACTGTTTAAGTATAATGTATTAAAAATCATTGTTACTATTAGATTCTTATGAGGCCTTCACCGCAACCCCTGATCCCACCCTACCACAAACAGCTCCATTCCTGTCCAGAAGGAGATCTGAGAATACATGTAGACAACCATGAGTCCAGAAAAGAGTTTTTAGTTTTAGCTTCCAAGTACTACACTTCCTGAGTAGTACATTTCCTTATTAAATGCAGGGTTATGGAGGCATCTCCAATTTTAAAATAACAGGAACAATAAAAATCTAGTAACCTATAAAGATTACTGAATGCACAATATGAAAAGACAGAACTTTCCTTGATGAGTAATTTAAATTAGGCTGACCACACTGACTACTGTATGAAACCTGTTCGTTAAAATACGGTAATTTCAGCTGGGCACTGTGGCACACGCACACCTGGTAACCTCAGTGGTTCAGGAGGCTGAGGCAAGAGGATTGCAAGTTCAAAGCCAGCTTAGCAACTTAGTGAGGCCTTTAGCAACTGAAGGTCATGAGACCCTGTCTCAAAATAAAAAAAGGGCCAGAGATGTAGCTCAATTGTTAAACACCCCTGGGTTTGATCCCTGGTACCTAAAAAAGTAAAAAACAAATAAAATACAGTACTTACTTCTAAGTCATTAAATTTTCAACCTAAAAGGGAAAAAATAAATTTAGAAAAATGAAGCATATGTTTCTGTGTATAAGGAAAGTTAGTTTTAATAAAGCATTTATATTAAATCACTAGAAAGATGGATTTGGCTCTTGGCATTACTCCTCAGGGATTTCTATGAGGAGCTCTAAGGCACTAACATATCCTACGGGTAATTGGGCTCCTGGTCCTTTAGTCTGACTGGTTTCTAAATGCGGGTCCTTTCCCTTTGTCTTTAATTTAGAAGGAAGTACTTTCTGCTTTGCTTGCTGTATGTAATTCTGCTGGTGAAACTTTGGATATTGGACAACAAACTGCAATTATGGAAGCTGGGAGTCAGCTTTGGGCTTTTTTAAATGTTAAACAGGTAAGTGAAGCAAATGATCATTTCATGGAAGAACAAATTTAAAATAATGCAAAAAGAACATTGGAAATTTCCCTGTAGAGTAATGTTTGTCTGATTTCTTTAGGTGCTACTTGTGATTGGAACTGAAAGTACTGATTCTCAGGCAGTTCTTTTTCAGAGTGTCACAGTGTTATGGTGACAATCTAGTAAAGTCATGGTGATGCTCCACCCATTCTTACGACTTACTGGACCCTGTTTTAAAAATTTCCTCCACTCTTAATTTCTGTGTTCTCTTGGGCTAACAGCCTGTCTCTGATTCTAGGGCCTTTTATAAAATCTTCTGGGTAGTGGAGCGTGCTCTGACTTAAAGGTAGAAGAGCACAGCGAAGGGACTGGGCTCATTTGTGTTCCTCTTACCCAGCAACACCAAAAAGTTAAGCGATCAACTCAAAATTCCAATGATAAGCTTCCTACACATGGTTGTAAACTTGTTTCTTAGTTTAAAAGTCTAAATGCGTCCTGTTTTCTTTGACTAGATAGAAATAAATGTGTGATCTGTAGCAGCTGATGGGAACAGGCAGTGTGTATCATTCCAGGAAATAACAGAAATGACTTTGCAGGTCCTCTTTTATTGTTAGTGGTCAGATTTCCTCCTACACCATTTTAACTTCAAGTCAATGAATGCTCACCCAGCCTTTCTGTACTAGGGCTGTAGTTTATTATAGTGTGACATAAGCAATCATTATGGAGAAATGGAATTTTAAAACTAGGGAGCAAACGTAATTAGACCCCCTTAGAGCTGGCTCTTGATGGGAATCATGGCTGTTCTTCCTAGCCAGGTGATCTCAAGAAGGTTACTCACCTTCTCTGATCTGTTTATTAGTGAAGTGAGGGTGGTAAAGTCTTCTCCTGGAGGTGTCATGAGGCACGGGGGAGGAATAAACAGCGCTAAGCCTGCTGCCTGGTGTATACGAGGTGCCCAGTGAAAAGCAGCTATCGGTGTGGCTATTCCCGTTTAAGAGAAGAAACTCACACTGCCTATTTAGGAAAATGGTGGAGAGATGCATGTAAATTTGTATGTGGCAGGTGGAACAGAAAGAACTGAAACTAGCAATGGCTTTGTTTTTAGCACCTCTTGTCAGTGACATGTACGCAGTGAAAATCTTCACCAAAACCGTCTTTTCTATTCAAGGTGATAGGTCAGCCCTGTGTTCAGCAGACCTTCAGCCTTTTACTCCCTCTGATGGGATTTTTCATTCAGACTCTAGATCCTCCGCTGATAAGTCAGGTAAGAATAGTGACCAAGCTGACATGTTTGCAGAGGAGTGTGTTAACTGGTATTACTTCCTAGAAAGTTCTTTTTCATTACTGTTTTGAAACCCCCTCCTTGAACTGAATGAGGTGCACAGATCCACCTGTCTTCACCAGGCATGTCTCACTTTTCCTCCTCCGGTAGTGGTGTTGGTTCAGCCTTTGCCTCTTCTTCTCTATCCCCTCAGGATAAATGTCTTATCGCCTCAGGAAAAATGAAAGCATTTTTACACTACTTCGTAGTCTTGACTTCTTGTGGTTGCTGTTAACTGCCCAAAAAAGTCCTGAGGTGGGAGTCAGTTCCAGAGTTGAGCCCCCCGCAGCCTCTTCACAGGCCTCCGAGCAGCTGCAGACCATGGAGCATTGCCAACTGGACCTAATGCTGCTGGGTCCCGTCTGGTGGGACGTAGAGCGTGGGTCACTGTCGGGGCCTGGCGGTGCTTCAGTTATGCTCTTCCTTGGAAACTCTGAGCCATCTTATCTGAAACCACTTAGAGGCTTTGGAATGAGGCCATACAGCCAGAATTGGTCCTCCAAGTCAGGGGGTCAGCTTTCGCTCAGGGTCAGGTAGAAACAAAAGTTGTTTAAGAAAGTAACCTAACCCTTCCTGTTTAGGAAAATGATGGAAGAAATGACGTGTCATTTTGTATGTGGTGGGTGGAACAGAAAGAATGGAAACTATCAATAACTTTGTTTTTAGCACCTCGTCAGTGACATGTACATAGAGAAATTAGCTTAGGTATTTCCTAACAGGTGTACTCTTCTATTTTATCACATGGATTGCTAAAATGAGAATACAGTAAAATTACTGACTCACTGTATGTTAATAATTTGAATTTGCTGGTTCTGAAAGTTTTAATGCTCTTTTTGAAAAATTAAATACTGCTAATTTTAATGTGCCCACCTTTTTAAAATCCAAAAAGTTTAAAATTTCAATGTAATTGTTCATACAGGTGTTGCTTCCTTTATAGACTTCACCTCAGTGTTCTTTAAATCAGGACTATGTAAACTCTGGCCTCCTGGCTGATTTCACACTCATTTTCAACTTAAGAACAAAGATGATTTTTACATTCGTGAATATATGTTTAGTGGGGCACAGTGGCATACATCTATAATCCATCTATTTGGGATGCTGAGACAGATGGCCGACCAGGTTAGGCAACTTAGCGAGACCCTGTCTGAAAATAAAAAGGGCCCTGGATGTAGCTCAGTGATAAAGCTCCCAGGGGCTTTACCGGTACTATGGCTGGGGTGGGCGGCTAAAAAAAAAAGAATATGCAGCAGAGATTATGTTGTGTGCAAGGCCTTAAGTATTAACCGTTTAGCCCTAACTTACAGAAAAAGTTTGCAAGGCTTGGCTTTAAACAGTGAACTTCTCTCAGTAGAATTTAAAATACAAAATAATTTTTAAAGGATTGGTAATGCAGCCTTTTTCAGGAACCAGATTTCCCCAGTGCTCGGAGGCAGGCGTGTGACCAGGATCCTCAAAGGGTTCCTGCATTCAGTTGTCTAATGCCGACCCCTGGGGCGTGTGGGTGTTCTCTTCGGTATCCTTGCCCACATCTGAGATGGGCATCCTGTCTCCACAGGTAGTGGCTTTGCAGACCGCAGTACTTAAATCAGAGCCTCCTGACCACGTGCGTTTGGCAATGTTGGATTTTGTCTCGTCTCTAGGAAAACTTTTTATACCTCAAGCCTTCCAGGTAATAATATTTGTTAACTGTTGTTCCTGTATGATAAAAACAAAAATTTCTTAGCAGCTTGTTATTAGTGTATAGCAGAGTTATGTTGAGATGTATGATGCTACTTCTACTGAATTTAATGATGAATTTTTAGACTTTTTATTTCTGAAATTTTATGGATTACAGGCAGTGACAGGAGAAAAGAAACATTTTTCTTAGGAAAAGGTGACTGTCAAAACACCCTCATTTTAAGTTTCAAATAGTTCATCTGTAGTCTGAGATACAAGATTCTCATTCCAGTTGGGATCAGCTACAGTTTCTGAAGGCAGAAATTCATGCCTTCTGTCCAACAGTGTAATTAGAAAATTTTGCATTTATATGAGTTTCTTGGCTTCATATTCATGAATGAGCACCTGTTAGTTTTGAAAGACTGTTGTAGAAAATATTGCAATACTTAGAGCTGACATGTGACTATTCACTTACAAAGTTGTCTACAGTGGCCTGGTAATACATGCCTACTGAATTTTAAAACAGACCTTAAAGCAAAGAAGCTCCTCATAAAGGGAGAGTTTTGCCTTCCTCATTCCTACGTGACTAAAATTGCTAAAATCACAGCAATTTTGGATAGTTGACTTTTTTTGTTCTTACCTCCAAGGGAAAGTCTACAAAAAGAGCTCACAATTAAGAACTTTCTCTTATAATCTGAACATGCATATAATGGATAGTATACCTGTTAATTAAGAATCTTTGAAATCAAACATTAATTTCTAAAGGGCTCTTTTGTTCATTCACAAGCAAACACCAGTAATGCCATCTGATTCCATCACATCGTTATTTCATGGGTATAGATGTTGACAGCTGCATTTCAATTTTTTTTGGCAAAGATGTTTGCACTTGAGCTGTCTTTTTTACCATGAAACGTTTATTCCAAAGTGCTGCTGTGTTCACGCAGCCAGAACCCTGCATGGGCCAGAACCTGTGGAACAAACGTTTTATCATCAGAAATTGCAATGCCTTACATGTTCCTTGGGATAAGGCAGGGCCTGAAGAAAGTTTGAGGATTTCTGAGTATATGAGACATTTAAAGCTATGAGATAAGATGGATTCATTTGTTCATTCAAGAAAATGAATGAATGATTGCTGTCAGGTGCTGTTTTTTTAGTTGCAGATGAACACAGCACCTTTATTTATTTATTTTTACGTGGTGCTGAGGATTGAACCCAGTGCTTCACATGTGCCAGGAAGTGCTCTACCACTGAGCCACAACCCTGGCTCCTCAGGTGCTGTGGTCACTGGTGATACAATGGAGGAGTGAACAGTGAACCCCCAGGTCCCGCCTATCCAGAGGCAACCGTGTGAAACAGGCGGTGTTGTGAAGAGAGTAAAGCAAGGGGGACAGGGATGAGGCAGCTCGCCACAGCATCTGGGGGAATCTTCTGAGCAGTGGAAACAGCAAATGTGGCCTCCAGGTGGGAACAGGCCAGAAGTCGGGGAAGCCAGTGCAGAGGCACCGGGGCCTGTAGCCGTCCAGTGGGAGGCTGTTGCAGGACGGGGTTCTAAGGAGCTACAGCAGTGGCTATTTGTACTCCACTGGGTTTGTTTTTCTGTATTCAATAAGGTTTGGTTCTCTCTTTAGGATAAAATTCTGCCCAGCTTGTCTTGTATTCTCACCTCCCTGCTAGCCGACAGGAATTGGCTGCTAGAACAACATGCCTTGGAGGCATTTACTCGGTTTGCTGAGGTAAGAAATCGGAAGACCGATTTGTCAGTGACCACCGAAGAAGGTGCAAAAATTACTTAGGGAGCTGCTTCTCTTAGTTGTAAAACACTCTGCTGGAGGAAGTGAGTCATCTGCTTTACAGGATCTCAACTGAGGCCTTCACAGTACTCGACTAACGGGGTGTTGTCTTGCAGAAAGTATTTTTGGGTTGAAGGATGATACTTCTCATCTTGAACTGTCCTGGGACTAGGCTGAAGAACTGAAACCTGCTTGTTTGGGTCAGCAGGGAGAATAACCCCTCCCCCCGACTGTGCAGGGGCGCTAGGAAGGCTGAGCAGAGGGGAAGTCTGCAACACTAGACTGTGCTATTTAATGCAGTACTGGGAGCTCACAATCTCTGAATGTCCTAAAGCACTGGATATTTTCTTTTTAAATGAATTTTAATTAGGGTAGCTCTTAAAACATTGGTCTTTGCAAGTCGTTGAAATATATTAAAATTGATCATGTTTCTCAATCTTTTAATAGGGAACAAATCATGAAGAGATAGTTCCACAGTGTCTCAGTTCTGAAGAAACTAGAAACAAAGTCGTATCCTTTCTGGAGAAGGTATGTATATCCCATTACCTTTTCTTTCTTTTCTGAAACTGTAATTGTAACCAACTTAGCTTAAACTTTTCAGAATGCTCAGAGCACTTCAAAGGCCCAACACTTCTGAGTGCCACAGTAGAAAATTCCATGCCATGAAACTACTTCATGCACAAAATTAACTTAAGGCTATAAAGTGTACATGAAACGTAAATGAATTCTGCACTTACTCTGTAGGGGGAAAAATTGGAGATACCTGGTTCAGTCCCAAGCACGTGAAACAATTGAGAACATGTAAGTGAGAGAAGTGACACTCCTGAAGGCACTCTGCTTGTAGCTTGGGGTCGAGTGGCACTGATAGTCCAGGCAGCAAGGTGACACCTGAGGGTCCCTTTGTTGTTGCTAAACATAATTAGAAGCAGCTGATTATACAGGCTCTGAGGATCTGTTATCATATTTTAAGTATAATTTAGGCTTTTGTACTGATTGAGGCCAAGATGGTGACATGTTTAAGGCATTTTTACAATTAGAACCACATTTCTGAATCATAGGGATCCAATGTTTGTATGTACTTTGAAACCTTACATGGTGCTATCAAGATGTCAGTTAAGGGATAGCTGGGAGTACTAACAGAACTCTTAAGATCACGAATCCAATAAAAACTATTCTTAAGCACTTAATATTATGCCCATTATTAGACTGGACTATGTTTAATACACAAGGATACATGTTAATGATATATTACACACATGTAACATTCGACATGTGTCTTGACTGCATCTAAGCTGTACTTTAAGTACATGCATACATTTGCTCTTGCCAGGGTCTTAGCTTATTTAAAGGTTGGCAGACCACCATTGTTTTCTTGGAAAGATGACAGTTCTGTAGGGCAGAAAACTCTGGAGGGGTTTTTAGCCACACCACATGAGTTCACAGGTTGAGTGACACACACACACACTATCTGATCTTTTTATCTTCTGAACATAACACCATTCGGTATCTAGTGAATGCTAATCTGCTGGTGTTTCCTTGGTTTTTCATGGTCTTGGCAGACAGGGTTTGTAGATGAAACTGAAGCTGCAAAAGTGGAACGTGTGAAACAGGAAAAAGACATTTTCTGGGAACCCTTTGCTGACATGACTGCAGAAGCAGCAAAGGGGTCGTCCTCAGAGGTAGGAGCTGCTTTCCTGCATGCGCCAAGCCTGTGGGAAACTGTGATTATTATTTGCTAAAGAATGAAGTAGTTTGGTTCAGTTCTTTTCTTCATGTTGAATTTCAAATTAGATAGATCTAGATATGTAAAATTCTGTTTTATATCTCACATATGCTGCCTGAAAGGTTACCAACATACTAAACAGGAAGACTAGAAAAAACCATTTTAAACATCATACCAAATACGCACTTTCAACACACCCTTCGATTACTTGCAGTCACTGCCGGGACCAAGTTTCAGACTATACGGAGGACGCTGGAACGCAGTTTCTGAACCACAGAAGAAAACCACTTGCCTAGTAGTTTGTAGTCTGAACCCTGTCTCATTCGTCAAACCAGCTCTTCATTTTTTGTGATGTCTAAAAAACTACATTACCTACTGGAAAGAAAGCAGAAATCTGACACCACTATTGCTATTCAAAATACTGTTTTGGGCACTGGAAATGCATTTGGAAGGATAAACTATAATAGGATCTATACTTTGTAGTTTTTGGTGTTAACTTGTCTTTAAGACATGTAACTCTTATCCCTGAAATCTCTAAAGTTCAATGTTAGTTATGTAAATAGGTTCTTTATGCATTTACTGTGACACTCCTCAGGAAGCTGTTGGCCTCAACCCTTCATCCCCACTCCCTGTGCAATGTGTAAAAATTTAGAAGTGTGATATTTTCTTAACTAGCTCCAAAAGCATCTGAAAGACTCCAGTTACTCATTAAGTACTAACTTAGTGTTTTTACCTAAGGACAGACTTAGCTCTGTCTAGAGTGCGCACTGTGAGCTACTGGACCAGGCAGCCCTGGATCAGGAGCCATTTGGAACGGGGTCCTTTCGTGTACCTTGAACAAACCAGGACACCAAAACTCCTTTGTAGATCACTCTAGATGACTAGGTGGGAGAAGGGCCCTCCCGTCCTTGTGATCCATGACGAGAAGGGGGTTTTTTAGAATGGGCATTTGGTGGTGTCTCACATTTCTCTCCTTTTCTAGCCTTACGCAAAAAGAGCCCGTCACGAGGTCCCCCTGGAAGAGGAGTACAGGTCGGCACTGCAAGAAGCAGCAGGGGCCTTGCAGGCAACAGAGTCATTGCTACGGAAGGCTCCTGCTCCAGCCTGGCTTCTAATGGAAATGGAGACGCTGCAAGAAAGGATTGAGAAGATAAAACGTGTGCTCCAGGGTGAAACTTGAACCAAATGGACTCCATCCTTGGCAGACAGAACCAAGTTTGATACTCTCAATTGCCAGGATATTTTGTAAATGAAAATACTGATTTAATTATGTTTGCACATTTTCTAGCACATATAAAACAGCTCTTGTAAAGATGAATCTAGTGAAAATAGTCTTTATTGACATTTAGAGAACAGGATTGTGAGGGATACTCTCATTAAGAACTTTGGTACAACGTAATACATGTGAACAGTCAGTAACTGCCCTGGTCCACAGAGGACCTTTCACTCAAAGTACTACTGTAAACAAATAAATAAGCTGCCTAAGGAAACCTTAGCAATTTAAAGTCATTTATAATTTATAGCTAAAATTTTTTCAGTTAGGCTGTATTTTCATAATAGAGCTACTCTTCTCACAGTTCAAGAAATGGCACAAAATTAAGCTCACCAGCTTGAATGTTTATATTTATTGTCTTTACCTCCAGAACTGTCCTGGAAAGGCAGCAGCTCAGCCTTGCCTCACCCTGCTCTTCATGGAAACCGGACGCAAACACCCACAGGCTCCTCCTCGCAGAAAGCAGTGCTAAGCCTCCGACCACCCCGCGCGGTCGGTTAGCACTTGAGGTTGGCCTCACGTCAGTTGGCACAGACTGTGAAGAGCTCCTGGTATGGGAAGAGCAGGCTGCTTCTGGGTTTTGTCCATGCAGCCTGCTTTTGAGGTATTGATTTTTTTCTTAAGGAATCATTCCTCCTACAGTTCAGGTCATACCCGTTGTCACCAGTTATTATCTTCCCAGTTCAGCTCCCCTTCTTCTCCCCAGCCTTCAGCCTCTCCCTGCAACAAAACACACCAACAGCAACCCACTGAACAACTCATATCCAAATGCATCAAGTTTTAAAGACCCAGCACTTGTTTTTTGATGCCAGAATATAGTGCTTCATGCTAAATAACTGAAAGCTGAAAAGCAAGACTGCCTTGGTTCCGGTGTAGGAAACCTCAGCAGTGCAAGAATTTTTCACAACCCTGCAATCCAGTAACACCACTTTTGGCTTAATCTGTTTTCCAAATAACAAAGTTATTCATGCAACAACCAGACCATGGAAGCACTGTGCCCAGGCCCCTCCTGGGGAAAGAAAGCTGCCATTCCTAGGAACCAATTTTGTTATTCTGTGCTTAGCTTGATCATTTTAACCACTATGTACAGCAATCTTTCTTTTCTTTCATTGGGAAAACAGGTTGGTTACTATAAACTTGCACCTGAGGGAAAACCCTTAAGTTAAAGGCAGCTTAATCCCAAAAGTAGTACTCACTTCAGTCATTTCTGCTGCAGCAAATTTTGAGGAAAACTGCATCTTGGGTGAGACATCATCCCTGCTGGGGACCATCATTTCTGTCCTCAGTTCAGGTAAAATAAGAAATGTGGCTGAAGGCTTAATTTCTGGGATCATATCCGCAAACCAGTCCAACTCAGGGTCTCGTACCGGCTTCTTTTTCACTTGTATTGTAAACTCTTCTCCTAAGCCAAATTCTGATGTTAGTTTAAGGGGCCTTTCTTGTGACAATACTTTTGGTGGCTTGATTTTGTCTGGGTCATCCCCACTCTGTGCAAAACTGGTCTTTTGGGGTGGGCTTGATTTCAAAGGCTTAGATTCCTCCGGAAGAGGACCAGGGACAGGTGTCTGCGCCCCTGAGGTAACAGGAAGTGCAGCGGGGACCCCCGCTCCCAGGGTTGTTTCAGCCCCTCCACCTCTGGGCTCCGCAGCAGCAGCATCACAGGGTTCCTGAGGCCAGATCTGTGTGCCCACGGTTTGCTTCTCGGGTTCCTCGGGCTCATTCCAGTCAGGCCACTCCTCAGACCTTTTAGAGTCTGAGGGGAGGTTTTCACTGTCTTCTGAAGAACTTTTAGCATCTGAGATTCCATTCATGGGAAATTTAATAGACTGAGAAAATGGATCACCTGTGAGGATATGGACAAGAATTCCCATTAGACTTCTCGCTAGCACTAGTAAGGGTACAGGTCTGCTCACTTGGAGACATCCATGCATACCAAACCAACAAAATAACACCAAAGACGTCATATGAATTGCCCTCTTACTGTGTAGTGTTTACATTTTATTAACTCAATGACAGCAAATCATGTGTAAGAAACTGGATGATTTAGTCCTTTACTAAATATTCAAACGTACTGCTCATTGCTGTAATATACAAATGCTCTAAGCCAAGTCAAGATGGTAACGCACACACCTTGAAGAAAACGTGTGCTCAAGGAAGCGTGCCTAACTGAACTTACCTTGGTTGTAAGCGGATCTCCCTAAGTGTGGTCAGAGCGCAGTGCCTCAGCTCTGCTACCATCTTCCCAGACCAACTTAGCGGCAGAGCTCTTCACAGCATGCCTGTTAACATTGCTCGGCACCATCACTCTTGGTACAATCTGGGAGATGCACTGAGGCATCGAGTCCCCAAGTAAAGCAAATGGTGCAAAAAAGAATTCAGGTAACGCTGACTCGCTCTTCTTACCAGTAATCCAGAGGAGGTTAGGAATGTACCCAACGGTTTGGAGAGATGAGACCAAAGTTGACCAGATTTTCAGAATTTAAACTTAGTTTTTACTCTCAAGAAAACATATATCCAAGCAATGGAAACTGTAAATTTAATATTTCTACCTGTCTGTAAAAGAGTATTGTAGTAATCTTGCTGTATGTACTTCTTGCTGCTGATGGGCATGTTGCCAGAAAAGAAACATTTGGGTAATATGCTAGAGGAGGGCTTCTCCAAGGCTGGCGGGATCTGACTGTGCTGGCTGCAGACGACGTGCACGGGAGAATCTGAAGGTAAATAAGAACTCCAGAAAATGAAAGGGATAGTAAATTTCTTATTGATCTATCACCTGGCTTGATGAGCAGCAGTTAGCTAAGGGAAATGGGTATATTTAACACAGATGAAAGAACAGCTGCAAATCTATGAAAAGACATTTCTATAGTGGAACAGAGCCTGTCCCTACAGGTACACTTATCAGCAGGCTATCTCCTCTCCATAGTGGTGATGGCAGAGAAGGGATTCAAGCATTAAACAGATATACAACCTTTAGGATACCCTAGTGCAAAAGTTACAGCCTTTAAAAATAGCCAGTTCAGTGATGATAAACCATAAGTTATTCTAAGTTCCTTTTAAGAATAAAAGTCTAATAAGTATACAAGCCTAACAATATGAATGTATTGGATACACTGAAAGTACACACTTAAAAATGGTTGAATTTTATGCTCTGAATATTTAACCCCAAACTGGGGTGAGGGGTGGGGTTTCAAGAAAATGTCTTTTACAATTTACCAGAATGTTTATATACAAGATTGACACTGGTCAGAAAGATGGTAGCAAAATTTTGGCTCAGTTCTTCCTCTGCCTTAAAGTGAGGGGTGGGTGGAAGGGCCTGGGGCAAAAGGCCACTGGCAGCCCTCCAGCTCCCACAGCCCTGCCCGCTGCCAGCACTGCACTGCTGCCACTCTTCCCAGTCTCTTCACCCAGCGTCCTTTCAGGCAGACCGATTACCCGTGGCGAACCTCAGTATTGGCCCTTGTTCTTGAGTCCGACCATGTACGCAAGGTCTTGGACGTCAGCAGCCCATCATACACAGAAGGCCTCCGCCTGACTCTTAAGCTGGCTCAGGGGCTCTCGCAGGGCTCACCAGGTCTCACAGGGAGGAACCCCCCTCAGAGTCAAGGGGACTACGCCTCATATCTGTCTATGGAGGCTTCAGGACGACCTCTTAAGAAGCACCCGTCTGGTACTGCTGCTCTGCTGTCTTAGGACTACACAGTACCATTTGTATATGATGTGTCAGAATGCATTCTACTGTCATGTATAACTAACTAGAGCAGATTAAAAAAAGAAAAAAAGACTATAAGCTGGATCACATATCCAAATGTCTCTTCAGAATACAGAATGTCAACAGTTAGATAACTCCATCCAACAAGAGAGGTGCAAGGGGTGGGAGCTCTTGCCGAGTCAGTACACAGATACCCCAAATCTATATGCCTCCAGCCCCTATGATGTAGAAAGATGCCTCTCCTGTTTGACGCAGTCTGATAACAAGCAGACCGACTGGATTCAGTATGTGTACTTCACAGCTGAAAATGCAACAGCATCTCTGGTCTTGTCCCCAGCACCCTTCCAAGCCCCTCTGACCACAGCAACTCTGGTTTCATCCGCACTAAGAACTGAACTCTCAAAACTTCAGAAAGCCAGTGTTGCTCTGAAGATCTGATTGACATCAGTATTAGACAAAAGGCTATAGACCACTTTGCTGCTAATAACCATCTCCTTGCTATCTACTGACAATCAGAACTAGTTAAATGCCTGGAATTATATATTACGGTCAAGGTCCTATTCAGGGTATACAAAGGAGCAAAAAAGCAACAATGCTATATAGATGCAATGTTCTTACAAGGCCAAAATATAAAGATGTCTTAAGTGTCAAACAAACAAACAAAACCCAGTTTTTCATCCAAAAGACAAAGAAAAACCAAAGGAACTAAAACATCTAGTGTTAAAGAACTGCTACAATCTTTCTGGAAACTGATGCTGTCTACTTGAATGACAACACCTTCACCCAGTGGTCTCCTGCTGAGACCACCTTCTACTGCTGTGAAACCCAAAGGGCATGAAGACGCATATGTAAGGGTTAACTACTGCAGCACCCCTCAGGTGATTAAAAACCCAGAAACAGGTGCAATATCCAGGAGTCAGTAGGTCAGCGTGAATTAAAGTCAATGAACTATCAGGCAGTTACCCAGGTATGAGCTACACCTGCACATACCTGGAGACAAGTCCCCACACGGAAACAAGTCGTGGCCCAAGCATGGCACTGTGGTTTTCTCAACCCCTATGTAAATGCACAGGTACAGCACTAAGGAAAGACAGGAAAGGGTTCTCACTAAACTACCAGCGGTTACCTCCACCCCTACAAGGAGTCAAAAAGGGAAACCGACCTTTTCCTATACTTCTTTGTATCATTTAATTGAACAAAACCTCCTGCTTTACCTATGTGATAGTAAAGATCCAATAAATAAAAAGAACAAGCAGCTAGACTTTTCAATCATTCTTACCTTCTGGGGAAAGGTCAGCAGTCTTAGTAAAACTTGGGGCAGTGCGTTTGAAGATCTTGGTTCTTTCTCCTCCCACAACCACTTCTGGTCCAAGTAGAGAGACGAGCACTGCAAGGCTATGAAGAGTAATTGACACAATGGAATCGCTAGTATCACGCAGGCCCAGTAACACCTATGAGGCAAGGAGGGAATTAGTGTGTAGACAGCCACAGAATCTATTTCCTCTCTGTAGTCAGGCAATGTGCTTGCTGATGAACTGCATGTATTTGCATGCCTATAATCTCAGCAACTCAGGAGGCTGAGGCAGGAGGATTGCAAGTTTGAGGCCAGCCTTAGTAACTTAGTGAGGCCACAAGGGCTTTAGACCCTGTCTCAAAACAGGGAAAAAAAAAAAAAAAAAAGGGCTGGGAATGTGGCTCAGTGATCAAGCACCCCTGGGTTCAATCCCCAGTCCTCACCTGCAAAACAAAAATCAAAACCAAGTAAAATAACATTAGAAAAAAACACAAATTACTCCCTTGAATTGCTACAAAAGCAGTTTTAAGTGTTAACTGTTCATCTCTGTACTTGCCTCACTCAGAACCTAATGCTCAGACTGGCCATGTGCCACTCAGAACCACCCATCCAGGGCACTTTGCGGTCCATTCCTAGTCCTTGACTCTCTTCCCAGCTCTACACACCCAAGGGTGGAATCTTGGAAATCTTTGTATATGACACAGATAACACCTGCCCCCAAATGAGTCAATCATAATCTCTTGCCTGGTAATTTAAGCTGGAATTTAGAGAAACCGGTCATCTCTGTGGTTAAAATGAGGAGAGGAAACCTGAAGTTGTAGGACCACCAACAGCTGGCCATATGAACACCCAAACAACAAAAGCTGGTCTTCATCTTGAGAGTTTTCAAAAGTGAAAAAAATAAAAGGAAACGAAAAGAATGAAGACCATACAGCTGTGAGACCCAGCTGCACTCGATTCCCATGTTAAGTAGTCTAACATCCTTTTACTAAATTCCTCTTTTACTTTAGCTGGTTTAACATGGATTTTGGTTACTTGCAAAAGCATCAAAAGCATCTCAACTAAGGTGGCTGTGTGCAGGTATCAGGAAAGGCCAGAGACAAGGCCAGGGCAAAAGGTTACTTGCAAAAGCATCAAAAGCATCTCAACTAAGGTGGCTGTGTGCAGGTATCAGGAAAGGCCAGAGACAAGGCCAGGGCAACTCGCCTGCCTCCCAGTTGTGTGCACCTCTAGTATGACGTGAGATCAGAGGTTTCCAGCAGGACTAGTAAAGAGAGGCACTTGTGTGGGCACACAGGCGCTGTCCACACAGCTGTGTTGGGAGCCGCAATGAACGGTGGGCACATGTGTCTGCGCTGTCTCTAAGTGGAGGCGTGCCCCTTGGAGCTAGTTAAGAAAATGTCGGACTTCTAAATTTTTACACATTGCACAGGGAGTGGGGGTGAAGGACTGAGGCCAACAGCTTCCTGAGGAGTGTCACAGTAAATGCATAAGGACCTATTTACATAACTAACACTGAACTTTAGAGATTTCAGGGATAAGAGTTACGTGTCTTAAAGACAAGTTATCACCAAAAACTACAAAGTATAGTATAACGTGTAAAGTAGAACCTGAACCCTAACCCTAACCCTAACCCTAACCCTAACCCTAACCCATCTGAGAGCACTCACTGCCCTGGCAACGCCCTGCTCAGTGGGAATCCTGTGATACTGCAGAATTTATTGGCTCACAGTCCCAGGTTCAAACGCAATTCCCAGAGGCGGAGAGAGATTCCAGTGTACCCCAACAGTCTCGGGATTCCAGCTGCCTGAGGAGGAAGAACGACTGAGCAGGTGTCCATCCCCAGTCAGGCCATTCCAACAGCCTCTCGCTTCTGGTGTATCTTGAAAGGTTTTTCTCACGATAAATCCCCTTTTGATGTGTTCCACTCTAAATCAAGCATTCGCGGGCTTTTTCCTTTAGGATCAGACCCATCAGGTCTTTTCCACCTGTCAAGCCCTGACTTAAACCACATTCTTGTGTCCTTTGTCTTTATTTCTTGGGACTCCTTCTTCAGCCTTTTCCTCCCAGCTGCCCACACCTCCATACGGTTTACTGAGTGCCTTGCTTCGCAGGTCACAGCGAGAGGGCTGTACAGGTGAAGCAGGTGTGTTTCTGTGCATGTGAGCACAAGACCAGTGACTGAATATGGGAATCACAAAATAATCACCCAAGCAAAACCCCTCCTCTTCAACACCTCTCCACCCAGGGAGAGCCAGGGTCCTGCCCCTCCATCCTCCCACACCCCCCATGGCTGCTGCCACAGCCCCCGTCCTGCCCGCTCTCAGCAGGACTATTCCCACAGCTTCCCAGCTCATCAGGCCCCCCGGTCCATTTGCACCTGCTGCCAGTGAACTCTCCAACACAGACACCAGCCCGCACCTCCCACAGGGAAGCAGAGACCTACACAAGGGAGCTTCCATTGTCCTTTGCCTGACCACTGCCCAATCCAAGGCCTTGGACGACATCTACTCAGAGTTAGAAACCTTGCAGACAGCTTCTATCCTGCAGCTCTCTGCAGGGCGTGAGCACCAAGTGCTGGGCTGCGCAGCTAAGCTCTACAGTGGCCCGCGGTGAAGGACTTTTTGTGACTTGCTTTAACCAAGAGGATATGGCATAAATGACTTGTTAGCCCTGAGCAGCCATGAAATAAGTCCCCCTTCCTTACTAGAAGAGTCATGTGCAAATGTCTCACGGAGGGACAGAGGTCAGAGCAGAAGGTCCAGCTTCGCCGAGTCCCCGCCAGTTCTACCCTTTTTACCATCCTCTCCCAGGTCCACAGAACCACCCTGGATGTGTCAGCCTGGTGGGGCCCCAGATAACTGCAGCCTTAGTTGGCATCACGGGGATCTCTGTTCCACAAGCTGGGAGCCCTGTCAACCCAAAGAATCAAGAGGATCAATAAAATGTCGTTTCAAGGCACCAAGTTTTGAGGTGCCTCTTTCTTGCTGATTAGGATCCTTGAACACAAATGGAGTGCGAATCTCAGGAAAATAAATTATTTGAGAGATACCATGTAATTGGTATCTTTAATCTTTTTTAAAATCTTGTACTAGGTTGAAGAGCACCCCTATAAAATTCACACTACGTAGAATGTGACTTTCAGATGAAGTTACAGTGGGTCAGGTCTTCTGATGGACAGGAGTCCTTTTTGGAAGGCAAAGCAGGGACACAGAAGGCAGGTAACAGGCAGCGACAGAAGCTAGGATGTGCTGAGCACAGCCCAGAACCAGTCAGGACCACCCAGCACCCTGGGCCCACTCCCTCACACCGCCTGAGGAAGGCTGTGTGGCCCCACTGCTAGTCTGGTCTCTGACCTGCGGCAAGATGACTTTCTTCAGCTGCTCCTGAGTAAAGTGCTCCACGTAGGCCTCGATGTGAGACAGCAGCACCATCCGCACGTGCTCCTCGTGAACCTCGAATAGCTGCAGCAGCACGGGG